>NC_047058.1:9307584-9607584 GCF_000738735.6 Corvus cornix cornix | reverse complement strand
ATATGTCCACCCAGGCACCTGGACTGGGCATTATCGAGTCACTGGATCCCTGTTCACTCATGTGGAGGTCGCTCTTCCACATGTCATTACTGCAGACTGGATTATTTTGGTGTCCAAGCAGCATTTCAAAACACAGTTGGAATATAACTGGATCTGAATATAACTTAGCTCAGGATCTGTGGAACCCTCAGGCTCTAGTTCCCCAGAGGAAATTATCTGTGTGTCTTTGTGTATCTTTTCTGCATCAAGCTGCAAATTCACCTGTGTAGCCAGGCCGGATCACCTTGAGTCCCTCGGTCACCCCTGCAGACCCCCTGAAAGGCAGCTGGAAAGAAACCACAACTGCCCTCCCAAAGAAGGTGTCCCTGCAAGGGCTGCCCTGGGGAACAGAAACTCCCCAGTTCCTGTCTGAGAAGCACTTCTCAAACGGGACTGCTATTTCGGGGCATAGGAATAGTCTCATGCTGATGAAAAAGAGGAAGGGGCTGTTGTTTTTCTGAAGATATTTTGAAGCAGTCCTGGCCTTTGAGAATGTAAAAAGTTGAAATCATCAGGGCAGAGCTCCACTTGGTGAACAAAACACAAAGAGACAAGCAGAGGTTTTGCCCTTTTAATGCAGTGACCAAGACATACATGCAGTGTTACGCTGCTGCAGTGATGTTCATCAGAGTTTCATTTTTGAGTATGACCTCAGTATCAATAAAAATAATCTCAATCTCACAGCCTTCCCATACCTTTTCCACAGTTTCCAAGAATGAATCATCTTTCCAGAGCTGTTCCTGAACTCTAATCCGCACAGGAGCCACCATGCGGCCCCACTGGTGTTGTTCCTGCCTCCTTAACTCTGGCCCTCATTCCTAATGGGGTTGAGCATTTCAGGTTTCCTGGGATGGGGATCTCCAGGGAAGGGCTGCCAGTGTGAGTTGTTTTGCACTTTGAAAGGCTTCTCTTGGCCTGGACTCCTCTCACAAACAGGGCCCTTAGCTCTTACTCTACTGAGAATCAGCTTTATAATCAGCTGTCATAAACAAACATCAACCCAGAGAAGGTGCATATGGCAGGGATCAAGAGATCTCACAGAGAGCTGGAAAGCATTTGCAGCATGGGATCCACACATGGTGGGTCAGCATCCTCCTGTGGGCATGCGGGGTGTTGGGGAAGCAGCTGCCCACAGCAGAGCTGACGTGTGAGCCCCTGCCATGGGGATCTGCTGGGATGCAGCATGGAGTCCCCATCTGCAGGGGCACAGGGCAAAATCCCCTATGCAGACCGGCAGTTTTTTTGGAAGGGCTGTCCCAAGGTAGTGCTCCCAGCGGCCATAGTGCTCTACACACACACTAGAACAGCCCCAAAAGACCACAAGAGCCAGGGTGGCCATGGTGCCATGGTTTAACCCTCACTTGGCCAGGATTTTGAGCACCCAAGTTCCCAGCTCCCTGCAGGCTTTTCTGGCTGCTATCCAACATGGGTTTACAGGTGAATGGGGCCAGGAGAGCTTCAGCGCTCGTGAAAGAAAGCAAATGCCTGTCTAACAAAGCCTCGGAGAGTCGACAGGCTCCAGGAGTGCTGGGCTTTTCCCTCGGCCCCAGAGTCCACAGAGTCCTGCCCTGCCCCAGTCTCTTTGGATGACTTACAGTTGTTGTTGGTGTTGTGAGAGTGCAGCTGGACCAAGTCCTCCTCCAAGGCCCCTGCCAGCTCCTTCAGGTCCCTGGAGGTGTCTGCTGGCAGGTACTGCCAAGCCTTGCGCCCGTTGTGGTCCCTGCAGGTGGTGTCTGCCCCGTAAGCTCCCACCAGCACCTTGATGAGCACCTCGTGTCCCTGCAAGGCAGCCAGGTGCAAGGGGGTGAGCCCGCCGCTGGCTGTGGGGATGTTCATGTTGACAGGGTAGCCTTTCTTCTGGGCATGAGAGATGACCTGGATGAAGCTCTCGTGGAGACCATGCTTGGCAAGCCAGTGGAGGGCGGTGAAACCTGTCACAAAGTCTCTCCTGGTCAGCAGGCTGGGATCCAGGTCCAGCAGTTTGATGATGCTGTCCGCATCACCCTCAGCCACCGTCAGCAGCCATGCGTGCTCCAGGGGATCAAGGACAAGGGGCAGCAGATCAGGGCTCTGCTCAGGCTTCTGCTCTTGGTGCAGTCCTGCAGGAAGACTGCTGGTGTTGGAGGTCTTCTGAGCAGTGGCAAACCACATGGTGCTGCCAGGGCTGTTGCTCTGCAGGAGGATTTCCTTCAGCTCCTTCCTCCGGGTACTGCTGGGGCTAGTGGAGGACCTGCCTGAAGTCCTACCCCAGCTCCCCAGGCTGTGCCTGCTCCAGTTGATGCTTTTGTTAGTGTCCATCTTCTGCAGTGTACGGAAACGCTCCCTGCTCTCCAGGGTGGCTGACCAGAGATGGGAACTACGGGCCAGACTGCCTGCTCGGGGCTGGGCGGCATCCAGGAAGGAGAACCTCCGGGAGATGCCAGCTACCTTCTGCTCTGCCACGCTCTTCTCCCGCTCCTGCCGGGCCATGGCGGTGCCTCTCGCAGGGCTGTCCCCAGCAGGGCGCAGCTCACTCTCCCCAGCTCTCACTCCGCGCTTCCCCTCCCGGCGTTGGGCGAAGGAGGAACCGATTCCGCACGGCGGGAGGCCATGGCGGCGGAGCCACGGCGCTGCCGGGGCGGTGCAGGTGACCTTTGGTCACGTTGTGTCCATGGCTGCCGCCGGTGCCGGGCACGGCCTCAAACACGGGCTGGCTCTGCCCCCCCGGCCCCACTCGCCTGCGGCGACACAGAGGGAGCGCGGCCAGGAATACAGGAGGGTGCGGGAATGCAGAGAGTGCGGGAATACAGGAGGGTGTGGGAATATAGGAACGTGCGGGAATACAGGGAGCATGCAGAACCGCGGGACCGGGCGGAGGCACGGGGGTCCTGGGCAGCTACAACAGAAATTGATGAACTGTATTCTCCTGTCTGAACAGTCTCGTTTAGCACTGCTGGCTCATCATTAGCACCTGAAGTAGCCAAAGCCTTAGGCCATAAGAGTTGACCAAACATAAACTTTTGATAAAACGATGCGGCTAACAAAGCACTCTTGGAATTCAGAAGATATGAGCAGAATGGAGATGATAAGGACCAAGGAGACAATCCCAGGAGAATCAAGTAACATCAGAAGGCAGCCAGCCCAGATCCTGTGAAACCCAGAAAGAAATCAAGATACTGCCAACCAGAATTTAGTGATTGACTTGGATTGAGTGATGAGTGTCAGGGGTATAACTGAGAGGTGTGAATTGGGGTAGGGGTTCCTCTCTGGAAGCACCAGCTTGAGCTGTAACCAAAGAACTAACAAAAGACTCATTGGAAATATTCACTTGAACTCAGCATTCTTGGCAGGGTCAGACCCTGTTACATTGTCTGGCATGTGCAAATCCATGACACTGTTCCCCAGGACACTTCCTCTGACCCCAGCAGCATCCCAAGGTTGTCTTACTGAGGCACTTGCCTTACAGCTCCCCTGAAATAGTTCCCCATGACTGCAATGCTTCTCCTTGATGCTGTGCTCTGGAAGGCCTAGGTTACTGCCCCAAGAGGCCATGTTCCCAGTGGCTGGTGGGTCTCTCTGATGTCAGGGAGACAGTCTGGGACTGTGTTTGGGTCCTTGCCACCCAGTGTTTTATCCCACGGGGAATTTGGCCTTCCTCTCTTGCCGTGATTCCCTTTGTAGCACAGTCTATGCCTGGTGTTGCTGGCAGCGGCAGCCACCAGCAGTCTGTACCCTAATTTTGTTAGAAATCAGGACAAATTCTTCTGCCCCAAAAGCCCCCAGTCCTCTTTCTCTCCAGAGGTTTCTTATCCATGACTGCTCTGACACCTGTGGCTGAACTGTCACCAGGTGTTTTTGCAGCTGGTCAGGCAGCTAAAAGCCACACCAGCCCCTTTAACCTTTTTTTCTTTGCCTTCCCCAAGCTTTAGCCCTATTCTGATTTGCCCTGAGCTGGTCATCAGCCCTTGAGGGCCTTTGCCTTTTTCCAACCACTTGGACCAGTTTTTCTGGGATGTGTGGGGAGTTGGTGTAATCTCAAACCCCAAACAACTGGTGGTGAAAGCGTAATTGTCCCCTTGCTCCCTTTCTGGAGCTGCCTGGTTTTGTCGCTGGGTTTTGTTGGCTTCTGTGGGCTCAGGGAGGCAGAACACTTGAGCCACACAGCCATGGGATCCTGGTGAACAGTTGAAAACACTTGGGTGGCATCTGGGGAAAACAAGGAGGGAAATAAGAAGCTGCTCTTGGGGAATGAAGGCACTAATGGTCCAAAGCAAACCTCCTATTTAGGGCTATTGTGGTCATGCCTGCATTAGGGACTGGACACTCTTGGTGAGCGCTGACCATGATAAAACCAGGGTGACAACCTTGGGGACTTAACTCGGGAGTCTAGGGGCCGGGAAAGTCACTTTGAATAAGGACTGACTTTCCTCTCTCTCAGCCTTGTTTGGTGCTTGTGCTGCCATCAAATGAAGGAAAACCCAAACGGCACCAGCTACACCCTCGAAGCTGCAGATATGCTCATGATAGGCCGGGAGCTGAGGCTGCACCACCGAGACGAGCTGGGCCAGGACGGAGCTGTGGTGCCCCTAGGAACAAATTCGGCACAGCTGCACTCAGCCGGGTGTCCGGGCAGTCCTGAACCGTCCAGCGGACCTGGGACAGGGCAAGTGCGCGAACTGCACGGACATTCTCCTTGAAATAGCAACTCAACTCCTGAGGCTGGGGGACCTGAATGGACCCAAACCGCGAATCCCAGCCCAGCCTCGGGGCTGCACGGCTCCGCCCCGGCCCGGCCCCTGTTACCGGAGGGGCCGCAGGGCATTGGGACGGGTCCCCCTGGGCCTTCCTAAGGAGTCGGCGCAGGGAACCCTTCCCCGAGCTGGGAGCGGGCAGGGGCCGGGGGGCCGCGGAGGAGCCGGGCAGCACGCGGGGCTGGGGACCCGGTGGCCGGAGATCCCCTTTCGCCTGGCCCCTCTCGCCGCCGCCCGGAACCTCCGCCCGCCCCGCCCGCAGCCCGGGCTGCACCATCGTGGGCTGCCGCGGGGAGGGACCGGCGGCCCCGCACCTCACAGAACGCAGCGGCGGCGGCAGCGGGACCGGCGGGACCGGTGGGACCGAGTAGGGCGGGGGGGGGGGTGGACGGGGCGGGGCAGGAAGCGCGGGCAGGGCGGACTCGGGGGCCGCGGCGGGGCCCCCCGCGCGGTGCCGCGGTGGGCGCGCCCGGAGCCGCCCGCAGGCCGGGGCGGAACGTGCGGCGGGCGGGCAGCGATGGCGGCGGCCGAGGTGGCGCGGCAGGTGCGGGCGGGCGCGGGGCCGCCGCATGGCGGGGGCTGGGCGGCAGCGGGGCGGGGGCCGGGAACGGGCAGCGCCGGGGCGACGGGCGGGAGAGCCGGGCACGGCCCGGGCGGCGGGGCTGGATCAGGGGGCGCCGGGCGGGCTGAGGGCTGCGAGGACACCGGCCTGGGGCCTCCCGCGGGTTCCGAGACTCGGTTCGGAGCGGCGGCGGCTCCCGGAGGGTCTGGCTTTGGGGACCGACCCGAGGGGAACTGGGGTTACCTGGAGTAGAGGATGTTGGGGTCCCCCCCGCTGCAACCCGGCCCGGCGACCTTGGGCTGCCAGCACCGCGGCGGGCCGGGGGTCCCGCCCTGCCGGTGCCCCGGGGCCTGGGCCCGGCCACGGCCGGACCTGCCGCGCTGCCCGGGGCTGGCCGGGCTGCAGCGCTAGGGAGGCCTGGCCCCGCATCCCTTACCCAGGTCTGGGGGCCCCTCGCCGGGCCAGGGCACGGCAATGGCATCGCTATCTCTCCGGGGATGCTGCTCTCCTCCCAAAGAAACCATCACGCCTTGCTAGGTCGTGCGTGATGCGGGAAAGGAAGGTCTCCAGTCCGGCACCGTGTGCCGCGGAGGAGCTGTGGGAGCCAAAAGCCGGCACCGTGTCCCCGCTGTGCTTTGTCCGCGAGGGTCCGCGGTGATGTCCCCGCGGGCCACCGGCCGCCGCCGTGCTCGCCTGCCTGCCTAGTGCGGCACAAGATCCCTGTGTGTTTGCGGAGAATTATCCAGAAGAGGAGCAGAGGGAGTTGAGCCACCTCTGCGTTTGTCAGAGAAATGCTAAGGAGGCATCTGTAACGCGTTTGCATGTGGAAAAGTTTTGTCTGTGGTTTGATGGGCTTCCAACTTTCATGTCCATGTGTTAATACAGAAGTAATACTTGAGGTGAATGCTTGCCATTTCGTCTTCAAAGCAGTATGGTTTAGCATGGACCCATTCTTGTTGAACAGGTAGATGTACCCATTCCTTGCCAGTTTGTGATGTTATTTCCTCCTGGACATAGCCATTGCCTTGTATGTGACTGCCAAAATATGTGAAGTGACTCAGTTGCTCCCCTGTCTTTTAAAGAAATTGAGTGTTATGCTTTCCTAAGATAATGTACAGGAGTTTGAGACATCGGCTTGCGGCCTGGAATGAATTTATGATACCGCACAGCCTTGCTGGGAAAGCTGGCTGTGAGACAGACTTGAAATTAGTGTGCTGCAAATTAAAAATGTCCTTTTACGGGCAGATGACTTGTCAGCCAAGGTCTTGGGCATTTGGTCATGGCCATGGTTTGTGGAGCAGTCAGCTGTAATGTCCTGGTGATGCAGAGGGCTCTGTGTGTGCCAACAGGGTTAAAGGTGTGAGAGCTGGGGCTGGGTTTGTGGGGGAGTTGGGGTTACCACCCTGCTATTGTCCCAGAAAACCCTTGATCAAGCCCACACTTATTGCAGGGATGGTCGGTGAAACCCCCTTCTCCCCAGGTGGGCAGGGTGGCCTCATCACCACCAAGCTGAGCCCCTTCTCCTGTCCTCTGCCGGTGGGGAGGATGGGTGCAGAGGACCAGCTTGCCAGACACTGTCCAACTCTCAGTCTCTAGTAGAGGTCAGAAAAATCATTGCGACTGCTGATAGTGATATGTATCTTTTAATATGCTGGAGGAGACTTCTCCTGGGAATGTATCCAAATTGCATGGCATTTCTGCAGGCTTTTTTCAGGGGCCTAAAGAAGTATAATCTTAAGAGCTGTCAGAATTTGAGATTTTGGAAGCACTTGACTGTTTGTGAATGTTGAATGGCTGAGTGATGCAGTGCGTCTGGAGAGGGTGGTTGATGGTCAGGACCTTTGGTGAGACACTTCTTGCTTTCCATGGGGCCTGCTTCAAAACTATTTCCCTCCCACTTTTCTGGTGTTTTTCTTTTATATTCTTGATGATCTTTTATCAGCTGAGCAAGGAAAAATAATACAAACTCTTTATCTAGACTTTACATTCCTGATTTACATTTATCTCCTGGAGGATATTTATACTGTCTGCTGGATAATTCTTTCATTACATAGGAAAACTACATACTTGTACAAGTGAGAAATAATTGATACAAGTGTTGCTCTAATTTGCTGTTTAATCAGAGCCAAATGCAGTCTGGGGAAGTGAATACCGTAACACCAAGGTCACAAGAAGGGATCTGATGTTGTTCTGGCTTAAAGACGATGTGAAAAACTTTGGTGTGGAAACCTGAGTCAGGTTCTGCCTTGCTTTGGCATTTGACATTTGACTTCTTGTGCAAGAGTTGTCTCAGGTTTGGGGGTTAAGCCCCCAGGGCTCAGCATTAAGGGCAGCAGAGGGGCAGGAGGTGGCTGCTGTGAGCACTGGCAGCGGTGGTGGAAGCTCTGTGAGTGTTGCTTGATTTGGTTTTGTTGCAGGTTGGTTCTGTTGTGTTTGTTGCAGCTGTTTGGAAATCTTCCTAAGGGAGTCTGCAAGGCCTCAGGGTTTGAAGTGATTCTCATTTGGGAAGAGATGAGAAATTGTGCCAGAAGTACTAAGTGTCAGCTGTCAGTGTCCTGAACAGAAACACTCAACTGGATGAAGTATTGTACTGCAGCCTTTGAGAGCAGTTTTGTGCTGTGTGGGCCTCGTTTGGACACTGGGTCCCTTGGGTTCAGAGCTGTAACATTCTTTACTTGCTGTGCTCTGCCTGAATGTCACAAAGTGGAGGCTTTGCCTTTGCCATGGTATCTTTTCTCATCATTCCTTCAGACCTGGCCACAGAAATAGTCCCGAATATGCAGTGTTGACATTTGCAATGAGCAGCACCATTGCGTGTGTTCTGCTTTATCTCCGCAGAGAGGCAATGGCCTCTCAGGGCTCCGAGGACATCGGGAGGTGACAGTACTGTACCTGCTTGTCCTGTAAAGTAGATCAGGGCACAGATGTGCATTCAGCAAGATTTTTTTCTAATTGTTTTTTCATCCCAAGAACCCTGGAGTGATTCAAACACCTAGAGACTAAATCTTACCCCTTTTATGTAAACTAATAGTTAATGTGTGGTGCTTTCAGGCTTGGGGTCATTCATTATGACATCTTTGTATTTTCCGTATGATTGGGATAGTTTCTGTAAGAGTTAGAGTAGGTAGTGATGGTCTCTGTGGCATGGAGAAGCCCTAACAAAAGGCTATGTAAATCCTTCTAAGAAAGGAAAAAGTAAAATAGCTTCTCCAAGTGGCTGTTCCTTACTTTCAGTCTGCAGTAGCCCTGCCTGATACAGCAAGAGAGTGTGTTGCTCTTTTTGTTCTTTTAATCTTGTTTGTGACAAACACACTTCACTTCCTCCCAAGCAACAACAGCCCATTCTGTCTAGGCAGGGGGTCACTCAGTATATGGGGGAAAAAAAAGGCATCTGGTATGTTGGTGTGGTGCCAGTGTTCACACTGGCTTTCCAGAGATTCCATCTTTGTCTTCATTCCAAGAAGATGTAACCTTAAAATAGAGAGTACAAAGGACTCTCAGCCATCCAGTGCTCACTGATGCTCCTGGAAAAAGTCTTCATGCATACAGTAGTTAAACTTTGCTTACCTTGTTGGTACCTCTCTATATGTTTTAAATTTGATCTGGTTTTGAAGATGAATAATGGAAGACAGTCTTGAACACCTTATCAGCAAAAAGCTTATGAGCTTAATGTATTCTCCTTCAGTGTTGAACAAGAGGATCCAAACCTACATTTAATATATACCCAGGATGACTAATCAGTGTGTTCGTATGTTGTTTATGATGGTGCTGTTTATATATAGCAGTGCTCTGGTACAGAGACACCATTTGGTGCCTGAAGACTGGTGACGTGTGCTGTTTCTTGGTGGATCGGACAGAAGATGTTTCTTTTCTCTCCACTGGTTTGGTAATTGCTGTCAGCTTTCTGATATGTGTAAAAACCAGTCTGATCTTAAAACATTATTTCTTTTTTTTTTTCCACTGCATCCAATCTCTTGATGCCTTGGCCAGGGAGGCTGTAGATTTTTAGGCAGAGTAGCACAATATACCTTATGGTTGCGTACTTAACATGGAGGCTCAGCTGCTGTGACTGGAAATCACATTTTGCAGTAGTTGTTTCCTGGCCTGTACCAGATGTGAAATGTGGTTTAACTGCATTGTAAAACCACAGGTGACGAGAAAAAGAACCTGCAGGAAATGACTTGGAGGCTGAATTCTGTGTGATGGTAAATGCCTCCTCTTAGCTGAGAGTGGCTTAACTTCTACCATTTATTTTGTTCCGTCTCGATAACACTTATATTTAGGGATGAGGGGATGATTTGTTCTTAATGAGAACCCACACTCCTGCCCACGCTTCCTGGGGAGAGTAGTGTTCAAGCAGTCTGCCAATGGTGTGGTTTTAAGGCTGAGTATTAAAAATACACTTGATATTTCTCCTTCCCCGGGAGCCGTCTGCCAGTGGTTCTCTCTTGCACCTTTGTGGGCTCTGTCCCCCCCATCTGTTCTTCACCAGGACCGTGGGGCTGTCGCTGCGGATCCAACACTGCCATGAGGTTCCCCAGTGCTGGGGTTTTGTTTTGGTGAATGCAGTTTAGGGGAGTTTGAGTGTGTTGTCACAAAATCTGTGTGTCTGATGGTCTCACTTTTTCTGCTTTAGCTGATTCTGCATTACTGGACCTCACAGCTGCATTGTCAGTAGGCAAAAGCAGAATCTGTTGGGGAGCCTGAGTGCTTTCCTCATGAACATGTCATTAGGAGGGAAGGTGCTCAGGAATTAATGAAGCACCGTATTTGGTGAACATCTTGTCAGGAAGAGTCAGACTAGTACACAAAATATGGCTAAGGGGAAACATATTTATACATCACAGACTGGTAAATATGGTTAATGGTTGAAATGTATTTGGAGCCTCATATCTGAAAAAAAAAAAACAAACCAACCCAAACCCACAACAGCAGACCAGTAACAAGGCAAGTAATCAATCATGCTGACAGGCTACTGTAGTAAGTGCACTCCTTGGGGATTTTTTCCTAGCCTAAAATACCAGTGCCATTAGCAGAAGAGGGAAAACCAGTATGCCTGTCCCTATAAACAGGCTTTCAAGATATGTGAAAGCATGATTCTGAAGGAAGAAATTCAAAATCACACCCTATAAACTACTGCCTTTTGGCTGTAATATTTTTTGCAAACTGATGGAAGGCTAGAGGGGAATTTTCTGATTTTCACACCAAAATACGTTTTTAAGAAGAGCCTGTGTTTCAGAGAGGGAAATACCTTTTTGGGACTGCAGGAGGACAGCTTTCCAGTACGTACCAATACAGGGGTGCAGCACTGACTTTTCATTTTGCCTGGTGCCATTTCTGAGGCTGAGCCTCCGCGTGTCGTGTTTTACTGTTGACTGGGCAGGGTTGGGACCCGGGGTGCCTTGGCAGAGACTGGCCAGGTGAAAATTTCTGACCCCCCCTCCTGAAGTTCGTGGCTGTTCTGGGCATGGAGCACCACATATTCTGCTTGGCTGGGGAGACCAGATTAGTGGTGTTGGGTGCAAGAGAGAGCAGGGTGCATGAGCAGCTTCTCAAGAAGTCCTTCAGGTGTCTGGGCAGGAGCAGCCCTTGCTCCCCAGCAGGAGGTTTGGGTATCTCCACTCCCAAACCCTCGTGGCAGGCTCCTTCTAATGGGCCTGTGGGGTTATGAGCAGTTCAGTTCTGGACACTTTTTCTCTGCTTTGTTTTCCTGCAGGTACAGTTTTCCTTACTGTTTCTAGCTAGTTTCTATAATTGCAGCTGTGAATGAGAATTACATATGAGTTCCAATTCACATAAAGTGAATGGTAATAGGCTTGTAGGAGGAGGTGTCATTAATACATTGCTTTGCACAGAGGATTCTTTTTGTTTTCAGTATAAGGTGAGACTTGAGTTTCTGCATATTTTCGCAAGAAACAAGTGTTTTGTCGCCTCTTCATTTCAGCAGCTGTGTTTGTGTACATGTTTTGCACATTTTAGTATTTTTCTGTCACGGCTACCTTCAAATGTGTGGCAAATGAAATGTTCTATTTTTGCCTTCTGGAATTGTTTTGGAGAAGAGTGAAGCATGCTGACATGATTGACAGTATCTGTGCAAATCTCTGCTTGGACTGTGCAGTTGATTCCACTTGGGAGGTCTTAAGGGTTTATACAGAGAAGTATATTTTGCTTGAAAATGACACAACTATTTCATTGTATTTCAGGGCGAAGGCTGTCGTACTGTCCCGCTTTCCGGACATGTAGGATTTGATAGTTTGCCTGACCAGCTGGTTAATAAGTCAGTTAATCATGGGTTTTGTTTCAACATCCTGTGTGTGGGTGAGTATTTCCATTTTGGGAAGTTCTCTTGCTGAAAAGTTTTCTGCAGCTGGATGTAGCTTGTAGGTTACAGCAGTAACAAGGTAGCTTTGATTTAAATTTCCCCGACTGTTCTATTTTCAGTAACAAGATTTACTGGTGCTCTGGGAAGTCCCCACTGGGGTTCTGCAGTATGGCTTTTTACCAAGCAGTGAAATAAAATGCCTAAAATCACAGGCTGTTATTATGATCTTTCTTTTCCTCATATGTTTGACTTTCACATTTTTGAAAGAAAATAGGTACTCATGCCAGAGTACTTTGTTTGTCTTGTTTGGTTAAGTATTGAATTATTATTATTATAACAAAATACTAGTCATGTTCCTCTTAAATCACTAAAAGCTATTTTTTTCTCCTCTTTTCTGTGCATACTTGAATTAAGAGAGTGTCTGGCCAAGCCTTAACTGTTCAGACAGTTATCCAAGCTGCCATGTGGTGTGGATCACAGCTGGGGCCTGGCACTGTAGCAGGACTTGGTGTCTGTCCCTGCAGCCCATCTCACAGGTCTTCCCCAGGGTTAGGATCCCAAATAATCTCTCCTCTTAGGTAACAGGAGTAAAACCCTGTATGGCTTTGATACCATAGTTTGGTAAGGTGAATTAGGAAATTAAAAATAGAGAATTAATAATTGTCTCATGGGTTTGCTGCTGCCCGTGCCCTGCATCTGGGAGCAGGAGGTTATTGGATGGCCATGGCTGCTTGGACTGAGCCCTGTCTGCAGATGATCCCAGCAGGGCCTGGTGTGGCAGAGGGGAGAGCAGCAGCTGTGGATACCTCCTGGGGACTCAGCTGGTGGTCAGCTGTGCATCCACGCAGAGGTTTTCTGTTGCCTGCCATGAGAGATGCAGCTCATGGTATGGACCTGGTGTTTGCCCAGAGCAGGGTTAAGTCTGAAGCAAGAGTAGTAGAGCAAGGAGAGGAGAGCTGAGCTCTATTAAATGGAGCTGAGAAGACAGTTTTCTTTACAACCGCATTCCTGTGAGATGATAAACTTTGCTGACAAGTGGAGGTCACTGTCAGGCTGAGAATCTAGGTGATTTCCACAGTACATGAATGTGATATGACCTAAGGAAACTCCTGTTCCCAAGACTGAAGTCTAAAAATGTTTCCTTTTTCACTTTCTGAACTGTAGTGGTTTTTTTTAAAGTTCTAGGTGTAGCAGTGGGTGCCTCCTGTAGTTGTATGTTCACTTTGATGTGTGGGGAGGAGCTGAATGCCTGTGCTTTCCTCTTTGCAGGGCAGAAATGGAATGCATTAATCACTTTTTGATGTGAACAACAAGGACTCACCAAGATCAATGTACATTAGTCACTCATGTCAGTTTTTTATGAACAGTAATAACACAATCTTGAAATAAAGAAACTTTATAGAAAAATATAATAAACTTCATTAGAAAAAGATTTAAAAATCTTTGCCCCCACACTTAAACATCCTGGAGAAAGAAAACAAAAATTCCCAGAGTTCATCTGTCATTTATTCTGTTGGATCTCACTTGTACAGCACAGTTTAGGATGAAAAATTGAAAGAACAAGGGAACAAATGAGGATTGGATGAGGATCCCATAGACAGCCCACTAAGCATGACAGAAAGGCACTTCATTACCTCCCATTTTTCAGCTGTGTGTGGCATTCTACTCTGCATCATACTGGATCTGAGCCGCCGATTCCTCCAGCTCCTGGTGGGGAAGCCAAGGAAAAGCTTCAGAAATGACTCTCAGCAGCACGTCCAGAGTGGAGCAGTTTTTAGCTCTTCTCATGCTGAAAGCTGTCTCTCCTGTGAGACTAGAACCAAAGCTAGAATAAATGAGAAAACCTCTCATTAGAAGTTAGGGGTTGCAGATGGTTTCTCTGATTTTTTTATTTCTCAGCACAACCATTTTCTTCCTAAACCTTCCGTGATAAATTTTTACATGCCTCTTTAGTTCTGTGCAAAGGCTGGAGAAGTGTTTAATGGCTGAGACTTTCTGTGCTGACTGTATTTCTCAGTGAGATAGGGGGAAAAGAGGAGGAACAGGCTGCTGGTTTTTGATGTAAAGTTTCTCAATTTTTACCAGGGTAGATTGTAGTTGCATTAAACTAGTATCCCAATTTAAGCAGGATTTTCCCCCTTCCTCTCCCCCAGGGTTTGCAGGGAATTTGTTCTAACTGGCCTATTCAGTGCAATGAGAAAGGCTGTTTTGTGGCAGAAATACTTCACTTTCCCCTGGGATTGTACCAAGACTGTTTGAGGTCTCTCACTCCAAAGAAGTGAGCCCATGGTGTGCAGGAGCTCTCACCTTGGGGGAGGTAGGGATTTGCACAGGATTCCTGGTGCTTTCCAGCAGGCAGCTCTCTGGGGTGATGAGCTGTACAGCCTGGAAGTTGCCCAGTGGTTGTTTTTGTGGTCACTGGTGCAACCAGCTGAGGAGAGAGCAGTTTCTCTAATCAAAAAGCCATCTGTCTCCTCAGCCTTCTCTTGCCCTGTGCCGCTGGTCCCCTGGGGTAGACGCTGGGAGCGGGGTGCTCCTCTGAGGTGGTGTTTCAGTGTCTTTTGTGAGCCCTTGTTGCCCTCCTTGCCCCCACAGTCCAGCCTTTGCCTGGCAGTGGGGAACTGTGTGGTGTCTCCGCACACCTGTCAGATGAAACAAATTATTTTTCAGTCTCTCCTTGAGAGATGGCCTTACCCGTCTGAGTTGCCTCAGGGCCTGTCTCAACAAGCCTGCTACATTGGATTAGCTTCCCTTTCTCCACATGAAAAGGCTGTGCATGCAGTTACATTTTCTTTAAAATTGAATTATTTGATATGTGGAGCCACGGCTGTTAATCTTGTGAAGGACAGGTGCTGCTCTCTCATGAAAGGGCACTCTTGTGAAAGCTGCTCCCTGCCTTTGAACAGGGAAATACTCCAAGGACTCCTCTGTCCTCCCACAGAGTCGATTGAGGATGATATGATTGGAGCTTCTTAAATTCTGAGTGTTGTGGGAAAGAGGGCCAGTGAGCAGTTTCTTGTTTCACTTAGCACATTGCTAGGGAAAAGCAAATTAAATTCCCAGGCACAAAAAGAGGAGGTACAGCATTTGTGGTGTATAAATCAGCTCACTGTTGCAGGTGCTTAGGATGCTAAAAGTTCTGTGAAAAGAAGCCATGAAAGTTCATTTAGCACAAAGATGTCTGTCTTGGTTTGGAAAGTTAGGAGCTTGTCCCAGCTGTAGTTTTGTAAGTAGTGCCACCACTGTTCCATCAATGTTAAATTTGATGAAGCGCTTCCGTAGAGCAGTGAAGATATCATGTGCACATGCAATTGGAGTAGGGAACATGTCTCAGGAGAACGAGAGGATGTGTGGGGAGCCCAGCTCAGCCAAGCTGTTGGGCATTGAGTGGATGGTGCTTTCTGAGCACTGATGTAGGACTGCTGTGTGTCCAGAACCTGCTGTGGTGGCTCTTGCCTTTTTTTTTTTTTTAAATGTCCTTGAAAATGTGTCGGACTTAACAGCAAGACTCCATCCCATGATGAAAGGTACAACACTCAAGCTTTTCCGTTGCTGTCACAGCTTCCTGGTCCAGAACTCTGCCAGTAAAGGTCGCTCTCTCTGCCCTGTCCTCCCCACAGAGCTTTGTCAGCCACTGTCAAGTTATATAATCCCTAAGTACAGTTTTGGAGATCAAATCACATGTGTCCCTAAGCCTGGCATCAGGAAATAATCTCCCTGCCAGGGATGCCTCTCACTCGGTTTGCATACACTGCTGCTTTTTTCAAAATAATTCTGCCTTTTAATCCCTGTTCATAATTTCTGGTTTTTGGGGAAGATTCTAGTGCCATTGGCTGGAACAGGCACAGACCACTTGTCCTTTTTATCAGACCGTCTGTTCCATCTGGACTCCTGTCCTTACAAGAAGCAGTTGGCACCATTCACATCTTCCAGCCAGCAAAAAGTTGCCTCTGTGTGGGGCAGAAACTCCCAGAAGATTCAGAAATTCTTCCTTCTGTCATGTTGGCCTTCAAAATAGCACTGCTCCCTATCTCTGCTCATAATTAACATAGCAAAATACTTTATTAGTGTCTTCAGTCTTTTACCATTTCAAGTCACTCTGTCGGTGTTTAACATTCTTTCAGCTGAGACAGTCTTTCCTCTCTTCTCCATCTTCCCTATCGGGTTTTAATTCTATGTCAAGTCAGTGGGGTTACACAGTACAGGGTCAGGGGTATCTGCTGGCTCAATGTAAATTTGGCAGTGCAGACTTGATATTTGAGATGCCATGTTAGTGCCTGGGTGTTTGTTTTAATCATGAAGTCATTTGGATGGGCGACTCCCCCCTGTGGAAAAATGCTACCGTTCCGATCTTCCCCTTCCAAAAGGAAAAACTCAGTGTTTGAGTTTAAAGTTGCCTTTGCTGGCCCTGTGTAGCTGGCATAAGGTGGAGTGTAGAAGCATGTTCTGCATCTCCTAAACACTTCTCCTAGCCCCTCTGACAGTTAAAGTCACTCCTGCTGGAAAAAAACGCTTTAGATGGATTTAAAGTAGGCAATAATTGACAGGTTCAGGATGTGCTTCAACAAGTGTTGGCCTCATATGAACATCTTTCACCCAAAAGAAGGAGGGAGGCAGAAAAGAGAGGTGACTTACAGGGTGTTGTCTGTTCGGAAGCCAGTGTGGTTTACACATGACCTTGTGTATCCACTGCAGAGAGCAGCTCCCTTGCCCTGGTCACTGCTGCTGCTCCCCTGTCACCCTGTCCTGTGGCCTTGGAGCTGCTCCGGGGCCTGCCAGACTGTGGGGCAGTGGCACAGGAGAAGGGTTTGCAGGACTGTGTGTGGGTGACGCTCCTGCACCCCAGGGCTGAGGGACTCCCCTATCCTGAGATGTCCCATCAGGGTTCCTGGCATTCACAGGCGAGCAGCCAGCTAGCTGCTCTGTCTGACCCATCCCTTGGCAGGGGCTTTGGAAATGCTGCAGCCTTCTCAGGCTGTTTAGATTTTTGTCTTTTTTTACACTGCTGTTTTCCTGGAATCCCTGAGAACGGCCTGGGAGGTCATACAGGCTGTTTGCTGTTAACTCTCAAAATCCCTCTCCAGACCATGACAATGCTTTGGTCTGATTTGTGCATCTGCTCTGTTTTGGGGGCAAATGCTCCCTGACAAGTCTAGACAGTGAGATTCCAAGTCAATGAAGGGCTTGTTGGACCAGTTTATTCTTCCAGCAACAGAGGTAGCCTTGTGCTTTGCTGAGCCCCCCTCCCTTGCTCTGGCCATTGCTGTTGTAGGTACAGCTGATGCATTGGGGTAGTGCAAGGGTCTGCAGCCACGCCAGCTCCTGGTGCTGACTCCTTCTTCTCCCCTTTGGATTGAAAACCAGATTGATGCAAAGAGCAACTGCACTGGTGACTGTTTTGGCTGTAGTTGGTGTTGGTTGGTGATGGAGCACAAGCTTTCAGCTGGTTCCCCAGCAGTTCTGCAGCTCAAGGTGTACCTTGACTTTGAAATGTTAATGGATCTTGCTGCCTCTGGAAAGATACTGGATATGTGATCCTGGCAATCAGGGACTGCTCAGTTCCCAGAGCAGGGGATTTGGGGCTTGGAACTAGACAATCTTTAAGGTCCCTTCCAACCCAAATCATTCTATTGTTTTATGATTCTGTGTTTGCCTTGCCCTGCCATGTACTTCAGCCCTGAGTGAGGAAAATCCCTTTTGAGGCCAGAAGAGGAATTTGCCTGCTTGCAGGGGTAAGGCTTGGAGATTTGGACATTTGGATGGGAGAGGATGGGGAGGAGTTTCCCCTTCTTGAATTGGGCATTTCATGCAAGTTTGGATCTGCTACAGAGCTCTAAACCTGCAAAAATAAGAAGCTCTTTTATTCTGAGCAGAGTGGGAAAATGGTGAAGTTGTTTTGTTTGGGAGCTGAGGGCTGGGGAAAGGAGGGGAGTGCTCTTGCAGCCAGACACAATCTCTCTGTGGTCCCACAGCAGGCTGGAGGAGCAGCCGTCACAGAGGGTGGGGTTCAGCTGCTCCTGAAGCTTCTCCAAAAGCCAGCTGGGCAGCTCAGAAATTGCTGTTTCCCCAAAACACAACAGCCCTCACAAGGCAACAGACCAGACTGCGTAGGAAGTCAGGTCTTTTGAGCTCAGAGAGCTGGCTCTGTTGTCAGAGCCTGGTAAGGAAGGCTGCCCTGTGGAATGTGTGCACAGAGGGATTTGTTTTATTCTTCCTGGTATGTATCTAAAACAAATTCAAGACTGGTCTCTGGGATTTGTCTCTTCTTCCAGACAAGGAAATAGTTGCCTGTTGATAAATGGAATCAAAAACAGTTCAATACTGATAGAATACTAGCAGAATACTGACAATACTAGCAGAACTTTTGGAAGCAGATTTTGCAATATTGTGCAGCTTGTGTAGCCCCTTAGGTACAAAACCAGATATTACAGAAAATGCCCCGTGCCAGTGTAGAAGGCTGATTCTCCAACTTGTTATGAGAAACCAATTGCACAACTTGCTGTCAGACTCGAACCAGCTCTCAGGGTTTCTGCACGGAAGGAAGCTATTTCTGTGGCTGCTTATTAGAGACATTGATCTGGAGTAGCTTTTTTTGGAAATGGCAATGAGCCCCATTTCCTCTCCCACTTTTTAATGAAAACAGCATCTTCTGTAGTGTAGTTGTGGGTTTAAGCAGGATCTGAACATTGCTTTCCCCTTTGCCTTTTCACCTCTTCTTTTCATCTCTATTTTCTAATGACATTAATGGCCATTAGACTGTGAAATGTAATTTGCCCAGAATACAGACCTCCCATTGTTCATGGCTTTTTGTTTACCAGACGCTCCCTTGGGAGCATGAGATCTGCTTTCATCTGCTACAATTTCACCCCTGTTAACGTTTGGAAGCTGAAAGGCCAACCCATATTAATATTCAACAGAACATTTCAACTCTCTTTTTCTCCAATAGGGGAAACTGGCCTTGGTAAGTCCACCCTCATGGACACCCTTTTCAACACCAAGTTTGAAGGTGATCCAGCATCTCACTCACAGCCTGGGGTCCAGCTGAAATCCAGTACCTATGACCTGCAGGAGAGCAATGTCAACCTCAAGCTGACTATTGTGAGCACAGTGGGCTTTGGGGATCAGATCAACAAAGAGGACAGGTGAGTATGGGGGAGAGAGGCTATATTGTGATGTGGCTTTTCATTCTCCCTGTGCCCTAGTTGAGCCTGACTGCACTGCAGTGTTCTCCTGCTTGCTTCTTAGGAGTTGTCCTTGTCCCCTCTTTGGGATGGGACAGGTAGAGGAGAGGACAGAGGCTCTGGAGTGTGTCAGCATTACTTCAGCTATAAAGCAGCTTTTTTCATGCTATCAAAGCAATATCTGCCCGGCTGGAAACCTTCTGCCCAAATTCTTCTGGTGGGGAGACTGAAATGCTCCAGGGCATCTGGGCTTGTTTTGGTTTGTGCTGACCTCAAGCTGCTGACCAAACCACTTGTGTGGTTTAGTGTCTGCTTGGCTTAATATCCAGTTCTGGCAGGGCGCTTCCATGGGAAGAGCCAAAGGAAGCACGATAAATGTGCAGTGAGATACCTTGGGGAAGTGTCTCTGGCAGCTCACATCCCAGAGTGGCTGGAGTGTGTTGGTTAAGGGATGTGCAGTTACACTAGACAGTCTCCAACGTGCATCTCTGCAGAGACATTGCTGATGGGATTTGGTTTTTTGTGGGTCTGTTAGATTTTTTTAAAGTTTGTTTAAAATGCAGTGATGTCCTTTACATTATGAGTCTGTTAGGCTCTGTATTTCAGAAGGCCTTGCAAGGGAGTTGCAGGAATTTTGTGCACCAGAGCACTGGGCAAAGGTAGTACTGAATGAAGCTGTGTCTTCCACCAGCAGCATGTGCGGCTGTGAGAGCAGCAAGCCATTCACTCCCTGAGTGCAAGCAAGGGTTACACACTGCTGCAAATGAGTCTCCATTAGCCTTGCTTTAGGAAGTCTCTCACCCTTAAGGCATCAAGGTGATGCCTCACATTTCAAAATATGAGGGTCTGCCTTCCCTGGAGATTATGGTGTATCTGCTGAATGCTGATACTGTGTTTTGACAAACAGGCTGCCAGAGTCTGATGTAGGACCATGTCTCCTTGTCAGCAGTGCAACTTAAAAATTTCTAACAGGTGGGGAGCAAGGGAGGTGGAGAGAATTGGTCTCAGAAAGTGAAATCTATCAACAGCTTGTTTCTTAAAAGCAAGCAAAGGAGCATTGTCCTGTCTGTTTAGCTCTCTGACTGTGAGATGTATAGCTTTTTTTTTCCTTTCTCCAAAGCTATAAGCCCATCGTTGAGTTCATTGATGCTCAGTTTGAAGCCTACCTGCAAGAAGAACTGAAGATAAAAAGGGTCTTGCACAACTACCATGATACCCGGATCCACGCTTGCCTGTACTTCATTGCTCCGACAGGCCATTCCCTGAAATCCCTGGACTTGGTAACAATGAAGAAGCTCGACAGCAAGGTTGGCACGCTTAAATCTTACTGGGCAGATTTACTGTTTGCATAGTGGAAAGGCTGCTGCTTTTCCGGAGGATCTACCCACCCTGAATAGCCCTTCTGGTGGAAATGACTGAGTTGGCAGATAATTTTGTAGATTTATTGAGCACTTACAAGTTCTTGAAGGTCATATTGCAGACTTGGAGAAAATCCCAGGAGCAAAATTGATTACTTCATGCCTCTGTTTTTTTCTAGGTGAACATCATTCCCATCATTGCCAAATCTGATGCCATTTCCAAGAGTGAGCTGACCAAGTTTAAAATTAAAATCACAAGTGAACTGGTCAGTAATGGGGTGCAGATCTATCAGTTTCCAACAGATGATGAATCAGTGGCAGAAATAAATGGGACAATGAATGTAAGTGACTTGGTTCTTCCTCCTCTCCCAGAACAGCACTGTCAGTGTAGAGGTTGATGGCCCATACTGGGATGTTTCTTAAATCTGCTTTCCCTTTTATTTTGTGTCTTAAAAACAGAGGGTTTCACAAGAATCTTGTCTTTGTAGTGTCATCCTAGGCTAGGAGAGCTTTGTGGTAGGCTACTGCCTCTCTGGTGGGCTTTTCTAGTCAGAAAACAGACTTTTAATACTCTCCTTGTCCATGTGCATGTCTGTTGAGGGAAATCAGTGTTTAACCCTTTTCAGCTCGAGGGTTTGTCATTATTTCTGTCCTATGCATCACCTGATGGCCTCCCACCAGTAAACTTCCAGGATCATGTGGCAAGGACTTACACAGCTTAGCCAGCAATGCGTGAAAAGCAGTACACAACTTGGGCCAGACATGCTTTGAGGTGCCTGCAGGTGCCCATTCTGGGTCTGGCCTTCCCAGCATCATGGGTGCCTGTCTGTGGCTCCTTGAGGATGAAACAATCTGTTCCTTGGCCTTTCTGGCAGCACATCCTGACCATGGTCCCATTTTCCAGAAGGCTTTTCACAGGAAATCAAGTAGGGGAAGTTGCTTGCTTCAGTGCTGTGGATGTAGTAGAGGCCTAGCTGATGTGCGTTTGTGCCACCTCCTGATCTAGTATTAATAGTTGTACAGTTTTCTGGAGAGGCCTGAAAGAAACATAAAGTTTGTCCTGATGTAAGAGCTGTCAGTGATGGTTTCCTGGTCAGAGCAGTTCTGTGTTAGCCCTTCTGAGGGTGGAAGTGAACCTCTGCTTGTCTTTCAGCCATTTACTTGTCTCCTGGGAGGGAATTGCTGTCTTGGGTTGCAGACGTTCTGGGTTGTATCAGTTGATGCACAGACAAATCAACTCTTTAATCCTCTATTACAGTCAGAATTACCAGGTTTATGGGGACTAAGCAGGCCGGAATTTGACCAAAGCAATTTTGCAGATCTGGAAAACTTGTATCCAAATACCGATTTTATTAGAAACATAAGACAAATGTTACTCTTACTCTGTGTGTGTCCCATGCGAGAGCTGGGGCCTAAGGAATACAGGGGAAGAGCCCATATCTGTGAGTGCTTGCTGGCAGTTTTGCTTTGTTTGCAGTTTGACTGTATGAGCCACACTCAGAAAGCAAAAACATCATCTCTGAAATCTTTTGCTTGTACCAGCTGTCATGGACTTGTCCAAGTTTTTAGATAACCTGTGGAATTCACTATCTGCTCTTGAGAGCAGTCCAGGGTCACTGGTCTTCCATGTAGTTGGCTTCCTGAGGCCCTTTCAGTTGCCCAGAATTTGGTGCACTTTAAAAGCTTTGCCTGACAAATGTTACTTCACAAAACTCAGCAGAAGGGGTTGGTGCAAGGAGCTGGGAACTCAAAGTGCTGAAACTTTGCACTTGACTTCCTTGCAGCTTGGCAGAATGCACTGTAGTTCCCAGGAACAAGTGGAGGTGGGCAGAAATCTCACAGAAAAATGCAGCAAAGTACAATGTCAATGTCTGGGGGTTTTGCTTGGCTACCTGAGTTTTGGAAATGAGAGGACTATATGGTGAGATCTTCAGAGTTTAGATAGGTGTTGGGAGGGTTTCGGTTCCAATTTTGCTGAGCTTGCACTGGGCAAGTCTCTTTTTGCCTTCTGCAGAGAGACCATCTTCTTAACTAAGAAGTGACTATTTCTGATTTCTGAGTTTCTGAAAAGCAAATCCCTCTTGTTCTTAGTCAGCCTTCATGTAATGTGGAGTGCATATCTCAGCTTGAAGAGTGTGACCTTGGGTCACACCGGACACAGTGGCCCGGGACATGTTCAGCCCTTCCTCACCAGGGTGGAAGCAAGCAGGGAGGAAGGAGCTGTTACTCTGGGGGTGAGGGATGGACTTCCATCTCATGATCTGATGGAGCAAGGTGTCGAGTGCTCCAACATGAGCTAAAGGAGTGGTGGGGGGATGAAATCAAGAAGGCTCCAAGACCTCATACTGCTTCTGTGCTTGTGCAGATGTTCTCCTCAGGCATGGCAAGCCCTGGGACAGCACCGCAGTCCAAGCCGCAGCACGCTGTTCCAGCTGTCATTCTGATGCCAGTCTTGCACTGGCTCATCTCACCTGAGACTCTGTGGCTGGGAGGATCAGCCAGGTAGAGGATATAGAGTGGTAGCACTAACAAGGTTTCCAAAAAAGGACCCATCCTGCTACCCCTTGTCTTGGGCTAGTGGCCAGTGACTAGACTCCCTGAGATTAGCGTGTGCATAATGACTGTCTAGCTCAGTGGCTGTGCTAATCTCTGTGTGCTGGTGGGTCCCAGGTCTGAGAAGGGCTAACGTGGATATCATTAAATGTGTTTCAGGCCCACTTGCCATTTGCAGTGATCGGGAGTACGGAGGAGCTGAAAATAGGAAACAAAATGATGAAAGCTCGTCAGTACCCTTGGGGCACAGTGCAGGGTGAGTTGAGCCCTGGGATTTTCATGGCATGAATGGTGACACTTGTGCAAGGAGGCAGTGGGCTTTCTTAAAAGGAGCAAGGGCCTGCTGGACTTGATTATCCATGGGGAATTATCCTGTGTTAAATCCTTGTGTCAGGCCTATAGTGCCAGTTTTCTTTGCTTGGAAGGGCTGTTAAACCTGTTGGAGGAGTAGACAAGTGGGGAATGCGGGAAGAGATCTTAGGTTCTGTCCCCATTTTCCTCCTTACCATGTCTTCTTACAGTGGAGAATGAAGCTCACTGTGACTTCGTGAAGCTGCGGGAGATGCTGATCCGTGTGAACATGGAAGACCTTCGTGAGCAGACCCACACACGCCACTATGAGCTCTACAGGCGATGTAAACTGGAAGAGATGGGTTTCAAAGACACTGATCCAGACAGCAAACCCTTCAGGTGAGATCCCTGGAGGAGACAGGAGAGCTTGAGAGAGGCATTTTTGGATGCGCTGTGTGCTTGTGTGTGTGTGTGTCCTTGGGGGAGCATGGAAAGAACCAATGCAGCAAGAAAAACTGCCAGGTCAGATAAATCCAGACTTCAGCAAAGGTCTGACTGAGAGAAGGTGAAAATACAGGGAGGTTGTGCAGGACTGTCTGTGAATCTGCAGGTATGGGAGTAGAAATGTCTGTGCTGCAGAGAGACAGCAGTGTTCCTCTGAACTAGTGTTTGTTGCCAGCTGGTCTCTTTGAATTGCCCAACATTCAACATACAGAAAAGTGCCAAAAATCATTGGATAAAGAAGACCTTGGGCACACGTAGGTGAGTAGCAAATATGTTGTGTGCAAAGCAATAGTCATGGTGATGGCCTGATTTCAAAGGGTCAGGGAAAGCAGTTTGTCCCAAGTCTTATCACTGGACTTTCTTTCCTTTTTAGCTTACAAGAAACTTACGAAGCCAAAAGAAATGAGTTTTTGGGAGAACTGCAGAAAAAGGAAGAGGCAATGAGGCAGATGTTTGTCCAGAGGGTCAAGGAAAAAGAAGCAGAGCTGAAGGAGGCTGAAAAAGAGGTAAAGACTGCAGTATTTGTGTCTTCATGGTTGAGTGATAGATTCACTCCCAATTAGGTAGTTGCTGCCGAAGCACTTTCTGCAGAGTGTGGTTTAGGACTTTCTTACCAAGAAGTGTAAAGTTTAACTTGGATGGGGATGTTAAGGTGTTCAGTCTGTAGGACAAAACTGAATCACAGTGCTTGTTGTGTACAGCTTACTGCACCAGGAAAGGGCCAGAGTCTTGATTCTGATGGAGAGGTGCAGTGTTGTAAAAGTCAAGGAGAGAAGCAGCCCTTGAGATGAACTTGTTTTGCAAAAAATACACCCATACAACTTTCTTAGTTCTGTGAAAAATCCATTAAATTACTGACCTTTAAAGAGGAGTAAGGCAGGGACCCCTGGAAATAATTAGGTTTTTTTTTTACCCTTATGCTCTCCCAATCCTCTGTTCTTAGTCTGCACAATGATGCATTACTAGAACACTGCCTGCCTGTAAGTTGTTGTGGAAGGAGGCTGTTCCCTGCCCTTTGTCTGGGCACTGGCAGCTCAGTAGCTAGAAATGATGTGGAGACCAATGGAGACTCACAGGCTCAGATCTCAAGGGATCCTTTCATCTTCCTCTTTTCCTGTGAACAGAATACCTGGTAGTGCCGTGTCCTGCTCACCTCTCTCCTTTCCCTTTAGCTGCATGAAAAGTTTGATCGCCTGAAGAAATTGCATCAGGATGAAAAAAAGAAGCTAGAGGATAAGAAGAAGTCTCTGGATGATGAAGTAAATGCATTTAAACAAAGGAAGACAGCAGCTGAATTGCTTCAGTCACAGGCTCAGCAGGCTGGAGGATCGCAAACTCTTAAAAGGGATAAGGAAAGGAAAAAGTAAGTTGCTAACTCAGAGATATTTGCTTTTTGGTAATGGTTCTCCTTTACTAATTTTCTGCATGTTCCTATCTCCCTCCCAACATAGCCAGTCCTTATCGGGGAAGGTTTGCAGACAGATTTAATCCCTTGTAAGGCTGAGCGGTAGCTGGAAGCCTTTTTAACATTTGCTGTCATCCTGGAGATCAGGGAGCAGTGCTATCCTCCCTCTTTGCCTTCTGACAGCATGGGAGAGGATGAACTTGTTTTTATTCCCCAAGATTCCGTGCTCCTCCCTTGGTCTCTCAGTGCATGTAAAGAAGTGGAACCATACTAGCTGCCAAGGCTAGGGTGTGGGTAGCAGAGATGTCCCATTACCCTCAGAGAGGAGCACGTTCTTGCTCATGTTCTTACTTGTTTAGGTTGAGAAGATTGTGGAAATTATTCAGGGAGACTAACAGTCTTGAATTCCAGAATCTGCAGAATGTAAGACTGCAAAATGAGGGGACAGGTCATAGCACCTTGTTAGCACTAGTACTCTTCTCCTGTCCTAGATCAGCTTTTTGCCCTCCACAGAAACAGTGGGATATACTGAATGGCTGTAGCTGGGGTTCCCCATGCCAGGGACTGGTGTGACAGGATCCAGCCCCTCGTCGGGGTCTGGGATCTGGGCTGTCTACAGGGCTTGTGCCAGGCTCCTGAAGCTCTGCAGTTGCTCAAGGGCAACCAGCTGTACAGTGAAACAGATCTCCCGCTTCTCCCAGCACTGAGCAGTTCCCTTCCTTCTCACTATGGTACATTTCCCAAATGGAGTGCTGTGCCACCTGTGCCTGTGTGCAGAGAGTGGTGTGCAGACAAACAGGGGTCTGGTTTTGTACCACTGGCATAATCCCCCCTCTGCACAGCCCTGGGGCGATCCTTGCCTGCACTATGCAGTCTTAAGTACATGAAGAAGTGCTGTTAAATTGGACAATATGGGGTGTGTCCGAAGTGCTGACAGCACACTTTGTCAGGGAAAAAGCCTGTGACTGTTAAGCTTGGGATCAAAAGAGACAGAGGAGGAAAGACCCAATTACAAGAATGAGATCCTGGTTTAGTCTCTTAGTTTAGAGCTGAAGCTGCTGAGCAATTAGTGCTGCCCTTTTCTCACTCGCCCATTACTTTTTCCACTGCCTATTTTGATTTGTTCATCTGAATTACCTTCAGGGGGTTTTAATATATTTTCATACTGAGGAGTCTGAGACTGACCAGGAACAGACTTCTCTGCCCAGCCTGGACTGTGTGAGGAATATCCAACTGAGCTCTTTCATGCTTAGAGCCCATAGGTATCTGCTCACTCAGGACTGCAGACTTCAGCCTTGAGATCAGTCAGGGTCAGGAATGCAGAAAAGGGAGCCAACAGCCCGATAGTATCAGCAATTAGTTGCTGTGGCCCAAGTCACACTCTTGGTCCTTGAAGTGGTTCTCATCTCAGAACATCTCCTTGACACCAAGCATGTTGATATGGAAAAGCTTTGGTACTGTCCTTGTCAGTTAAGGGCACAGAAAACTCCATGACAGGGATAGGTCAGTGCTTCAGTAGGGATTGGGAAGATAATAGGAAGCCTCTCTCGCCTCCGGGAAAATTGCTGTGCAAGAAATGGTGCTGCTTTCTTTGCTCTGTAACTTCTCTGATTGTCCTTAATAATGAATTTCAGTATTTAGATCATAAATTTTTCTTAACAATCCATGAATTTTGCAAGCTGAAGCTTACTTGTAGCTTGTTTACTACTGGCTGGCAGTACAATAGCCTTTTTCTTTCACAGGTGACTCGTTTAAACCCAAGCTCTGTAATTTGCACTAATCATGACTCAGTTGATTTTTTTTGTTGTTGTTGTTACATCATTATCATCATTATTAGCTCTTACATATGTGCTGTTTTACAGTTAGCTGCTGTTTGGCTGCATGGTGCATGAGGCACATTGTCCTGGTAAGCGTCATTAACTAATAGAGCCTCACAGTGGGATCAGTTACCTTTCCTAAAAAAGCAGACGTGTACAAGTCCTGAAGCTATAAGTATTATCTCTGTCTTCTTCTGCTTTCACCCCTACTGTATGTGCTCTATCAGTCTCTCTCTACATGTGCAGTTGTAGAAAAAGGATGTAATTGTCTTTAAAGATTCTGCAAAGTTAAATTCAGAGAATCAGTATTAGGATATGGAACATAGAAAAATGAGGATTACATCCTCTTCCTTTTAAATCTTCCCAGCACCTCTTTGGCTCTGTTGTCTTTATTCCGTCTCTCTTAGAAATAAATTATATTCTTTAATCACACAGATTGATACTATGGCAACAATTGCTATGGAGATGTGGTGCTGATGATACAGCCCAGCTAGCCATGAAAATGTCTCTCTCTTTCCTTTCTCCTC
The DNA here is from genome assembly GCF_000738735.6 of Corvus cornix cornix. Taxonomy (NCBI): domain Eukaryota; kingdom Metazoa; phylum Chordata; class Aves; order Passeriformes; family Corvidae; genus Corvus; species Corvus cornix. The sequence continues at coordinate 9,580,295 of NC_047058.1, read as the reverse complement.
CTTCCCTCCCACTCCTCCAAGTTGTAACGTAAACTTGTGGTTACAGTGAAGGTAGATGCGAGACTAGTTTCTGTCATCATCTGACAGTGGTCTACTTACAGCTAATTACAAAAAATTGAGCATTTTTAATTTGCTGATGATTCTCTGGTGAGAGGAAGAAAGCTCCCACAGGAATGTCTTGCTTCTTGACAGAGCAGCAATACTCATTATCCAAGGCAAGCATGACAGTGCCCCAGACTGAGGTGCACAGGCCTCTCAGAGAAGGGACCTGTTGGAACTAAACTATAAAACACCCTAAAAACTCATCCTTGAGTCCACCCTTACCTACAGACAAAGCTAAAACTTACATTCTCTCCTGGATAGTCCAAATTAATTATGGTCTGTCCTTAAACTGGTAGAAGCTGATTCCAGGATTCTTTCCCTCTTGGCTCCACAAGGGAAATGGAAAAGCAAGTAAACATCATGCTGTCAGTGAGAGGCATTTGAATGTAATTTAAATGGGACCTTCCACTTAACAGAAGAGCTTCAGAAGGGTCTTGCACTGACTCAAACTGGCACTTGCAGTCGTCTTGAGCTGTCCAGTTGAATGAATGTCTCTGCTGCCAATGGTAACTGTAGAACAATGAAAAGAACAATTCTCTGCTTAACGGGCTCGGAATGTAGAAAAATAAGCTTAAAGAATAACAGTGTTCATTCTGGTGCTGAGTACAAAGGCACGGCTAAAGTGCAGTTAGAGTGAACATTACTGATTTTTGTTGGTTTTGGATTGCTTTTGGCAGTCCTCATAACTGTACACTGTTGTGTGCTGGGCTTTGAATCAAATGAAGTTCTTTGTTCCCACTACACAATTGCAGACAGTGCCTTTCTCAATGGGCATTTGTCATTGCTAAATTAAATATGTATATGTGGTACTTTTCCAGGATTTAGAAAAACACTCTCCATATTGATCCATAAAGTGTTGCAGGGCTTCACTGTTTTGCAAGGATACAAACAAGTCACAGTTGATGAGTCCTGTAGCTTGCAAAACTGCGAAAGGATTGTTTTAGAAAATAAATTTGGTTCATCCCACTGCTGAGTGTGTGTGTGTGTCTGCATAAAGCATGTTTTTTAGTCAGATTAAACCTTATTAACACTTAGCAATGTTTTCTTTTTTATGTGTGCACACATTAGGAAACATTTGTATTTTTATTTTGTTTTTTGTCATTAATCCATAAAAGCATTAACCTGCCTTTTTCTTTCATTTTCAGTTCGGGTTTCCTGTAGAACCTTTCCCTTGGCACCAGAGGCGAATGCCCCACTCTTGGCTGTGCCATTGTGCCTGTTTGCTCACCTTTCCCATTGCTCCCCTCCCGCGCTCACCACTGAGGGTTTAACCAGAGCTCTTGTCTGCTGGGGTTGTTCTTGTGGGGGACCCTGCTGGCCAGAGGTGCTCATACCAGGTTCCTCCTGCCCCTTGGGCAGCAGCAGGATGCCCAGTGCTCCAGGGCAAGTGTCCCCTCTCCCATTGCTCAGCTTTTCCCCCACTCCATGCTATGTGAGAGCTGCCTGGGGGGTGCATTTAGCTCCTGCTGTGGGTTCAGCCCAGTGCTGCCATTGGGGGTGGGGATGTACTGCCTCCAGAGACTGGCTGCCCTCTCCCCATGCTAATTTTATGCTCCTAAGCCCTCATACCCCCTGTGCTGCCATGTGTGACTCAAATAACTTTCAAGGACTTTTTGCAAAACTTGACATCCTCACAGGCTTGGGCCTGAGTCCACACCTCTAGTTCCCAGGCTTGAGGAAATCACGAATTTGGATCCATGGTTTGCAACTAAGTGTTCTCTGAATGCTGCAGGGGTCATGAAGGATCTCTTGCCTTGTCTCCCTCTCAGTGTGCTGGCCTGGATGCACATCCTGGATCCAATCTCAGGGAAAACTGGTCACCTTGCTGTACATACCAGTGTTTCTGAAGAAAGATGATGCTGTTTCTTTGACTTCCTTCTCAGTGATTCCAACAATTTCTGGTTTTAATGCAAAAAAATACTACCTTTATTTTTTTAATCTGGCATCTCTTTAGAACTGTACAGATGTTGACAGGTTTCTTCTCATATTTTCTATTCAGCAAAAGCCTTGTTTTTACTGTAAGATTTGCACTGAAAAGGAGGGCGTTTTGCTCACTGGGCCAGGAGTTCACTCTGGCCAAGTGCAGCTGTGGTTTGCCTGCTAGTATCTTTTCTGTGTATTTCTGACTTGAGTTTTGTTTTTAAATAAAGAGTTCATCGGACAGTGAATTCTGGTTAACATTTACTTCTTCTGTTTTTTGTTTTCTTTGCCCTTCTTTTACAGTAACCCATGGCTCTGTACTGAGTAATTACCCCTGAATACAATGGCCTGGAATGGACCTTCATTTACTTGTTAAATCATAGGGTCTAATAAAACATGACAGCATTTCAGCTGTGACCTTTCCAGGGTGTTACCCTTGCTCTCTCCTATGTCCTCGTTGTGATTCTGTCTTTAGTATGTACTGGTGGTTTTTGCTTTTATTAAACAATGTAAAATTAGTCATAACAAGGTTATGGATGCTACCACTTTAAATCCTGCCATATTTTTTTTTCCCTACAATTAATGGATTCCTCATTTTTCTGGTCTCATTCCACCCAGCTAAATAAGGGATATGGAAATAAGTTCTGCGAGTTATTTTTGCTGGCAAAATAACAACACAGTTTAAATATATTTATTGATGACATTAAAATGACAATACCATCTTAGTTTGATTATCATGTAGTTTAGAGATAAAACACTTTTTTCTCATTATATTTGATGTCATTTTCATGACATCATCTGTCTTTTTTCATTTGCTTTTATTTTTTCCTTTGCTAATTCATGCTATCTGAAGACTAGCATGTAAATCCTCATTTCCATTTCAGACTTGCTTGTTGTGGCCCTGATCCCTCAGTTGTGCTGTGGGCGGGCTCAGTGCTCTGTATGTGGTGAATCCACACGTCCTGCCCCTGCTGAAAGATCAGATGCATGCTGCAAGACAGCCTCCACAAAACCCCTCCAGATCCTGGGGTTTTGGAAGATAAGCACACCTCAGGGCTAGCCCTGATAGATGATGCTGTTTAGTGCAGTTTTTAGTGGAGTTTTACCCAAGCAGTGCTCTGGGTGATGCCACAGGCTCAGGAGCAGTTTCAGCACAGGGTCAGCCTGGCTCCTACTCATAGCAGCAGCCCCAGATCAAACCGTGGCCTGGCCTCTGTTCCCAGCAGTGAGGGCAGTCTAAACTCTTAACTGCAATGTATTTTCTCAGGTATTCTGTTTCACCATGAATACAATTTCATTTCCCATAGAACTCTTTGATTGCTTTGTGGTTTGTTTGGGATTTTTTTTCAGCAAGTTAAAATAATTTGAATGTTTTCTTCTTCCTCTACTTTTGAATGCTACCCTGCTCCCAAAACCAGTCAGTATTAATCTGACAATGATTTCTAGATTATCTGCTGAAAGGACAATTGAATGTGGCTTTTTTTACCATACTGCAGGTCACTGTCGTTTCTTCCTGACCATTTGCCTTATTAGAATGTTATTTAAAGTTATGTGAAATCTTTTTAAAGTCTTTAAAGAAAAAAAGGTTTTTACTTGTGCGATTTCATGAAGTACTTGAGGTACCACAAGGAGGTTCCATCTCTCCTCTGTCAGCTGTTTCCATGTTGCATCTCTTTTTCTTGCTTTTTGAATGTCTTTCTCTTTTTTGCTAATCTTCTGTTTTTTCTTTTTTCCCCTTTTCTCTCTCTGTAGCTTTTTTTAATCTGTCTTCGCCAGCTGCACTGTGTCTGAGGGAGAAGACTGCCACTTCTAGAAGAGTTTAAGGGTCTTTTGTCTGGGGAGGGGGGAACAAATCTTCAGTGTTAGTGTCTTGGAAAGAAGCTCTTTTACTGACTTGCATGATACCTAAAATTGAAGTGTCTTGTAATTTGTGTGACAAGACAGGGTGATGCGGGGGGAACTGATTACCTGGAATTTTGAGGAGCAACAGAAATGTGATGTTGGGACTAATGATGTAGCGAATACATTTTCAAATGTTGTTATGGGCATATGTTTTTTCTAATGTTGTCTTTAATAATCTAAATGTCATGGGCTTCCCTGAAGTGTGAAGCCTAAGGAATATTTTCAATATGCTGTTTGATTGGTTTTGGAAACCGTGCATTCAGAATTCAGAGTCAGAGGAAATACAAATATGGTGCAACTTGCTCTGTTGGCAGCCACGAAATATTTAATTTTATCAAAGAAATAAAGAACTGTGTGTTCTCACTAGTGTCCTCCTGTGTCTCACCACCCTGTTAAAAGAGCCCCATTGGTTGGTGGACGTGAGTCAAGTGGTACTTTCTTTTTCCTAACTCCACCTCCTCTTGTTCTTTAAAGTTAGGAGAAGTTGGCAGTGCCAGGGAGAGGCGATGCTGGGGGTGGTGTAAGGATAAATTCCATGCCCGCCGTGAGCGGGGTGCAGTGTCTCGCGGTGCTGGAGCCGCCCGGGCACTGCTCGCCCCTCCGCGCTGCCCTCCCCGCGCCCCGCATGCTCCCCGCGCCACCGTCCCGTGCCGGTCTCGTTTCCTTTTTACAAATGGGAGTGCGTGAAAACGGCACCGCATTCTGTATTTACACGGCAAACATGAAGGAACCAGCACTGTTCTGCCTGTTACCTTTCTAACTTTCATGTAAATTTTAAATAAAAAATACGAAAAGCCAGCGCGGCTGCTGTGGTGTGTGTGTGCTGCTCGCGGGGCCGGCGGCGCTGGGCCCGGTGGTCCGGACAGCTCCGGACGGTCACGGGGAAGCCGAACTGAGGTTGGCGGTTCCCGGCGCCGGGCAGCGCATCGCCGCGGGCAGGGCTGCCCTTGCGGCACCCGCGGCTGTTCGGCAAGGCCTGGGACAGGGTCGGACCCCGCGGAGAGACCCCCGGGCCCCGGGGAGGGCAGGAGGGGAGCAGGACCGTCAGCATCGCGGCTTCCTCGGGGACCGCTCCGGCCCCGCTCCCGTCCGGCCCCGCCCCTCCCGCTCCGGATCGGGGCAGCCGCCGCCAGGCGGTTGTTTCTCGCGGCGTCTCGCGCGGTCGTGACGCGCGGCCACGTGACGCGGCGCCGGCCGGGCCGCGCCGTTCGGCCCCGCGCGAGTGACGGGAGCGGAACCGGGAGCGGAACCGGCACCACGACGGCACCTGCGGGGCGGGGCCGCCAGGGAACGGGGCCGGGGGAGGGCAGCTGACGGGGAGGGGCTGAGGCCGGGCCGGGCCGGGCCGGGCCGGCGCTTTCCGGTGGCCCGCAGCGAGCCGCGGCCTGGTCTACACGTGGGGCCTGGTCCCGCCGTACGCTCCCGGTGGGTCCGCGCCCCCGGCGGGGTTCGGCCCCGCGGTCTTTGCCCAGCATGCCGCCGCCGCAGAGCCGCAGCCGGAGGCGGTGCCCGAGCCGGTGTTGGAGCAGTGGCGGCAGTACAACGAGGACCGACCGGCAATGGGCGCTGCGCCGCCGCTTCATCCTCCGCCACCTCCCCGCGTACCCCGGCGCCGCCATCGACCAGCTGCTGGCGCTCTCCGTGCTCTGGACCAACCACATCTTCATGGGCTGCAGGTGAGGCCCGCGGGACACGCGGGGCGGCGGGCGGTCTCTCGGCTCGCCGGGCCCGGCGCTTGCTGTCAGCCGGGGGTACCCCCCAGGACGGCGGGGGTCGGGGGGCTCTGTGGGACGACCCGTGCTGCGGGCAAGACTCAGGGTGGAAGTTTGAAACCGGGACGGAAGCCCCCGCGCGGAGAAGGGGCGCGGGTTCCTGTCGTGGCCGAATCTCGGCCCCAGATGCGTTTTAGAAAGTAGCTGCAGAAGATCTGGGATGAAAGGGGCTGGTGCAAGAGAACTTCTGTCCCTGGCCAGTTTTGTTTGCTCGAATATGCCGGTGTTTGTATGTTGGAGGGGAGCAAGCCACTGGAAAAGTTTATGTGTGTTTTGAAAGTAGTTCCTGATGTCCCGCCCCCAGGACTCGTTAAGCTTGTGGTGCTGTGCTGTGTCATTTAAATGAGGAGAGAGTTCACCTAAGCACAAAGCAGCCTGTACAGTCTTCTGAACGCTCAGCTTTTCTGAGAGAAATAGGCGGGGAGAATGGAAGGGGTTTCCTTTCATCCAGCCATGCTGTCCATAGCCAGGTCGTGGAGATTTGCAGAAACGTTACCCACGTTCCACTGACACCTTTGATGGTGTGATTGTTTTTAAATGGACGGAAGGACAGAAGCAGTTGCTTAATGACCAAATTCTGTAAACTGTGCAGTGACAGAGGAAGTCGTGAGCATTGACAGCACACAGATGGACTTTTATTCATGTTCCATCCCGTAGCCTTGTGGGGAAATACTATGTGTCGTCTCTACAGAGCAAAATTAATATCTTTAAATACAGATCTGCCTGTTTCCTTTTTTTTTTTTTTTCGGGGTCAGGTACTAAACTGTTCTGCTCTGCAAGCACCAAAATTTGACATAGATTTAAAATAGTTTCCAATTCCAAAGCTTGAGCAATATGTTAAAATTGAGAATGTCTTCTTCATATACAGTCTGTGTGGTCCACCTTAATGTGTTTGTATGCTGTCTTGATGGGGGACCTTCTTTGTGCCAGGGATTTTGGGAATGGTGCAATAAGCAGTTACAGGGTGCTGGTAATAGAAGTGAACAACTGTGTGGGAAGGTTCCAAATCCCAAAAACTGATGCAGTTTAAGCCGGTCAGTGCACATACTTTCTGTGATGGACTCTTTCACCTGCAGCTCTCAGGAGAGATGAGATTTGGGCCGGATGCAGTCTAGAGCTATTATCACTGAGGCTGTTTCCCCAGAGCCGGTGTGCCTGGCTGGAAGCACTGCACAGGAACACACTGTGCTGTTAAAACAATTCTAGCTTTACTTACAGTTGCCTAGGGAAGGAAGGGACCTGCAGTGTTCCCTGGAACTGCCTTTTGCTGTTTGGGAAGAGTTGTTGTCAAGTGAATAGCTTCAAAGTTTGAGAGATTTTTGTTGTTTTCTCTTAAGTTTGTTGGCTGGTTTTTGGTTTGGGTTCGTGTTAGGGTTTTGTTTTCCTAACACTCATTTCTTGCCAGGTGAAGACAATCTGTTTGTCAGTGTAGCTCAGCTGGTTAGAGCAGAGTGCTGATAAATGACAATGTTGTGGGTTCAATCCCTGTATGGGCCATTCACTCAAGACTTGGACTCGATGATCCTTGTGGGTCCCTTCCAACTCAGACTATTCTGTGGTTCTGTGAAGAACAGATCAGAGGCTTTGCTATGAAATCTGACTGAGTGTTCTGCTGGGAGATGATGTGGAGAGTGTCCAGAAAACATGGTCTGTGAGGAAGGGGTTAAGTAAAAGGCTTTGTTTAGTTTAGGTGTGGATGAGAGAAGGTGCTCCTGTGCCCAGATCTGTTAAAGGTGGCTGAGAATGGGGGCAGTAGTGCAGGAAAGTGTTATGCTCCAGGGCTACAGGGATCAGGGTAAGGGATAACCTATTAAAGTCACAGCAGACAGACTTCAGTTAGGTACTGGAGGCACTGGGTTCCTCTGGCCAGATTAGACAAACACATGTTGGGACTGGTTGATCTCCTCCCCGCCCCCAGCAGAAATACGAGCCCCAAAGGTCTCCATCCTTTGTGAAGAACGACAGGTGTCAAATTTTACACTGTTCTTGCACCCTGCTGGAAAGGGACATTGTCCATCACAAGTAATGTCATCTTGTCCCTGTAAGCCAGAGAGAGGAACAGATTCCCACTCCTCTCTCCTTTGCAAGAGAATGAGGGTATGTCTTGGTTTGAAAGACAGGCTTCTGCCAAGGAAGGCGGGAACCTCCCTTGGAACAGAAAAATATGACCCTCTTCCCTCCGAACTATTATAATTTTGAAGTTAAGGGGCTTTCAGGCAAAGATATGGGAAAAGTAGTAACAGTTCTTTACCAGTATGTACATATATAACAAGGCAAACAAACAACAACACCGGCAGCAACAACAACCAGAGCCAGAACCCAGCGCCAGCCTCTCTCGGCTGTCGGGCCCTTTCCCCTCGGGTGCAGTTCCGCTCGCAGCCGGCAGGGGCGCTGGCGGCTCCCGGCCGGGCAGGGCGGCTGCGATGGTTCCCCCGCGCCTGCAGGGGGCGCTGTGCCGCGAGCTCGTACCCTCAGGTGGTGATGGCGGGCGGGCTGGATGGCGGAATGGGCTGCAGCAGGAACCTCGGAGCGGCGGCTGGGACGGCAGGGGCGGGCACCACCCCCGGGGTGGCGAACAAAATGTAACAGAAAACTCCCCAGCCTTAGCAGGAGCTGTAGGGCTTGGGTGGACACGGAGTGCTGGATTAGACTGTAGCGAAAAAGGTAGAGGTAGCGGCAGAAAACAGCAGGGCTGGGCAGCGGCAGCCGGGCTTCTCCGTAGCCGGGGAAACGCACTCTCCGGGAAGGAGGAGGCTGTCGGAGTCCCGGTTTTTTTTCCCCCGAGGAATAAGGTCCCAGTTCAATGGCTGCTCTTACGAGCAAAGGCCCACCCACAGCAGGAGAAGCAGTACAGGGCTGGGCTCCTGCAGTGGCAGTGAATTCTCTCCGCAGTAAGCAACAGCTCGACCGTCCTCCGATGCAGAGAGCGAGAGGAGCTGACTCCAGCCTCTCCCTGCCCAGCCAAAATCTCACGGTATCTTTGCCCTTCCCAAGAGAAAACCCGCCAGGTAAGAGAGTAGCCAGCAGCATACTTCCTCCACCTTGGCCCTTTCTTTTGTCTCTCTTAAGTACCGGTCATTATTGTCTCTTAGCAACAGATGGGACAAAATTCCATGAGCAAAAGATACAAGAGGAAAAATCCTAACCCCCAACAGAGTATCACCACTATCTCACCTCCTTTTGATCCCTCCTGGCGTTTTCTTCCCATTCCCGGTTTTACTGCCTCTGCTGAGGGCTGAGCTGTAATGGTGAAGCAGATACTGCAGTAGTCTGTGCTCAGTTCTCACCCAGGAATTTATACGGATCTACTTTCTGCCTGGCCCTCTAAATCAGGAGCAGGAAGAGTCTTTCTTGAGTGGAGGTTGAGTAGATTTCCAGAGCCCTTGGAACAGCAGTATTTAGAAGCTGGTGCAAATTACTGCAGCCCTGGCTGTTGGGACAGTAGTGGACTCCTGTCTGTGGGCGGTGCTCCGATGCCTTCTGACTTTGGAAGGTGAGCATACCATGGAACAGGTTCAGCATTGCTCTTCCTCCATTCTGAACCATGGTGTGAAACTGTCAGAGGCTGGTGTCAGGCTGTGTTTGTACGCTCTCCTTGGATAGAAAGGTTTGGGTTTCCTTGTTCAGCCTCGGCGTACAAATGGCTCGAAATCATGTGACGGATCCCCAGAGCAATGGAGAACTGAGCTGGTGGGAGATGTAAGGCCGAGAGGGATGGGATGGGGCTGTGCTATGCATGTCCTGCCTATGTGGAGCTGTGGATGCTGCAGCAGGGTCAGGGTTTGCTCAGAGCTTGTCACAGCCACCTCACCTCTCTCATGGTTCAGGAACCTCAAAACATTTCGGTTACAGCACCCAGGTAGGATTTAGTTTGGCTTTTTAAAGAGTGGGCAATGAAGGCTGAGTAGTGCCTTTGTCACCTGACATGGCAGTTGCAGTGTTGGTGACGTGCAGGCTCTGGCACAGGACTCCAGTGCAGGCTCTGGCACAGGACTCCAGTGCCAGTCTGAGCTCCTGTGTTTGGTTCATTGAAGCTGCTGCTCCTCCTTCACACCCCAGTGTTCATTAGTGCTCCTGGCAGCTCTGCCAAATACTGTATTTTGTCAGATATTTAAATTTCAGTTTAGAACACTGTCGGTGTGGTGGCTGCATGGTTTATCCACAAGTGGGTTCATGCAGAGCCAGGTCAGCTGGTGTGCGGCCGTGTGCCCATGCCGGACCAGCTGTGGTGTGGGGACAGTGGTCAGTGCTGTGCTCTGCTCTAGTAGAATCAGAGGGGCATCTCCTTTGCACAAGCTGCTGTGTCTCAGGTAGCTTTAGTTCTTGTTTTTCATAACAAAAGCTTGTGTGTGCATGCGTGCTGCCCGGTGGGGCCGGCTCTGAGGTGTTTTGCTGTTGAACCCACACAGATACGGCATGCAGGTCATGGAGAAGGTTCTCAAGATGGCTGAAGGCATCGACATTGGGGACATGAGGTCATACGAGTTGGTCCCCAACAGGAAGCTAAAGAGATACCGCTCTCCATCGGACAGTGAGTACATCTGCCCGTGTTAGAGATAATGACCCCTTCCCTGTCTGGTGGACATCACTGGGAGTGTGGGGACACCAGTGTGCCACGGGGCTGCCTCCAGGACAGCTGGCACGGCAGACTGGGGATAAGTGCCCATGGTGTGTTCTGTTGGACTGCAGAGCAGTTCCTCCTCCTCCGCCGTGTGCGCGATTCACTCAGAGTTCTATCTTTGCTTAAGAAAATACCATTTTTCATTTCAGTTATCGGGTAATTGGTTTCTCCTGGGGATGTTGTCTGGAATCGAATACCCATCTGGCTTTGTCTGCTGTGGTGAGGGATGATGTTCTGACCCAGGGAAGGATTGTACTTGTACATAGAGATGTGGAGTTCAGCTCATTGACTTTGAGTTACAACCTGCTTGGAGCTTTGAGGGGATGGGGAGCAGACATGATATGTTGTTTTGGGTTTTTTTTCCTCCCTGCTGGGCCTGGAAGAGTCCTGTATATGTCAGCCCAGTCCCATGGTCTCAGGGATCAGTGTTCCAGCTGTAGCTTTTCCAGTGGAGGAAATGCAGCAGGCAGAGAGGGATGGCGGTTCGATTGCTCCGTCTGCTGGCTTCTCCATGGCACCTTCAGAGCTGCCTGCCCTCCCTCTGGAGAGGGGTGAGAATTGTGCCCGGGTGCGGGCAGGCCCCTGTGTCAGTCAGCATTGTGGCTGTGTGAGGCACAAATGGTCAGACAGCACGGGACTCCTCTGGGCTTGGATATAATCTCTAGCTCTGCCAAAGTTGCTTGCCTTACTTTGATAGCCAGGAATCTTTCTGTGCTTACATGGGCCAGCTGCAAAAGTGAGGAGATACTGCTCTTGTCCCATGATTTGTCTGTCACAGGCAACAGCCCTGAGAGTTCTCTAGGACTTGTTGCACAAACAGCATAGTGAGCTGTTCTGCTGGCAAGAGCCTTTAGGTGCTGCTGCAGTGCAACCATCAAAATACAAACAGAGGAAGAAATGCAAATCTTGCCGTAATTCATGAAAACTGATGGGCAAAGCATTTAATGCGCAAGAGCTTTGTCACCTGATTTCAGTACAAAGGAAGGGCTATTTATACTGTGTGCAGGTGGTGTTTTCACCTGCAGCGAGCTGGGTGGTGATACCTGTGCTGTGGTGGTTGATGTCTAGACAGTTGTACTGCCTGACCTACAGCAGGGCCACACATGCTGGCACTGGATTAAGCAGCAGTTCCTGGCACTGAGCTGGCCTTCTGCTCCTCCGATGAAATTACACATATGTACCACTGCAGCATGTGGGTGCTGAATTTTCCACAGGAGAAGTCTTGTGTAACCATCTCTTGGATATAACATATTTGCTTGTCAGCTGTTTGATTCTCCCTTTCTGCAGTAGGTGTGCACGTCAGGATAGTCTGTCTCATTTGCATTTCTTCTGGTGAAGAAACAAGAGGTCTGTCAGTAATGGGGCCCCCAGTCACTGCAGCTGTCCCTTGAGGCTCAGGCAGATTTCTTCATGTTTGCTGCCCTTTAGCCCAAAGCAATTACACTGAGAGAAAATGTGCTTCTGTTAAGTCAGTAACAGCCCTGTGTGTTTTGGAAAGGAGGGTTCGGTATCACTGTGTTCCACCTCACATGAGAAGACTTGAAGATATAGTAGTTTATCTGACATGATCCTGCAACCCTGCAGCAGAGTCAGAGCTGAGTCTCTAGTCCTGCTCTGGTGTTCTGTCTTGTTGGCCATAGTTTTACTTATTTTAGTAGATTTAAAGGGATTAACTTCAGAAATGACCAGGTAGGTCAGTGGGCAATGCTGGAAGGCAGCATCATGTAACTAAATATGTAGAGATTTTTGTGTGGTAGTTGTGAAGGTGGAAATACCACCGTAGTGACCTGCACAAGATTGACTGGTTGTCTTGGATGAATTGTGAATGTCTTTTGGAAGGAAACCTTTTGGGTTTTGACTAAGGAGTGCAAATCCTATGTTCAGAGCCTGCAGGCTCCTCTTAAAAATCACTTTCTGAAAAGACTGTCTCCCTGTCATAGCCCATATTGGTAATTCTGTAATTTTCTTCCATCTCATAGGTCCAGAGCCAGAAGAGATTCCTGAGCCACCCAAAAAGGTAGTCCCCAGGTTCCGAGTGCGACCACGCTTTGAGCCCATACACTTTGTCACCAGCGCTGAGAAGGATGGCAAGAAGGACAGTTCTCTGGATAACCAAACGCAGGAGGTGAACCAGGAGGCAAATACAAACAGCATGGCACAGCCAGCTGAAAACTGTACAAATTCTTTTGTGAATGCACGAGAGGTGGATCCCCAGCTCTCCAGCACAGCTGGGCTTGGCTTTGCAGGCCCAGCAGCCACAGTCAAGAAGGCTGTGAATAGTGTGGACTCTACCACAAGCAGCGCCTTGCAGGTTTCTGTTTCCCCTTCAACTGCCCCGTCTGCATCAGAGACTTTCCCTCCGTCAGCAATAATGCTGAAGCAGAGCTTTATGGAGAAACTGTCAGCAGCTGTCTGGAAAAATCTTACTAATCCAGATGCAAACACTGGGACAGATAAAATTAACTTCACGTATCTTTTGACACGTTCAATTCAGGCATGCAAGACAAACCCTGAATATATTTATGTTCCTCTGAAAGAGATCGCCCCTGCTGACCTCCCCAAGAGCAAGAAGCTCCTGACAGATGGCTTTGCTTGTGAGGTGCGATGTCAGAACGTCTACCTGGCCACCGGCTATGCCGGCAGCAAAAACGGATCCCGGGATCGAGCTGCGGAGCAGGCAGTGAAGCTGCTGAAGAAATCTGTGGAAGTTCGAGTTGTTCAGCGGAAGTTCAAGCACACCTACCACGAGGACCTGGTGGTTTGTGAGGCAGGTGTGTGTCGCCCAGATTTCCCTCCTGCTCTCAAACCTCATGAGGAGTTTGTAGTTGCCAACAGGGACTGTGTCCCAATGCAGCCTGGTACTGAATCCATAAAAGGTTCCACGAATACCAACAAACACTGGACTAGTTTTGTCCTCACAGAGAATGCCAGCGATGCAATAGGAATACTTAACAATTCTGCCTCATATAACAAAATGTCTGTTGAATACAAGTATGAATTAATGCCCAACCGCTCGTGGCGTTGTCAGGTGTATCTCCAAGATCACTGCCTGGCCGAGGGATTTGGCACAAAAAAGACGAGCAAGCATGCAGCAGCTGAGGAGGCACTGAAAATCCTGCAGAAGATGCAGTCAAATATAGCATCCCTCAAAGTGACCCAGGTGCAGAAAGTGGGCTGCTCGTCACGGGGCTCTGGGAGGAAGAAGGACCTGAAGGACCTGGTGATCTATGAGAACTCCAGTAACCCGGTGTGTACCCTGAACGACACTGCCCAGTTCAACAAGATGACGGTGGAGTATGTCTTTGAGAGGATGACAGGCATGCGATGGAAATGCAAGGTGATGCTTGAAGATGAATTCATTGCAGAAGCAGTTGGAGTGAAGAAATCTGTCAAGCATGAGGCAGCAGAGGAAGCTGTGAAAATCCTCAAAAAGACTCAGCCAACTGTAGTTAATAACCTGAAGAAAGGCACCGTCGAAGACGTCATCTCCAGAAATGAGATTCGGGGTCGATCAGCAGAAGAGGCTTTCAAACAGAAGATCAAAGAAGACAACATTGGGAACCAAATTTTAAGAAAGATGGGCTGGACAGGTGGTGGCCTAGGGAAAGATGGTGAAGGAATTAGGGAGCCTATTTCAGTAAAGGAGCAGTTCAAAAGGGAAGGACTTGGGCTTGATGTAGAAAGGGTGAACAGAATCGCTAAGAGAGATATTGAAGAGATCATTCGAAACTATGCACGCTCAGACAGTCACATTGACTTGACTTTCTCTAGAGAACTGACCATGGACGAGCGGAAGCAGATACATCAAATTGCTCAAAAATACGGTCTTAAAAGTAAATCCCATGGGCAAGGACACAACAGATACTTGGTGGTGAGCAGGAAGCGGCGCAAGGAAGATCTGTTAGATCAGCTGAAGCAGGAAGGCCAGGTTGGGCATTATGAGCTTATCATGCCCCAAGCAAACTGAGGTGAGGTGTCCCCTTTGACCAGAGACTGAGTTTTCTGGGCACTCGACTAAAGAAAGAGATGCTGCATTTTTCTTGTGGGTAATAATGACATTAAAGTCTTTTACTTTGGCAATATAATTTCTAAAATGTTGTTAGGTGTTTAGGACCGACCGAGTTCTGTTCAAGAGCATTAGCACAACGCAAAAGCAGTAGTGCTGTTACTGTATGTGTCTTTGATATTACTTGTTCCTTCACATTTTAATAGTTTTGTAATAGCAATCACATATGTCCAATGAGAAGGAATTTGACATCATTTAAAATTATAGGTCCCTTATTCTTTTTGAGCAAAGAAGGAAAAAAAAAACCTTTAAAAAAATTAACAAGCCAAGAAAATGCAGTCTGGGGGCATAAACCTGTATGTAAAATTGGTATTAATGACTACAAAAATAAAGTTTTATTTCTGAAAAAAAAAAAAAAAAGATTTTGTCACACTTTGTATAAAAAAAAGTGTGAAAACTTGATTATTGTTGAGAAATACATATATTGAGGTCTTGTCTCTGCTGTGTGTGTATGTACAGTATGTAAACCTTAATCAGTTTAGTGGTAGTGTTATTCATAGATTTCTACCTTGCATCTCCCATTCTGAGAATCACTGAAGTCACCTTCATCGCCAGCGAATGGGACTGAGAGAATTCCAGCGTGTTTCTACCTTGGAGAACAGCTGACATGTGGAAATAACCATGGTGAAGTGTGAAATATAAAAACTGGAGGTAAATGCAGAGCCCACGCTCAAAGATGCTCATGTAGCTTGTGGGGACTGTTATATAACTTATTTTTTTACTTGGAATATCAGCTCTTTAATCCTGAACAAAACTGAATCTGTGCCTGGTTATTTCTCCACTCCATTCCTGTACCGGTGCTTGTGTCTGGTGAGGGCGATTCCCAGGAAACTCCTGGCCTTGCTCTGACCATGTGTGAGTGTGGAAGCTCTCCAGGGCTGGCTTATGCCACCGGGAGGCCGGAGTGTTTCCCTCCTTTAGAGGGAAGCAGCCTCTGAGCTCCATCTGTGCTGCTTCACTGGCAGGATTACAGGACACAGTGCTCTGTGAGCCTTGGAGAACACTCACTTCATGCTTGGGAAGCTTAAAGCATAGGGATTGACCTTGGAGGAACCAGGAGTGAGGCATGCCTAGAGCTGCTGATAATTCTGTCAGCAGTGGGGTCTGAGATGCTTCTGTACCATGAAGCCAGTCCTAAGGCAGTGTTTTTGTCTGGTCTCCTGTTGCCGTTTCTCAGCCATCACCTTCAGTTTTCTGCTGCTTACATTTGCCTCTCCATCTCTTTATACCCTCCTGTATCTTTTTTCCCACATCTTGTTCTGTTTCGTATTTAAATGCTCTCAGCACTGAGGTGAGGATGCTTAACCTCAGAATATCCCGGTGATGAGCAGTTAGAGGGATTTTCATCCCTGCAGGGTGATGAGGAAGAGGAGAGGCTGCCCTGGCAGGAGAGACTCACTCAGGAAGCAGAGAGCAAGCGTCCTCTCTGCCTGGCTGCAGCACAGCTTCTGCCTGCTTGGACTGCTGAATAACAACTTGCTACTGCTGTGAAAAAATATTGTGGCAGTTAATTCTGGAAGTAGGTTTTTTTCCGTTTTGTTTGGGGTTGGTTTTTGTTCATTATTTCTTCTGTGTCTGAATTCTGCTCTCAAGAACACTGGGCTCTAGCAGATGGTGCTGTAGGAGTGGAAGAAGCCTGGTACTTTCTAGGCAAAGAAGTGAAGCTCCTCCTTCCTAACTTGGGTATGCAGCAGGGTGTTAGAGCTTGGTGATGCCAAGGAAAGCAGTAAGAGCACCACTGGTATTCGAGATTAAAAATGGCTCTTTTGGGAGAGATGGGGCCTAGCTGTAGTCACTGTACCGCAGCAGGGGCAGCTGGCCCGGGCAGTCTCTGCAGGACACCGCCTTTCCTGTCCTGGGTCAGGGGCTGCGGCCCCTCTGCTGTCACGGTGTCTGTTCAGGACCTGGTGCGGGGCTCTGGGTTTGGATGCCGGGGCCTTAGGCGGGAGCGGAGAACGGCAGCGTCGCTGCCCCCAGGGAGGCTGTGGAGCCTCAGCCTTCAGGAGAGACACCATAGGGGCTATGATGGAGTCAGTAGATAAAGGCCTTGCCTGAGCAAGGTGTGATGGTGGGATTCTTTTGCACCTCAGTGCTGCTCCTTTCTGGCTGCCTTAAGAGTCCAATCCATTGGTTTGGGTTTTTTTAACTAGTGAAACAAACACAAGAATAGTGGGACTGCTACAAGGGCCGCTGTGGCCTTAGAGGAAGTTGGCCCCCTCAGAAAGGGTTGTGCTTGCAGAAGGCATTACAGCTTCTCCATGTAAGGCACAAGGCTGTTCAAGGGTACAAGCTGTTGTCACTGCAGGTACAAATCTGTATTACATTTTTTGAAAGAGCCCATGCACTTGTAGTTGTGGAGCTCAGCAGCAGAACCAGCTTTTGTTATCTGCCACTCATCATAAATCCTGTTCTCCACCTGCTAAGACAGGCGGAAAGTAAATGTGATTCCTGTATCAGCTGAGCTCACCAAGTTGCTGTAGCTAACTAACTCAGAATCACATGCTCCTTTTTATTCACAGCCCAGTCCACACCCTGATCTTCTGCAGGTGCAGCCAGCCCTGTCTCTCCTCCTCCTGGCTCTGGAGTCGAATTTATCATCCTGCACTACCCCTGGCACACCTCTCTCCCAAATGCTGCCCATAGCAGAAGTAGTGCACAGTGCAGGAGCTTGACCCCCACACCCAACTCCTGGCAGCCCAGTTAAAGAAGCACAGTTACACACTTCTTGCCTATTTATACAATAAGCACTAAGGTTACACTTTATTTACAACTTTTGAAAAATGTACAGTTTCTTACATGGGTTACTTGTGCAAAGTTATACTTTTCAACTAACAGACCAATGTGCACACAAAAGACACTGGAACAGTGGACAACACAATTGCAGGTTCTATCCCACACTGCTGCTTAAGGTTCTGTATCCAAAGGTACAAACTCGCCTTACAAAAAAAGTGACTGGACTTACAAATGTTTTTCAGAATTGAAAAAATACTTTCATAAAACTGAAGGGAACAAACTCAAGCATGCAGCAGTAGCTTACACAAACCACACGGTCATCTACGAAGAGCAGAAACTGCAGAGACTTGAGTGCCTACCCTGGACTTAATTCAAACTTTCCAAAAGACAAAGTTAATTCCGAAACACAACTTATCTTTCTCAGCTAAAGATAAGGGGCAGGAGAAAGACACCAAAGGAGAGTAATTCCATCGCTGGAACAGGTCAGGTTTTACCTCTTCTTTCATGTGGAAGGCCTTTCGCTGAGAACCACAACTCTACCTGGTTTTGTCCAGTAATGCCTTGGTGACAGGACTATAGAAACCTACTGACAGTTTCTGTAGGCATGTCCTTTAAAATAGTAATTAAAAAAATAAAAGGGCTTGTTTCTCACCCTCAGCAAAGATCCAAGTACCACAGCTGTAGTGATTTATGTAGATCTGTACATAAATCTTGCATGTGAAGTGCAGAAGTAACAAGCATTCCAGGGTTTTACTAAATCTTTGAATTGGAATCAATTGAAGAGCTGATTTTTTTTAACGTAAGTGAAGGAGTTGATAAACCAATACAAAAGGGAAACAAAAGGTGATTTCTTCACCCAGTCCTTACAAATGCAGTGGGGTCTAAACCAATAGTAGGGGTAAGTGACCAGCCTGGACACATCAGCACTTTAGTTAATATCAGTTAAAAAATGTGTATGTATATAAACATCCCTTTTATCAAGCTACACATAAGCATCACTGTGTATAACACAATTACAATTAAAAGCTTAGTGTACACTACAGAAATGCACAATACTGCCCTAAGACTGGAGAGGGACCACAGAAAATGAACTCAGCATCAGTAACTCTTTTGCAAGTAACCCAAGTACAGAACGTTTGACTTCAAAGTGGGTGCGTTCTGATGTCCAAGGAGAAGCTTCAGCAAGGGAGGGTGGCAACAGCACAACAGCTATTTTGCTTGCAAAGTAAATGCTAGGAGGAAAAAGATGACTCGGACACTTTGTTTATTTTCCTCATCAACAGAGTGTTCGTTTGCATCATCCTGGGTCAACAGTCACGCCAGCTCTGTTCTACTATTGCAGAAACCCGTTTTTCATATTCCCGCTTATTCTCTTGGTATAGCTGAGCTGCCTGGCTGTTTGCTGGACTGTTCGGATTTGGCTCATCCAATAGGGACTGTGCAAAAAGAAAAAGATCCTTAGGCACTGCAAAGTACAGTTTTCCAACTGTTCTGTAAACTATCCATACTAGTCAGAGCAGAGACATTAGTCCAGGTGCAGCACACTGCATTCCTGCAGCTGGAAGGCTTTAGAGGCTTTGGCCACCAGCATCACCCCTGCACAGTGCAGGTGACTTTCTGTGACAGCCAAGCAATACATGCTGGTGGGCCCTGCAGTGACCACCTGTGTCACTGCCTGGCCAGTTTACACCTGGAAAGGATTCCCATTTTGCCAATATCAAGGTATAGCTGCTACACTGGCTCTTAGGAGAGGGGGAAAAAAACTTTCCTGAGCTGTTTTTGTCAAAGCATCCTAATGTCATTCTGTCTCTTCATGCAGAGTTCTTTTTTTACCTGTATGGATGTTAAGATGGAGGAGACATCATAAGTGGGGCTCCAGCGATTCTGAAGGATATCCAGACATATACTACCATCTGCATAGACTGGAAAGGGTCAAAAAAACCAGCTTAAAACACAACTTGTACAGCTCCTGGCTTTTCTCCCACATTGCCCGATCCTGAAAACCTATGTACAGACACACTGCAACAGTCCATAGTGTCTGACAGGCTGAAATCCTGTGAACAGGCCTGTAGGTAGGAAGCAGTGAAGCTCCTCACCAACTGAAGCCTCAAGTATTTAAACTCAACCCCTGCTTATTCTCTCACTAACTTCTCTGTGTCACTGCAACTACCACTATGGAAAACCACAAACAGATTTTAAGGAAAAAAAATTTTAGCTACCCAGAAGTGAACCAAACAAAGAAGACCCACAAACACACACACTCAAGGTTTCCCCATGAAGTCTCTAGAGTCCAGTCACCTTCCTCAGAGCAGCTACAGGAGAACCTTCTCTCCCTTCACTGTACCCACACTTGCCATGTTGGAAGGTTTCTAGTATTTCTGCACAAAGCTAGTATTTGTTTGGAGGCAAGGAATACCTCTCCAGCCTTTAGTTACCAAGGAAGGGGATAACATTAAATACTCTTACTGTCACTGGCTATAGCTGGACCCTAACACTACATTTCATTCTTACAGGCATTTTGGGGAAGAAAAGTGATAGAAGACAGCTGCATTCACCAGTGTCACTATGCTGTGTCTACAATACATACAGACAGAAGTCCAAAGCACTGCTATTTAAGTACAAAATATTCTTCTGTAAGGCTTAACAGGCAGTTGAGTGTCTGATCAGTACTGTGCTGTAACACCTGAAAGGTAAGAGGCTCCTTTTATTGCCCCTTTCTTTTCAAGCCTAAGCACTGCTCACATATCCATCCTCACCAAAACTACACAACCACACTGGAATTTTGCTGCCTTATTAGATAGTGAAAACTTTTATTATAGGTAGATTTTTTTATACAGCAAGCTGTAATAAAAAACACCCCAGCCCTCTCTTCCCCCCACCAAACCTCCAACAAAACAGCAAAAGTAAACCCAGGCATTGTGTAAGTACTTACCATTTGGATGAAACATTTTAGAGACAAATCTAACAGTAGGTGGCTTATTCGGGTATTCTTCTGTGAATTCTATTGTAAGTTTGAAAGTTCCTGGAGTTGAAAGAGAGATAAGCAACCTTTATACAGCATGAATTTACACAAGGGATGAGTAAGTAGCATCCCCCTGTGATACACACTCACACTATTGTGCTCACACAGGCATGCTGGATATGGAACACACATTGTGCAATCCCACAGCTATTCCTTTACTCTCATGGAGCTAATAATTAACGCTGGAGTCCCAGACAGTACCGGTACAAGAGTATTTTCCTGTGACTTACTTTTATTGCCAGAACCAGTCAAAAGGTTTACGTAAGGAAATAAATCTGCCCTTGGGGTTTTCTTCCAGAGAGCCTAATCCCAGTACACTGTACAAACAACAGCAGTGGGTGTAGAACCATCTGTGTAACACAACGTCATTTGGTGAGTCCTATCTATGGAATATGCTGTCATAGCAAGGACCTTGTAAGTTACTTCCTCTAAATTAAAAAAAAAAAAAGGTCAAGTTTCTCAACAACTGTAAGGTAATCAGGTCTTGCAGAAAAGTAGTATTGAATGCAGCATCCAAATCTGACACTTTAAAATATAAACCTGACCATTTACTTTACACTAACTAGTCTTCCTTAGAGAAAGGCTGATTAAGCAGAAACAGAAAACTGTAGCTGAGTCTCAATCCAACCATTTTAACAGCCTGCACCAATGTAAGTTATTTTAACCCTTCTCCTCAGGCTATGACAATCTGAGAATAAGAAGTCTGTCAACTAAGCTGCACACATGGGTTTAGGGGATTAAGGACTGCTCCTGATTCAGCTCGGTAACTAAGGAACTCTACCTGCAGACCATGCGAGCTCCTCCCAAACACGCTACCACCGAGAGCAACCAGCCCTGGAGGCAGCCCAGGATGATCCTGGGTATGCCCAGAGAGAAATATCTGAAGCACCTTCATATAAATATACCGCTCTCCTGTAGCAGGACTGCGCCTGACAGTAACAGCTGGAGCAAGCTGCTGGTGGGGCATATTACCTTTTTTGAAAGGTCATCCCTATGTATCACTGATGAGTCGGGTTCCCCCTGTCCTCTCCACGCTCAGTGTCCTTGCTTCCTACTGTGAAGGAGTTTTCCAGCACCAATATAATGAAGTTATTCCTTTGTTTGGCTGGCAAACATATGCCAACAACTGGTAAACCAGAGAACAGATTTTTGGTTTGGGTTTTTGTTTTTTCTTTTATTTTTTTTTTTCCAGATCAGCAAGGATCTGCATGATTTCCCAGGGACTCCTTCCTTTATAAGGAGATAAACTGTAACACTGAGTTGCAAGAAACGAAGGTCATTGCTTTGACATTCCAGTTTGCAAATGAAGAGACAGCATAGATGCTTTAGCACTTTCCCTACAGCAGTGGGAAATCTCAACACCCTAAAAATAAGTTTATGCATGTTTGGTTTTTTTATTAGCAGCCTAACAATGTAGGAGCAGAGAGCCAACGCTATGCTATCTCACTGTGAAACAAACGAGCCAGAACAGTAGAGTTAGGATTGTTCAAATTAGTGGAAATCTGCAGTGGGGTTTTCAAATTTACTCCAGTTTAGTCCAGAGGCACAGAGCCAGGTGTGAGATCAGCTTGAAAGCCAGGACTGGGAAGTTAGTAACAACTTCTACCAGCTGCAAACATCTGCCCCTTAGAACCAAATGCTTAGAGATTTGACTCTAGATATTCTCAGCTCTCCCTGCCCCAGTTCTGGTTCTCAGTAACCTCCTCCTGAGGAAGGAGTGACTAAGCAAGCAGTAGGATAAAAACCGAGCACAAACCATCACACAGGTTTGACAGCAACAGGAGCGGTTTGGTCTTAGAATCCATTTAAAACTACTGAAAGAAAGGGAAGCTATTGTCCCACCAGAGACAGGACAGTGCTACTTTTAACACAAATCTGAGCAAGGGGCTTATCTGGAGCAATATCCAGCTGGAGTATCTACCTACTCAGATTTCCAAGTCAGGGCCCAGAGTGGCAGTGGCTCTTTGAAATGCTCCACAGTACACAAACCCTCACTATTGAGCTTTATTAAAGGGCAAATCCAGAGATTTGATGCACCGAAGTCCAAGGGTCACTCACACTGAAAGCCCACAAAAATCAAACAGGTATCACAACACACAGATGGGGATGACATCTTCAGTGTCCAGTCCCTCCTGCCACTAATTTTAGCACTTTCAACTGGTATTTCTCAAAATTTACCCTAGACAGCCATTTTTAAAACATAAATTATCATATTCACTGTCATTATTGATATTGGGATCACCACTAATCTTAGGAGAACACTCTCTTTTCTGCCCTTTACTTATCTTGTTGATCACTTCTACCTCAGGATTTGAGACCCTGACACAGCCAAGAGAGGCTTCTGCATGACCTGTGCACCAGCCCCAGCAACCCCAGAGAGCAGAGCCCATGTCCCTGCAGGGTCCCCTCCCTGCAGACCCTGACAGCAACCCCTCCATTCCACTGCCCAAAAAGCAGGGACGAGCTCTTTTGCTCCCACACGAGGATACAGGATCCATATTCCATAAGCAAGGCACAAACCACACAAAAGACAAATGCCTTGTGTTCTCTGTTCAAGCCTCCTGCACAACCACAGCAAGGCAGGATACTACAATAGCTGAACTACTTAAATGTCTCCAAGCCAGGAATCCTACACTAACCACAGTATCATCATCCAGTTTCAGAGAAACAGGTCTAAAAGGACTGGGACAACCTGGATTTCCATGGCTGTGCCAGCATTACCACTTTAGATGCCACACACATAAAAATTCTTAGAGATATGGTGAAGGGCAGGATAAATATCCCCAGGGTCCTACTGCAGACACCTGCAATCGAATCCTCTTAAACCAGAAGATGGAAGTTATGCTGCTGATCTAAATTAGTGGTTGCTCCTAAGCTGAGCCAGCTTGCACACTGAGTTGTGAAAACACCCTCCAAAGTCTGGGGGTGGAGAAGGAGGGATGTCAGCTGCAGAATGCTGCACAGCAAGTAAACAAATGCATTCAACTTCAGGTTTGCAGCCCAGACAAACTACAACACCTCAGAAGCTGCAACTGGAGAAGGGCCTCACCAGAATGAGGATAAAGAACAGTAGCTCTCATGATGTTGGAATTATCATACCCCTAGAATAACAAAACCCCCCAAATTTCACAGCCTACTTTCACAAGAACTAAGCTATCTGAAATTTTACAGTATCACCATGGAGTGAAAGAGCCTAAAAATGAAAAAGAACACTGACCTGCAAGGCTTCATGGGAAAGATTATAGAGTTTCAGCGTACCTTTGAGTCACAAGGGCCTGCGCAGTTGCAAAGCAAGCCCAAACTAACATAGTGTTAAAATAAAATTCTCTTACTCTTACCTAAATAAAGCTAAACTGCATCTGGACTGCACTACCATTATCTGAACTGTGCTACTCCACTCACTGAATGGAAAAGCACAGCTGAGGCACCGACAAGCCCTATCTCCAGGCACCACTTAGTGCTTTGTTATCTAGCAAGGTAAGATACATCCAGAGGAGAGGAGATAAGCAGATATCCTGCAACACAAGACACATCTGTTTTCCTGAGCACACAGTGTGAAAACACACATTTTGGTCAGAAAAGAGCAATCCATCACATCCGGAGATTACATTATGACATCAACCAAAGCAGGAGGACAGCAGCAGCAGCCTCAAGCACCTGTCTGAACCTCAAACTGCTGTGACTGCAACACGTCCTCAGTATCCAAGATAAAGACATAATGCTGCTTCAGAAAGCACACAGGAAATCAATATGTCAGGGTTCTCAAAAGCAGTCTTCAACCTTCTGCAACTAAATGGAAATATATGGAAAAAAGCCCTTATAGCATCTGTTAACCACATGCTGAGCTGGAAGAGCCTGAGCATGGCAACAACCTGCATTTTAGCACACTGCAAGGAGACAGCTTTCTGCTCCAAACAGTGAATCACTCTATTAGCAGCAGTGCTCCAAAGCCTAAGCAGCTCTAGAAACCCCCACAAAGCTTAAGAGAGCCCTTCTTTGAGGATTACAAGATGAGACAGCAAAATACATTTTGTCTACCTGTTCTATTATGCAATGTTTTAAGTCCAAGTTCTAAACATTAGACTGCAGAAGCAGCTACTCCAGCAAGTTTCTTAACTAATCAAATACATTAAAAAGAAGTAAGGCTTCAGAGTTTTCTTAGGCTTGAAATATTTAAAATCTTCAAAATCTTCACAGAGAAATACAATCTGCAATTTAGAGGCATGTCCACAGGTGCTACCTCCAAGGATAAACAAAGACAAGGGAGTCAGCCAAGAACAGAAGAGTTAAGGAATTTTTCCTATGCTTTCGTCATGAGTAATGGAGATCTAAGATATAAAATTATATAGCCTACACTGAAAATATCTTAAAAAAATGTATCACTGATTTTAGTTAGACAGTATTTTATGTCTAACAGGTTTTCACAAGATGCTTAAGTACTCATACTGCATCAGTAAACCTATCAAAGTCAGTAAGACCAGATGGAAACTACAGGTATGTTACCAGGACCTATTTAGTCATCTTTTAAACTTAAAAAGTCCTTTCAGTCTTAAGCCCTGAATGATACCAATTGTAGCAGAGCGAAATAAATTACAAGAAAAAGCCACTGTTCTGAACTTCCTCAGATATTCAGCCCATTTCCTACTTCAGCGACTCACGTTGGAACTTGCTCACAAAACATTTCCAGCATCAGAAAAAAAACCAGAACTCAAACAAAAGACAACAGTTCTATACCAAGTTTTTAATGCTAACCCAGACATGAGTGTCCCATAAAACACGATCCAGAGTTCAACAGAAAAGTTTGCAGAGATCCTTAAAATGATGTAATAGACAGCGATTACAAGCAAGACTGTACAAGCTAATTTATATGTTTCTGTAAGTCAACACAGCAATCTAAATCTACAACACTTTCTGAGAGTAGGATTAGAAAAATAATATCTACATATATCAGGCACACGTGTGTGGTCAGGTGAACATGCACCCACGCCCCCCCACCATTCCCAGGCCCACACCTGTTTGTTGCAGAGTCTACAGTAGTGACACCAAGGCCGTATCAAAACGCAGCAGTTTACCCCGAGAAAGCCAAACACCAGCCCCGCACGCCGCACTTACCGTCCTCGAAAGGGGTCCCCTCGGGCCTGGAGGAGGGAAAGCAAAGCACAGCGTTACCCCGCTGGCAGCCCGGCTCCAACCCCCGGCGGCTGAGCGGCCCCCGCGGCCTGCCGCCCCCTTCCCTGCCGACTCACCCGAAGATGACGGCGTTCCACACCATGATGTTGTTCTCGGAGGGGGCCCCGCTCACCCCGGCCGGGGGATCCTCCTGCAGCCTGCAGGGCACAGGGACGGTGAGCGCGGCCCGCGCCCCCCGCGCTGCGCAAACGGCGTAACCCAGCCCGGCAGCGGCCGCGCCGCGCAAACAGCGTAACCCGGGACGAAGCTGCGCAAGCGGCGTAACCCGGGCCGGCAGCGGCCGCCTGCGCAAACGGCGTAACCCGCGCCAGGCAGCGCCGCCCGCGCTACGCAATCAGCGGAGCGCGCCTTGCCCCGCCGCCATGTTGTGCTGCCCCCTCCTCCCCGGCAGCGCTCGGCCCTTCGTCCTCCTCCCTCCCGCCCTTTACCCTCGGCCCGTGGCCTCGGTACCTCTTGAAGTCCCGCATGAGGCGCCTACGGGCCGGAGTGGACATGGCGGGCTGAGGGTTATAGCTCAGGCATACACTGCCGGAGGGAGCGCCGGGCGCGGCTAAGGTTCGATCTCCGACTGAGGCGGCGGCAGCACTGACGGACAGGAGCGATCACAGCCTCTACCACTGCGGCGGGCGCGGAAGGGGGGGAAGCCTGAGCTGCACCGACTCCTGCGCCGGCAGCCGGACGGTCCCGGGATGTACCAACAGCGCGGGGAGAGGGGGGCGGAGCCGGATGTGGCTGAGCCCCCGGCCCAGCCTCTACCACCGCGGCGGGGGGCGGTGCCTGGAGGGGGCGGTACCAACGGCGGCGGAGGGCGGGGGTGCAACGTAAGCAGCGACGTCACGGGAGGCGGAGCGGCGGCGGCGCTGCGGGTTGGGGTCAAAACAGTTCAATAGGGAAAGCAAAGGCCAGGCGCACAAGCGAACCGGAACAAGGAGTTCATTCCCCACTTCCCCAAGGCAGGTAGGGCTTCATCACACGTAACAGTGACTTGGGAAGACAAACACCATCACTCCAAATGCTCCCCCCTCCTCCTTCTCCCCCAGCTTTATTGCTGAGGATGAGGCCATATGGTTGGGGATATCCCTCAGGTCAGTTGGGATCAGCTGTCCTGGCTGTGTCCCCTCCCAGCTCCTTGGGCACCCTCCGCCTCTCGCTGCTGGGGTGGGGTGAGGAGCAGAGAAGGCCTTGGCTCAGGGTAAATCCTGCTCATGTAACAAAAACATCTCTGAGTTATCAGCACTTTTTCCAGCACAAATCCAAACCATGGTCTCAAAACAACTACTGTGAAGAAAGTTAACTCCATCACTGTCAAAATCAGCACAACCTGCTACGCTGCATTTTCCTCTTCCCCAGAGAGTGTTTTCCAAGGGAAAATAAACAATTGTCTATGTTTCTTTAACAGCTTTTGGAAGTAAGAATCTCTCTGCTGTTGTGTAAAGCAGGCTGGCTGGGCTCTGTTTTTTGAGTTTATCCTCACTTGTAATTTCATATAATCCAGCTGTGTGGGAAGGCAGCTTCAGAAAAGACACAGGAGAACACCTACTGAAAGAAAGTAATAGAAAATTGTTTTCACGGCCGCACTGCAAACCTGTTGTTCCGGACCTTTCCCGCTGTACCAGCCTGTGCAATAAGAACCATGTGAGCTCTGGGTGTTTGTCAGGAAGAGCGTTGTCCAGTGTCCGGCCTTCAGAGGCACAGGAGCTGCCGGGACCCGCCCGGCTCTGTGCGCGTCCCCTCGGCGCCCCGCGGAGCCGCCCCGGCGGGCGGGGCCGGGCGCGCGGGGGCCGGGCCAGGCGGCTCCGAGCTCGCCGCCGCCATGCCCAAGGTGGTGTCGCGTTCCGTCGTGTGCTCCGACACCCGCGACCGCGAGGAGTACGACGATGGGGAGAAGCCGCTGCACGTCTACTACTGCCTGTGCGGGCAGATGGTGCTGGTGCTCGGTGAGCCGGGGCAGGCCGCGGCCCGGGGAGGGGCAGGCCACGGCCCGGGGAGGGTCAGGCCGCGGCCCGGTGGCGCAGAGGGCCCGGGAAGGCGGCGGCGGGGTGTGGGTGCGGAGTGAGGGTGCGGATTCCGGGTTCCCGGCGCCGGTGCCCGCCCGGCCCCGCCGCCAGCCCGGCCCCGCCGCTCCCCGCAGATTGCCAGCTGGAGAAGCTGCCGATGCGGCCGCGGGACCGCGCCCGGGTGATGGACGCGGCCAAGCACGCCCACAAGTTCTGCAACGCCGAGGAGGAGGAGAGCGTCTTCCTGCGCAGGTGAGCCCGGCTCTGCACCCCCTGAGCCCCAGGCCCGGGGAAGGGGCTGCCCTCCCCGCCCAGCTGGGAGCCGCCAGGCACGGAGACGCTGTGTCCATATGCTTTGCTCAAGTGCTGCCTCTCTCCCCCAGACCCGAAGGCATAGAGCGGCAGTTCAGGAAGAAATGTGGCAAGTAAGTGACGTTCTTTAGTCTTTTGAGTGACTTTTACAATTTTTTTATAAGGAAACCATAGGAATCCAGAATCTGGGTTTCCTCTCAGCTATGCATATTTCTGTTTCCAGGTGTGGACTGCTGCTCTTTTATCAACACCAACAGAAAAATGCTCCTGTGACATTCATTGTTGATGGTGCTGTGGTCAAATTTGGCCAAGGTTTTGGGAAAACAAACATATATACTCAGAAACAAGAACCTCCCAAAAAGGTAATTGGCTTTAGAGAAGAAGGATATCTTTGCTTTTCTAAAGGTGTTGTGTATAAAATAACTTAATGATGAGGGCAGAGGGGAGAGAAAAGAAAAAAGGACCTCTGAACAATAACTCAAATTGGTGTCTTTTCTATGTCTCCCTTAAGTTTTCCTTGACAGAGGTCACTGCAGCTTGGAGTCCTAGCACTAAAGGAGAGCAAAATAGCCTTGGAAATCCAGACTGTGCCTGATGTTTAGGCTCAGTTAACAGAAAGTTTTCAGTTTTAAGTAGGTCAGGTTGGTAGTCTGCACAGTGGTTCTCGAAGTCTGGCTCATCTATTGTATGTCAGTGAGCTTGCTTCTGTTAGTGACACCTCTAAGCCCAGAAATCACTGAGCATACTTCCCCTTTGGCACCCACAGAGTTCAGGTAATCTTGATGACTTGTGTAAGAAGCCTTAAAAGCTTTGGAAGGAGGAAGCAATCCCTACTGGTACAACTGTTGCCAAGGTTTAACAAAATATTCTTGTTTTTCACCCAGGTGATGATGACCAAACGGACCAAAGACATGGGCAAGTTCAGTTCTGTCACAGTCTCCACAATTGATGAAGAGGAGGAGGAGATTGAAGCAGTAAGTTTTGGATGCCCTTAGTGGCAGCCACATCTCAGCTGGTCAGAGCCAGTGATGGTCTCACTGTTTGGATGAGATGTTGTTACTCTGGGGTTTGCTGTTGCAAAGTGACGTGTGTGTTTCAGAGGGAGATTGCAGACTCGTATGCACAAAATGCAAAAGTGATTGAGAAACAGCTGGAACGCAAAGGCATGAGCAAGAAAAGGCTACAAGAGTTGGTGAGTGTTTTCTTTGGTGTTGAACACAAAGCTCTGAGATGTGTTAGCTTTGTACACAAAAGCTATCTTGCAGATTAGACTGTAAGTATAGAGAGGTCCTGCTACAGTCACAGGCAACTTGCAGCTTTGTGAGGATGAAATTTCCTTCACAAGTTTTATAGAGATGTTCTTCTCATCCCCCTGAACTTAAATTTGCATGCCATTACCTGGAGAGGTAACTGAAGAGCAGCCAGCAGAGTGCCTGCAGGGAGGCTTTCTGTGACCTGTTGGACGAGGAACAAGGGAAGGAGAAATCAGGCCATGGCTTTGCCAGCCTGTGCTCTCATGCCTGCTTGGCAGAGCAGGTCATTTCCATGAGACATAAGGGCAAAGCAAGGCTCTTGTGGAGGATCTGCAGCTCAGCTGCTACTGCAAGGGGCACTCGAAGAATAAATGGCAAGAACATCTCAACTGATCTTACTTGCTGTGACAGGAGGGTAGTAGATGGAAGGAGGAGGAAATGTGCAGCTTCCACCTGAGGAGAGGAAGTATGAAATTGTCTCCTGGGCAGTTGGTCTTGGGCTTTTTATGATTTTAAAGATGGCCCTCGTTTTGTATGTCAGTGGAGGAGGAAGTCAGCAAAGCACTTGAGCTGCTCTTGCTCCTGGTTTTGGAACTGAAAAGTTTGCATTGGTCAGACAAGAAGAGCAGACCTCATTGGTGCACTGAAGGGAAAAGTATCCAGGCATTATTTAATTCTGCCTTACTTTTCCTATTCAGGCTGAGTTGGAAGCCAAGAAAGCCAAGATGAAGGGAACCCTGATTGATAACCAGTTCAAATGAAATGCTGTGTATCTGCTGGATATTTGGAGACAGGAGAAAGCTACCAAGAGCTATCACAGTTCTGTCAACGAAGCAGAAGTAACAGACAGTGTTCAAGAGTTGCACTGTGCTGCAGCCAGCTTGGAGGATGAGAACCTCTCTGTATCCCTCTGTATTAAGTGATACTCTGGGTACCAGTCTTAACTTCAATGGCACTGGAGACTTTGCTCCAACTGCAGTTCTCTACAGACCCAGTGTTATGAGCAGGCTGTTCTACGTAGAATATTTACTTTCAAGAAAATCTTTGCTGGGTGCCTTCCTGAGTTCGCCTTTAGATACCTGTCTTTTTATTTTGTAGTTTTCAAATGTGTTTCCCTGAATATATAAGAACGCTAAGTAACTATACAACAAAGAAATCCTTATAAAAGTAAGCTCTATGCCTGTTGTTCATTTTGTTACTTGAAATGTGTCCAAAAGGTGCAGCAGCCTGAACCATGCCATTCCAACAGAGTCTAGAACGACTGGGATGCAATGCTTGGGCATGGTGCTGCTGCTGCTCACCCTGACCTGCCAGAGGCAGCCAGCACAGACTGGGCAGCAGCACTGCAGTCTCAGCCCCTGCTGAACATCACAAGGCTGCAGTTGTACAGAATTAAACTGTCACAGCGGACAGACAACGGAATATAAAATCCAACCCTATTTTAAACTACTGTAAATAAAAACTGCTGCTAATGAGTTCAAATACATGGTTGGAAGTTACTGATACAGCCAGTGATCATTAAAGAATACAACTGTACATCTGAACTAGCCCATTGGGCAAAACAGTATCAGTATTTGGAGTTGTGAAATGTGAAGGAAAAATTGTTTTGAATGTACTGACCACTAAGGACTTGAATAGACATTACACACCAGTTTTTAAAGTACCTTGTTTGGGTAATAGTACTTCATGCCTCTTGTGTGATGTAATAACAGTGCGCTCTAGCCCATGTCTTTGTTGCTCTACTTGGGATGAAATACCATATTACAGACTTGAACCAAAATACCTTTCCTGGGATGTTCTTCCTCTACCAAGTATCATAAAACGTGACCAATGAACAAAATCCTTCCATCACCCACAATTATTATGGAAAACTTCCTATAATCAATAAAGATTTTCCATCTGGCTTTATAATCCTGACTGGGAAAACTCAGTTGTGCTTACCTAAGGATCTGTCCTTCCTTTCTTGGGAAAACAAGGTGTAAAAGAGGGAGTGAACTCGGCCCAGAGCTAACAGAGATGGGTCTGCAGATCCTGTGACAATTTAATGCCAGGCTGGTAAGCAGGTGTTCAGGTTGACTCACACAGTGCTGATCTTGGCCCCTGCTGATCACCTGCTAATCTGAAGCCTATTTCCAGAAGCCTGTGGCCAGAGGCCTCGGTGGTGTGCGATACTTGGGAAGGGCAGGAGGCATGCGTGGGTACGCAAACCCCTTTCCCAGTGTGGTAGCACAGTCCAGCCAGGCGAGGGCCCCAGGGTTCCTCTGAGAGCGATCCAAGCCCGGGGTAACTGCAGGTCGCTCTCCATAAAAATTCAGAATTTTTTTTCCCGAGCAAGAGTAAAAGACTTGGACATCTGAAAATAGGTTTTGAAGCATGTGAGAGGTGCTGGGATGCAGACGCTGAGTCTCCAGTTGTCCAAGGATGAAGTGTGGTCTTGCTTCAAGTGACACCAGAACAACAAGCTAACTTGGGGATGGTGTGATTCATTGTCAGGGTTAAGGCTGGGAGTGACAAAAGGCTTCAGCTGAGGACGGGCTGTGAAGGGGCTGCCAGGTGGGGATAGGACCATCTTTGCAGGTTGGTGAGGCACAAAGAAAATCTGAGTGCCCAGCTCAGCACAAGTTGTCAAAAGTAGCTGTTATCAACTGCCATCAACTTCCTCAGCTGCCACCTGGAGCCTTGAGACAGCACAGCACAGACTTCTGGAAGGCCAGTCCATGTTCAGTCAGTTTGTTGTTCTTGTCATTGGAAATCTGCCTACTTTGGCTCAGGATGTGTGCATGGACCCAGTCAGAAAGGGGAGTACTTTATTTCTTCTGAGGTGCTTTTGATTCAGAAAGGGGAGTATTTTATTTCTTCTGAGGTGCTTTTGATACACTCTAGTTATGCAGTCCATGGCTGAAACAACTCCACAGAGAATCTGATCTAATACATTATTATACATTTCTTACTTCAACTGGAGCTAGTGTAAATCAAATGAGGTTTTTCATTTCTAGATCTAAATGAATTGAAATATATTAGCTGACTGTAGCAACAGGAAGCAGGGTCACCTAGTTCAAACAATTGATGAAATGTCCTTTTATAATAGATGAAACCAGCCGTCCTGCAGGGTTTCCGATACCCTGGTAGCAAATGGGTAATCTGCAGCAGAGTTCAGACCAAAGAAAAATCAGATTTCATGTTTCTGTAAAAGTCAACATTTGTTTTTATAAATCTGTAGATACAGGTAAGTGATATATTTGTTTGTTTAACTGAGCACCATATTGTATGTAAGAACTTGTCCAGATGCAGAGGTATCACAAAATGTGAAATAAAAGTGAAGGAGGGGATCTGTTCCAAAAGTAATGGCACACATGGCCAGACTTACCTTATCGTGTTTCATGACTTAGTCCAGACCAGTTTCCAGGCACCTTCACAAGACTCTAGTCTGATTTACCATGTCAGAACAGCTCTGGATGTAACAATGCTGCCTGGGTACCCATAACTTGTACAAAACCTCCATACAATTTGTAAACGCTGAAGAGAAGTGGTAACAGTGAATCCAACCTCCTCCCTGTTAATCACAGCTGTGCCTGGGGAGCAGCATGGAGTCCTCCTTGCCTACCCCCTGAGGGGATGTTTCTGGCCAACCCTTACATCTCTCCTTGCGTTCCATGTTTGTGCTGTTTTACTCACTGACCTGTGTGCATGCAGATGGCCCACTCTGACTCCCTGGACTGTTGCATTGATAGATGCACAATAACAGTGTGTATGACAAAGCGATCAGCTTGGGAGCAGCACTAACTGATCAGCCTGAATCAAACTAGTCTCAGCTTTTGCGGGTGCTATCCTAAAGAGCCCACAGGGCTTTGCCACATCCAGGCATTTTAAAAGTATAAAATGATGGGCTTGTTTAAAAGGCTGGAGGGCTGGGCTCCAAGGATGGAATGGAAGCCTTGTAATTCCTGCTGAGGGGTCCTTAAGAAGCGAGATGGCCACAGCATACTGGGGTTTTGGGTAGATTTCAAGGCACGAGTGGCCAATCTCTTTTGTTGTCAGCCAGAAAAACTCCATCCCATGCCTGCAGCCAGGGCTGTAATTCCTGTCAATCCCAGCAGGATCAGAAAGCAACAACCAGCAAACCACTGGTGGGATGACACCTCCCAGAACCTCCCTGACGCTGCCAGTCTTGGTGTGGGGTCTTGGCAGGTCCTGAGGGCTCATTGTTCCCAAAACCACTACCCCCCGGCAGCTCGGTATGGCTCTGGGGTGCGCAGAACTGGGGCTGTGTCCCTGCAGGCATGTGAGCTTAGCTCCGTACCTACAGCCCAACCCACACATGTGCTTTGGGCAGCTGACGGGGCCACCTTGCATGGCTGGGCAGTCACAGGATCAATCCCCGCTCAGAACAACTGATTTTACCCTGCATGACCCAAAGTATTGCCTCTTCCCCTGCCCCTCTGCACCAGATGCTGCCAGTCATGCAGGCAGCACATGAAAGACACTGGGGCAATGCCTGCCAAGGGTGACAAGGACATAGAAGCAGGGGCACTCCTGGCTCCATCCAGAGCCCAGAGACACAGCCTGGAGTGACACAATGATTGCTGAAGGGGACAGTGGAGTGGATGAGCTGGCACTTTGCTGGTCTTTAACATCCTTGGGATGGGATGCTCTCCACTGCAAGACTCAGCACAGAGTCAGGCACAGCCCAGTTGGGGCAGGCTGGTGCACACTGAGCCATTCCAACCATCCTGCACCACTTGCCACCTGCCCCAGCCACTGACAAATGTGTCACACAATCCCCTGCACAGCTGTGCTGTGTCAACACCTCCTAAGCCTGGGATTTATGGCTGCTGAGCGAGGGGCTGAGACAAAAGCAGCACTACATGCATTTACCCATCCCTTCCCACCAGCAAAGGAGACGATACACCAGGCTGGACACAGCTCCTGTGGAGGAAATAATGACGTGTGTGATGTTCAGCCCTTCCCACAGGAGAATTATGTTTAAAAGGAAAATCCACCCCCATCCATGCCATCCTTGGGGCAGCACAGCCCAATGCTGTGTTGGAGGGACTGCACTCAGCTTGCTGCCTTGCCACTGGCTGGCCCCAGTCCCTTTCCCATGCCTCAATTTCGCCACAAGAACAAAGCCCTTAATCCCTGTGCAGTGTGCTCCTGTGGCAGGCAACAGCAGCAGCTAAACCCCCCAGCCTGGTCCCCAGATAAAGCTGTTCCCAGGGAGCTGCCAGGAGAAGGAGGTTAAAACCCCAGAAGGCCTACCAGCCTGTGCTACCCAAGAGTGGACTGCAGGGAAAAACCCTTGTGGGCTCTGCCCCACATCTCCCACCTGCCAGAGCTAAAAAGAGCCATGAAACACATTCTTGTTTCCTGAATCCCCAAGGCAGTTGATAGGGCAGGTAGCTAAAACCCATTTCACTCAGTGCCAGCCCTGCACCCCAAGTCCAGTGCACAATTTGTACGTCTAAGCACTTAGGGATTCCCCAGCTCAGCTCCTTTGCAGCCTGGCCTAACAGCCCAGGTCAGTGCCTCAGTCACCCACCACTGTGTTCAAGAAGAAATGATGCACTTACCTTGTGCCAATGGCCTGGTCATTTCCCTGTGGAGGAAAGGACAGGAAAGGGATGTCCCATGCTCAGCAATCAGCAGCATTTCAGAGCAGCCCTTGAAATCCAGGTGAGCTTAGCAGCAGGAGGCTGAGAGCCCTTAATTAATAAGCTTGCACTTGCACAACAGGAAAGGGCTCCCTGGTAAAGCTGCCCCATGGCACAGTCCCCTGCCAGGCTGCTGCCTGTGCCCCCAGCACTGCCCACTGCTTGTGGCATTGCTTCACATCTCACCTTTACAGCCCATTTCGTTTCCATAGCAGGCAGTGGGGGATCTCATACTGCAGCAGCCCAGGGGCAGTTGAAAAGCATCAGCAAGGACAGTTGGCTCAACTGTGAGGCACAAGACTGTTTCCCATCAGGAATGCATGTGCCCACTTACAGAGACCCCAGCAAGCCAACACCACCTGCAGCAGAGAAGGTGCTGCGCTCTCATGCCTGGCTGCCCTGCTTAGATTCCAGCAATAAAAACAACTCTCACCCTTTGCAACACAAGGACTTGTTTAGTTGCCTTGGGCAGTGGTTGAGATTGGTTTCAGTGATTGAAATCAACTGCTTTGAGGAGGCCCGGGCAGCCAGAAAGGACCAAAGGCATGGGGGAAGTGAGGAGACTCACTGATCTGAAGGGCAGAAGACCAGGAGAGCATCCACTCACCACTCCAGATCCCCACGCAGAAACCAGGCAGCTTCATTGGGGTGACTCACAGACCTAGAGAAATATCTGGGTAAAGGCCACACCACACACATTGCTCAATCTTGCAGTTTTCCCCAAATTGTCCCAGCAGCATGAAGGAATTTTCCCCTTCCCCTGGAATTTTGAACCTTAAGTTCCAGGGGTAAGGGAAGTGCCTGGGAATGCAGCTCCCTGCCTAGCAAGCACAGCTGGTACAGAAGCTGTCTCTGCTCAGCTACTGCATCCCCACAGCACAGCACCCTCTGTGAGGGCAAGGCTAGCCAGGGAAGATACAGACCAGCAGCACTTGGGTCCTCTGACTGCGTTTTAACATGCCCAAGTAGGTAGCTCAGTTTCTAAGGCAGAGAACATGATGACAAGCTCTGCTCCTCCAGAGAGCAGCAAACACTCCCTTAAGACATTCCTCCAGCCTCCCACGCATTCAGTGCCATGGGGAGTGCTGTGTTTTACACACAGTTTAGGCACTTGGCATTGTCAAAATCAGGTTTCCCGAGCTCCAAGGAGCAGACAGGCTAGAGGCACGACTGTAGCACACAGTCCATCATCTCTGGTTAGTGGAGTCTCAGGGAGGTCCACTGGGTGAGCCCTTCAGTCCCCATTCCAGCCTACACTACTGGCTTCCCCTGGGGAGGAAACACTACCTAGCTTCTGTGGCAGCCTGCACTGTATTTACCTGCCAGTACTTAGCAAGTAGTGAGGCTTGCAGGATGG
Source organism: Corvus cornix cornix (assembly GCF_000738735.6). Lineage (NCBI taxonomy): Eukaryota > Metazoa > Chordata > Aves > Passeriformes > Corvidae > Corvus > Corvus cornix. Next base: position 9,544,397 of record NC_047058.1, on the reverse strand, counting down.
AGATGGTTCATCTTCCTCTTTCTCTACAACTGCTGAGACCCCCAACCCCCTCATACTTCAACTGCTGTAAGAACAAACATGACATGAAGAAAATTGGTTTTGGATTTTTATTTCTCTGTAGTCTTTAAGCAGGAGTGACTGAAATAGAAATCATCATGAGTCCCATCAGGGGGAATAATTTGATAAAGACAGGGCAGGCAGTCACCCCTGCCCCATGCCAACCTGTATAAACATCAGCCACCACTGTTTAGTAACTAGATGGTTTTTGAACAAGTCCATGAACGGTCATAGACTACATAGAACAACATGCCAGTTCACAACAGGAAACAACTTATGTATACTTCTTGATTTCATCATACAGGACTAAGACAAAAGCACCACCCATTCCTCGGAGTACATTCGACCATGCACCTTTGAAAAAGGCCTTGGAGCCCTCATCCCGGGCAATCTTCCGCCAGCAGTCAAGAGTGCCAGAGTACATTATGTCAGCTGCAGGAGACAGACAGCTTTAGGAAGTGGATGCCTGTGACCCCCAACATCCAGGTCAGAAACAGCCTCATGTATCTGCTAGCTTTAAAACCTCAAGTGCATTCCATTTCTTGGCTGACTTTCTCCAATACTAGCACATCAGAAGACTAGACTGCCCAGGAGAGATGTTGCTGCTGCTGCTGCTGCATTGTCCCTGGGAGACACTGGAAGGACTGGTTCAAACAGAAGGCAGCAACTCATTGCTTTGACACCAACACTTCCAAACCCAAAAGTTATTGCACAGTTGGCCAGGCTGTGCCTGCTAAGGAGGCTGCCTTTTCTTGTCCCAGAGACACTGGCTTGCAACATCCTTGGGCAAGTTTTGCTGTTCCTACCTACAGACATATACCTGACTGGTGCATGCCACCTTACAGTTGTGCTGCACAGGCCAACTCATTCGTGTCCCTTCCTGTCACTTGCTTCTGCAGCCCCTCCTACACCCCTGCTTACAAGAGAAGAGGATATCTACGCAGGCTGATGAAAGCCAAGCCACTCTGCCTTCACTTCAGCTCCACCACCAGCTATTGATCCAGGGATGCCCAATAACTCTTATACAGTGAGGTAGAAACTTACCTCCTTTACGGCCAGACTGCATCATCATGCGACGACGAACCGTATCAAAAGGGTAGGAGACCAAACCAGCGACAGCAGTGACGGTCTGAGCAATCATCCAGCTGACAACAATGTGGGTGTTCTTTGGGTCTGGAAGCATGCCTGCAGGAGAGAGGCTTTGATGAGAATGGCAGGTGAGCCACCAGCACTATCGAAATGCACTACAGGCCTGCCGCAGCCCAGCATGTCCCTTCTAGTGCTGTTTCGGTCAACCTACCCTTCGCGGTGTCATAGATGCCAAAGTAGGCGGCTCTGTAGATGATGATGCCCTGGACAGAGACACTGAAGCCCTGGTACAGGCCCCCAAGGCCATCTGAGCGGAAGATTTTGACCAGGCAGTCACCGAGCCCACTGAACTCCCGGTCGGCCCCGGCTTTACCCACATCCGCTGCCAGGCGGGTTCGGGCAAAGTCAAGGGGGTAGACGAAGCAGAGGGAGGTCGCGCCGGCGGCACCCCCGGATGCCAGGTTACCGGCGAAGTACCGCCAGAACTGCGTTCGCTTGTCCACGCCGCCCAGGAAGATCTGCTTGTACTTATCCTTGAAGGCGAAGTTGAGGGCCTGGGTGGGGAAGTACCGGATCACATTGGCCAGATTGCCGCGCCAGAAGGAGAGGACGCCCTGCTCCCGCGGGATGCGCACCACGCAGTCGATGATGCCCTTGTACTGCCTGTCGGCGGAGATCTGCTTGCTGGCGTGCTGCACCTGCAGGGGCCGAGATGCCGCTGTCAGCGCCGCTCCCCCGCGCGCCCCCGGCCCACCGCCGCCGCCCCCCCCTCTCCTTGCGGCGACCTTGGGACGGCCCCGGCCCCCGGCGCTCACCTGCAGCAGCAGCTTGACCCTCTCGATGGGGGCGACAGCGGTCTTGGAGATGGCGGCCGCCACCCCGCCAGCAAGGAAATCCTTGGCGAAGGACACGGCCGCATCGGTCATGGCGGGAGCGGCGCGAGCGGGAGGCGATGCCGGGCGGAGGAGGCGGGAGGCGGCGCTGAGGGGGGCGCCGCAATGGCCGTTAATATAGGGGCTGCGGCGCGAGCGTGGGCGGGGCGAGCCTCCCGCTCGCCGATTGGCTGCGGCAGGGGGCGCGGCCGCCGCAGGGGGACGGGGCCGCCGTTGGAACCGGTGGGGGGCACATGGCCGCGGTGACGGGCTGGGGTAGCGCGGCACGGGGGAGCCCGGGACGGAGCACACCGGGACGGAGCACACCGGGACGGAGCACACCGGGACGGAGCACACCGGGACGGAGCACACCGGGACGGAGCACACCGGGACGGGGTACCGCGGAATGGGAGATCCCGGGATAAAGCATCGCGGGACGGGGCGTCCCGGCATGAAGGGCCCCACCAGCACCGCGGGCGAGACAGTCTTATATTTATGTGGCCCCGGCCCGGTCACACCGCCTATCCCTGCCCCGGGCACACCACTTGGCGGTGACGGGGCCATCCGTGACCACGACCCTTCGGCTCCTCTGCGTCATCCCAATGCTATGGCGAGAGCGGCCGGGCACAGCACAGCCGCGGCGCAGGCTGGAACGGGGCGGGCTCTGAGGCTGCCTCATCTACAGACGTGTACAGGCCCCTGTCTCTCTCACGCGTAGCCGAGACCCTCGCTCAGACACCTCTCAAGATACTGTCACCCTGCACACACAGGGCTCTAGGAGTGACCGAGCTCCAGCTCCTGTATGGATTCCTTCAGTAGTCACAGTGCAGAGCTCAGCTGAGATGCTCAGATAGGCACACACCCCACCAGGTACCACCCGCCCCCCCAATCACACAGCTGCATCCAAATGTCACTCGAGTAGAACTACACCTATCCAAGAATTTAGCGATGCTATTGCCTGGTTCTTCATGGTCATACACCATTTCACATGTTAGTGATCCACTGATGAAGCGCTTTCTTTCAGTGACAACTTAAATATTTTAGTGCTGCCTATTGGGGGATTTATCATGCGTATTTGTCATTACAAAGGACAGGCTTGGTTGATAAAAGAGTTAGTGCTTGATAGGTCGTAGGAGTGCACTATGATACAAAGGTGGTAGTAGCACATCAGAAACAAGTTAGAGATAACTTTTTGACTCACTTGACTCTTAGGAGGTTTGAAGAGCTGATCAGACATTCATATGCACCCATTCAATCTTTAAAATCTATTTAGAAATACAGTGTTAGTAAAAAACATACAGGTATGCTTGGACAAGGCAAGAAATCTAATCCTCCCCAACATGTTTACAATTCACATCTCCATATCCATACCTGTCCAGTAAGACTCGGTATTATTACCTGCCCTGTGCCCATGGGAAAACTGAGGCACAGAGAAACACGGTCACTGGGCAGGTTGATTAGAACCAAAAGCACTTACAGCCTCAGTGTGATGCATGAGCCACCAGATCTGCTCTCTACCACCTTAATTTTTTGTTATCAATGCTTGCATTTCTTCTCTGAGAAAAAAATCAGTATGAAGCACCACTGCAGCAGAACAGAGTGAGTCCATTAAGAGAGATAATGCAAGACTTCAGCTGTAAGATACATCAGCAATGAGTTCTAGGTGCAATGCAGGCCTTACAGTTATCCCAAATCTTTCTGCAAGTTTCTGTCCACAGTTACAGACTGTTCCTGCATGGATTTGGCAATGCCTCATCCTGCTGTGACATGTACTAACCAAGCAGTTTCTGAGACTTACTTATTTTCACTCATCAGGGGTTATAAACAGTGCAAAAACACAGACGAGGAGCTGTGTAAAGCAGCAAATGCTGTGCTGAGCCCAGGCTGCTGCAGCTTGGGCTGGAGCCAGTGTGCACACACCTTCCTGAGCTGCTGTGATTCCCATGCTGCCAGGGGCACAGCCACCTTTCCCCCATGGACATGGGGTTTTGGTTTTCTATCAGAAGGGACTGGGATGGGGCTGTTCCATAGCTGAATTTCTACAAAGGAACTGGAGCAACACCATGGTTCCTCAGGTATAACACGAGATGATCTTTTGTTGTCCAACAGCTCCCAAGAAGCCCATCAGTTGCAGTGGCACTGGCAGTAACTTGGTGCTCTTGCAGAAAGATTCCTACCTACAGGACCTGTCTGCAGCCCCTGGAGCACAGCAGTTCAAGTGGATCAATCGCAGGTGGTGTGCATAGTGCTATTCTGTTGGCAAGTTCAGAGCAGCATAGTAGCCTTAGGTCTGTGCTCTGGAACTAAAAAGTGGTCTAATAAAAAAATAAAGCTTTAAAAGTACCTAAACATCATGACAAAGTTTGTGGCTCTCAAATATCTAACACATTTAAGAACTGCATTTTCCAGGAAATATTCCAGTTACGGAACTTCAGGAAAACTATTTTTCAAAGTGTGAAGTAATTCACATACATGCAGTAACAATGCACGAGAAAGGGAGGAATATTTCTGAGTATGCACTTAAGTTTGCAAGATTGTCATTCCAGTGTATTACAATCCATTTTGCACATTACAGCTCTGTCTTAGCAAAAGCACAGTTGCAGCAGCATACTTTCATTTTATGCTGGAAATACAGACAAAATTATTATTCTCAAGTATGTCTCAAAAACTGAGGAGTGGATTTAGGAGTGTGACTGAACTAAGACTAATTCTTACTCTGTAGAATGCCATGTCCAACAGTATCACTAAAAACCTGGAGATTTCTGGAGAAATTCTTGCATGTTGCATGTATTTTATTCTGTTTTATTATTTTTAGCTGACTTGGTATCTCAGATTGTTTTAAAAAATCCATTTTCTTAATGTCTTCAAAGACAATTTATACTCTCATCTCTGTTCTCTTGCCTCTCTGCAATTGGTTTAATCTCAAACAGCTATTCAGTATTAAAAAGCACCTAAAATAATGTCATTTCAAGTTCCAGTAGTATAGAGTTTTCAAACTAGTTGCATCTTTGCTCTTCACTATGTGCTTGCAAGTCCATTCAGCAAATGCAGTACAGATTTATTCTTTCCTGTCACAGGTGTCTCACTACAAGAACCATGCAATCCAATGAAATGTCAGTACCTGTAGCTCAGCATGGCTTTCTTGCAAAGTTCCTTAAGAAAGATACCTGTATATCTGCAGTGGACACTCTGATGTCAGTTTTCAAGTGCTGATTTCCTTGGCTCAAAATTTTCCCTTCGGAGGAGCTTTAATTCTCTCAGTTCTTGTGGGTGTAAGCTCTGGTCAACGCCAGGTGTTAGCTTGTAATTTAAAGGAGATTCAATATAACCGTTTCTGTAGAGACAAACCCTCTTGCAGAATTCAAAGGTGCTAAACATAACACCGAAGTATGGCACAATCTGATAAAAAAGCAATATAAGAAAAAAAATTAGACTCACTAGTAGCATCCATAGCTTAGATGTTTTAAAAAAAGGGAACTTCTAGGACTTCAGATCTGATCTGCTAATAGACCTGTCCTCATTTGTGTAAAATCAGAGTCTCATCTCAAACTAGGCTGGCAGCTGCAGCATGCTAACAGTAGTTTATTGTTGTTACATAACTAATTATAACAATATTGTGAGGAAGAAGGCCTATGCTAGCCTATAGATTACCAGAACTTGTCAAATACCCAAGCACGTCCTAAGCAATCTCAGCAAATCCCAGTAGGAAATGTGGAATTTAATCTACATACACTGGAGTGACTACACAATTTTCTTCTTTTGCCCCATGCAGAACCAGCAGCTCCAGCGCCACTGGCTTTGTATCAGCCAAGGTAAGGCAGGCCATCACAATCACACTGTCACTCAATTAGCACTCATTAGCTGACCTGTAGTACTCTATGTAGGTAATCCTCATCACAGCACTATAAAACGTATTTATGTAAATTAAATTACCTTCTGTTTAAGCTACCATGCTTTATTTCATGCTTTCAACTCAGCAAGGGCTGCAGTAGCTGATACATATGCATTAAATAGCTGGCTGAAAGCATTGCTTTGGACTTCTGGGCAACTGGCTTATACAAGCACACTTTTCTTTACAGCTCACTGCAACATGTCAAATTACAGAAGCTCAGGTCAGAAGAAGAACTTGTTTAGCTGTCCTAAGTGGATTGTTTGCAATCCCCCATCCATTCCACACCTTGTGTGTTAGGAGCACTCCGTTCTTTAAAGATGTTGAAATGAACTTTCAAGTGGTGATATCTACAAGCCAAGCTTGCATTTGAGGAAATACAACCAAACCAAGTTCCAAAGCTGGTTTATAACCTGTTTTGTCACTGATTCTGTCATCTGTAAGCTACTAAGTACAAAGGTATGTCATAAGCTTTCTATCCCCAACTGTCCAAAACTGTCTTGATTCCTTCAGGATAGTATTTGACTGGGAGGAAAGCAAAACCTCACCTTGAGCAGACTGGGTGTGAGTCCACTCCAAAGTCCAAGCACACCTTTGTTCTTCACAGTTTGCCGGAAGCAGTCAGCCATGCCAGTAAAATGGACATCAACTCCTCCATCGTGGGGAAGCCAAGGACTCTGGGCCTGTCAAGAGACACCCAGAGGGACTTAGAACAAACAGAGAAAACCAAAGTAAATTAATTATTTTCTCCATTCTGGTATATATGGAACAGTCAACACCAGGTTTCAACAGACTGATCTGGATTCTTCCCAAAAGTATCCGCTAATTTGCATTAAAATACAATTAAAAAGGGAAAGAACTCACTCTTTGATAGGTAAGAAAGTGAACAGTAATTTCACACAGCACTTCCTTTTGTGCCATGTCACTACTAGAAATAAATCCCACCCTTGTGAGAGCAAACTGCTTAACCAGAGCCACAAATCCCATCAGCCCCATGCCAACTGCTCGGGTCCAGGTAGAGATATTTCACATCCCTGTCAGTGGAACACTATGAGAGGGAAGCTTGGAGCTGGTCCCCAAAGCCACACTGCCCTCCTGTAACTCTGATTGAACCAGCTGACTTGTTTCTGGCTGCTGAAGCTGTCTGCACTGCTGTGAGAAGCATGAACCGTGCTACAGGCTGAGGAGCAGCAGCATGGCAGAAATGGAAGGATGGGGATTTCAGCCCAGGCTGTTCAGGCCCACCAAGGCCTGCAGGTGAGCAGTTGGTGCCCATGCTCCCATATCAGTGTGTTCAGCTGATAGGGACTAGTTAGAAGTTAGCTGGGGAGAATCCTGGCAGCTGAACTTCCAACTGCAGTACAGTGTCTGTTCACATGAAAGAAGTGTAGTTGGTCATTTTTAACAGCTAAATCCTTTCTTCATTAATCTCCTACTGCATTAGCACAGACAGGATAACCTGACCTTGAATAATCCCATCCTCATCCATCTGTGCACATGCAGGCATGGATTTTTTTTGCATTGACAAACCAGAGTTTCTCTCAAACACACGGCAAGTGACACTTTGGTGTCAGGGAACCCCAGGACACAGCTTGATGACTTGCAAACTTAACTTAAGCTAGAAGTTTGATAAAAATTGGGCTTGTACAGTTAATTGATTGATGAATATGGGTATCATGATCCCCACATTGATGTGAAACCCCATACAGTGTAGTGATTTTTCACTCCTTGTCCAGACTAACCTGTAGCTTCTCAGAGCTGCTAAGCCTATGACAAGCCTCTCAGAAACTGACAAGTGGTGATGACATTTTCTAGAAGCCTTAGCTATAGCATTTCAAGTACCTTGCAACTGAGATGCTGGAAATGCAAACATATCAAAACTGATGCTCTAGGTATAAGAGAAATTGCTAATCAAATAGTTTAAATGTTGTTGCATTCCCTTGCATTACTGGCAAATCTACTGTTAAAATTTAAAGGCTGACAAAAACCCCCTGATTACCCACCACACTAAGGGCATAGTCTCCTTTGTCTGAAAAAAAATCACAGAACATGATTTTTTTCTGTTTTTTTTTTCTGCCTGATTGAAATGCAAGTGAAATACCTCTTATGGCAGGTAACAGGTAAAAACCTTCTGCACAAAGGCTTTCATGTCTGTACTGCAGAAGATGCTGAGTGTTCCAACTGAGACTTCAGAAACCAGTTCCATAAGAATGGTGATATTAGCACCAGCAATGCTTAGAAGAAAACTAAAATGATGAAAATATCCCTAAAAATGCAATAGCACTCATAGGAGAACTGGATTCAAAACCCTGTTCTGCTTTCTGGACTGTCAGTCAGGTTCTGTGAGGTGTTTTTTTTGTAAATGAAGTTATAAGCAGCCAAGCAGTAAAGAAAGACAGGTTTCTGAAATGTTTCAGGAATGAAAGAATGCTATTAACGTGTGATTCCCTTCCTTTTTCAGCCCCTTTGTGGTAGGCAGGGCATGGCCTGAGAGAATTTAGCTTCGTGAGTTTGACTTAATCCCCTTCATTACTGTATCCACTTCAAAGGCACAGATCAAAGGTTTTGATTACAGTACTCTTGCCTGCAACACCAAAGGAAGTGACAAGCACAGTATAGGTTTCAGTAACACAGTAAACACCTCCAGAAGGCAGTTAAAAAGGAACAGGTAAGTCAAACCCCTAGATTTCTGATCTGCCCATAGATACTGACCTCTTAAGAGATTTACTGAAATTATATATAGTACCATTCCCCACAGATAGAGCTGTTTCTAAGATTTCAGTCTGTGAAGTATGTGTTGCCAGCCTTCCTGCTTTACAGGAGCTGTATACTTCTAGGACCCTATACACAGTATTTAAATTACAATTGTCCACAGAGTCTCAGAATCACCTTCTGCAAGGGGAAAACTAAAAACTGTATCAGTGTGTAGTTAAAACTTCAGTATTTTGGAACACCGCTAAATTAAGTTAAAATGTATTAATAGAAGAAAAATACTGCAAATGCATTTCATTTGGCACTATTGTCCATGAAAAACAGTAGCTGTGGGTTTTGGTGGTTCTCCATCTAAGCATGTCCACCACACTGCAATCCTCACAACCACCCTATGGCACCAGAGCCAGAAAATGGAAGCAACAAAACAGATCAAACTGGTTTCTCTACCTCTTTTGCAGAAACCTACCATGACATACCAATCAAACAGCTAATCTCATTCCAAAAAGGTCAGGTTTATGACAGAGAATTTCATGCACTTCAAAGCAGCTGGAATTCCTTTCTTTTGACACCCCTTGACAGTATGGGCGGCTGCATGGAAACCTGTTTGTTAGGAACTCTCTCAAAGACTTCCTTCCCCCCAGTTACAGCTGTCTCAAACTGCAGGAGGCTGGGGATACAGCTTCCTGTGCTGATAACAGTGCCAAGGTGTTGCTCGTAGTAGTAGCACGACTGTGAGTAGATAAGTTGCTTATCTTTTTACCTCTGATGGACAAGGGGTTCTCTAAGTGATTAAAGTACATCAAATGCAGAATTGGCTCCACCTGCTCTCTCACAAACACAGCATTTTTATATCCAGAGACCACCAAGTCTACTGTGTCACTGCAACACATCCACTGTTCTACTGCAACACTCTAAACCCAAGAGAAACATGTTCAAAAAAATGCTCAACTACCTGCACTTATACTTTTTTTAAATAAACAAGATATTTAAGTAAGGGTGCAGTGTCATGACAAAACTCAGGTAGTTATAGTTAATTATTACCTGAAGACTCTTCAGACACCGTCTCTCCCATTGTCTGCATTATGAGGTGACTGCCAGAACAACATAATCCCATTTTGGGAACTGATCTCACACACCTTTTCAATGACACGCCCGCCCCCCCCGCCCCCCCCCCCCCGCAGATACAAACTTTTCACTTGTTTTTTTTGGGACATTTTGGTTTGCAATTATTTGTATTCACATGTATCAGAGACTGTGAATCCACAAATTTAATTCATGTACTTCCCCCCTCTTCCCTGTTCATAAAGCTTGTTGGTACAAATATTTACTATTTATTTTTTGAGTATGCAGCACTCTTAGCACAGAATATAAAAGATAACTAGCAGCGAATAGCTGTCATCAATGGTATGCTACTCTGATGGCGGATAGAGTAAAACTGCTTGTTGTTAACATATTTTCAACAGATTCAGGTGTCCTACACTTCTGATCGCTTTAAAAAAAAAAGTACAGGAAGACAATTTACAGACAGCTCAAGAGCTCACACTCTTAATCTGGAAGCTAAAAAAAGAAGTCTTTAAGTTAACAAGGGCACATGCAACAGGCAAGTGCAGCTGTAGTTCAAAGGAAACTGAAGGACAAGGATCGCAGTTTTCATTCAAGTTAATAGCGCTCCAGTCAACAGAAATTTCACTCAAGTGAAGACTGAATGCTTCAAAGAGTGTTTCATTCCACTACAATGAAAAATAATTTAAACGTAAATACATATTAATATTTTGGGGGGAAAAATCATTCTCTTGGGCTTAATCAATCCTTCCTCCTCGAGGTCAGCCTTACTCGGCAGTCATTCCCTATCAGTGGTTTGGTAATGCTGACTTACCCCTGGTTAAAGTTCACCCAAAGGTATTCAGGAACACAGGAAGGTAAACCATGGCGAGCTATCAGGATACAGTCGGTTCAGAGCAGCACAGCACAGCTGATCTCCAGCGTCCTGCACTCCAAGAACATCTTGTCCCTTCCTCTGTAACCTGAACTGGGGCCAAATCATGCCTTTCTGGGAAGAATGGCACCGAGGAGCAAAACAGCTTCATGCTTGATCAAAAGCTTGACTCTTTGCTTTAAACACATATCACCAGGCCTGTTGTAGCCTGAGGCTTCACAGTTTGTTGCAGAATCCCTGCTTTGTTGCTGAGCCTAAGCTTCCTCGGCTTTAACACCTGCGGTGTGAAAAAGTCTTTAATACAGAATATAGAAGTCTTTTTCCTCAAGGCAGTGCAACCCTCCTGCATGGGCAGCTCTGGGTGGCTTCCAAACGCCTCATGATGGTTCAGCTCAAGCCATACAAATGGGTGCACCATTTTCATGCACATTAGCACTAATTTATTTAATGATGCAAACCCTTAGGCAGTCTAGCTTGGTCCCACACTTCACACAGTGGATGGCAATGCTAGTTCCTGCATCTCCTGCTGCCTATGTAGGAACTGAGAAAACTAATTTTTTACAGGATTGGGACTTTTCACAGGTCATCCTTTCACTTGCCTGATGTGGATGAGTTAGGGATTTACACCAAATCAAAATAAATCACCTATAAAAGAAGAGAGTGTCCATCAAGTTTTAGCTCCTGTTTATGGAGTATTTTCCATAATTAGTCACCTCACATGTCATAGGCACATCACTCTAAGCACAGACAAATGGATACAAGGCTGTCCCGTATAACTGATGCAAAAGTACTCACGTTGGGGGTAACAGTAATAGCTGTACCTCCAGAGACATTATTGTCTCCTGGCTGAAAGCTATGTCTCTAATAGCTATGTGTGAACAGCAGCAAACCCAGCCCATATCAGGTCCTGTCTGCTGGGTGAGCTTACGGAGTTTAAAAAGGTGGGCTGAGTTAACCCATTTGATCTGTCCCAAAGCAGATTAAAGAGCTCTCACACCACGCTGATCACAGAGCTGAGGCAGCTGTAAGAGGCTGGCAGACACGATCAGCTGGCACTACCAAATCTCAGATTGGGGGCTTGGTGGCCACTTCAGTGTCTGGGAAGATCATTTGGAGAGAATTGCATTCTGCCATCCCTCAGACTTCCTGCATTTCAAACTGGTGCAATGTATTTTCCTGCTTTTCTTCAGCAGGCCACTGTGTTGCAGTGCTATGCTGAACAACCTCAAGGTGAGTATTACATAATTATCACACCACAGATTCTTGGATGAACAGGTTTAGAGACAAAGCAGACCTCATTGTTAAAGCAGCCCAGTCCTGCTTCCAGTTCTTGATCTACAATTTCTTCCTCTTATTTAATTTTCCTATTAACACTGTTCAGTGTTTCAACTTGACAGTCAGTCAGTCTTCATGCTTTCCTCCTGTGGAAGTCTGGGGATCTAAGAGAAATTCTTCCAACATTTGTTCAGATTCATAAAAGCTGATCTAGGCCGTTACAGAAGGCAAAGCCTATGTTATGCTCCATAGCTTTTTTCAGGCATTGTCTCAACCATTTACCGGACCAAATAGTTCCCTAAGCAGCAGAGCAGTATTCTGCAACAGCTTCAGAAAGTGGTATAAAATATCTTTATAACAACATTAGTGAAACAATAAAAATCACAGGTAGCTCAAAGTATTCAGATATCGTTAAAAAGAGAAGGAAGGAAGGGATTTTACCACAACCAGAATCTGACATCTATTACCTATTTGCTGATAATCAGAGGACCCAGGCTGGTCCCAAATTCAAGTACCACCCAGGGCATGGGAACCTGGCTGATGCCTGAATCCCAGCAGCAAGAAGAAGGGAAGCATGAGATCATAGGGAGAAGCAAGAAAAGTAAGAACTCACACTGCAGCCTCCCCCTTAGAGATGAGACTCTAAAATATTTCACCTATCTGTGCACTTCTTTTCACAACACTTGATGGAAGTTAGTATCTCTGAAATCTCCACTCTTTTGTCAAGTTAACTTGAAGTTGGACAGCAGGACCAAAAGTTATTGGGAGCAAGGACAAGGAAAGACAGCTAGCAACTATATAAGCCTTACTTAGGAAATCATATTAGAAATAGTAATACTGCTCCTTATTTGCTCTCCACACCATGGAATTTATGCGATCAAATGGCTCAATTTCTGTAACTTTCAAGGCTCCCATGCTGTTCACTATTAAAGGGTCTCCCTGCACAAAGTCTCAGAGCACGTATGCTTTGCAGATGTCGTGTGAACCACATGACCCAAAAAGGATTTCTTCATTTTAAATCAGGTCATGACTCCAATTACTTTCATATTCCCAGCTGACAAGAACACAGAGCTCACCACCAGCAGTGACACTACAGCTTGTGAGCTTCCAGAGGCTGCACGCCAGCCCAGTGACTGTGCTCAATGACAGAGAACTCTTTGCAAGTCACTCATGCTTAAGCAAAGCAGGAGAACGTCTCATCTCAGCAGAGAGAAGGAACATTTATCATTCTCTTTTTCAAAACTCTTTATAACCCAGCCACTGGGTTCTTGCTAGACTGACTTTTACCAAGCAAGGGGACTGTTTTTAAATAAATACTTAAATAACAGTATTCCTTTTAAAAGAGAGGTTTTTACTTTAAACAGGGTACTTCACAAAGGAAATGACTGCTTAGTTTTCTTCAGGTTACTAACTCATAGCATTTATGTAACTTACAACAGATTTCACATTTGTAGAGCATCTTGTGTTCCAAAGAACAAAAAAAATCCAACAAAACCCCAAAACACATTGCAGATTTATAGGCAGCCAAGGCCAAACTGATTCAATTTTGTCACTGTAAAGAGGCCACTTCTTGGGTGATGCATGGCAACAATCTACACTAACCAAAACCAGTACACCTGTTTGTTTGCAGGAGTGAAGTCAAAGCCTGCATTTTGAAACAGAAAGATCAGCATTGAACAATGCTTTCCCCACAGAGATATCCTCACAGCTTGAGGATGCAGTGCAGTCAACATCAAAAATGTGCTGAATCCTGCACTTTACTAACAGTATGATTTATTCTGTATTACAAAGGTTTGATACCTGAGTAGCAGTTACATGTGAAGGAAAGTTTAAGACAGGTTTTAGTCACAGATACTAAAATATGGAGACAGGGCTGAGCTTCTGAAAACCATGCAAAGTTTGTTCACGTAAGCAGGTGAGGAGTAGCTGTGGAGTATCTACAAAGCTTTAAGGACATCTTTGTGCATTTTGCTTAAGAAACTACCAAAGTCACGGGTCAGTCTGGGACGGAGGCTGAGAAGTGCCACTCAGGGGTGTCTGAGCCTACCTCTGCACGTCATGAGTGCAGAGAGAAGTGCCAAACTTGGCTATTGGGTTTGCATTGACCATTTGCGTGGAGGAATGCCATTCTAATAATAATCTTCTGTACAGACTGTAACAGCTTTAAATTCATCTTCCCTTACTGAAATGCCACAGCTCTGTCCAATAGGCACTTATGAAGGTTATCATAGGCAAAAAGATGATGTAGGAATGTAGAAACATTACCAATGCTTCTTTACACCCAGACTCATTCAAAGGAAAATTTCCCTGCTAAAGGTAGGGAAAAAAATTGAAAAAGAAAAAAGTGTTCTTGTATGCAAGTCTGCAAGGTAAAAAGGGCAGTAATTTAATATGGCTTAGAACCTGGATTTAACAAAGAACACTATATTGTGAGGTAAGGAAGGAAAGCCAAGAATAACAGTCAGAAGGATATAAAAATCAGTAAGTTTTTGTTCAGAAACTGATACATCATAAAAGTCAGGAAAACACTTAATATAGAACATGCCTTTGAATAACCCTCTCCTTCACAAATCCCCTTCTACAGATGCACAACAAAAGCCATAATTCCATGCTGAAACATGCATACAGTACCTCTGAATTCTCTAACATGCCAATCAGAAGCAAAGTGAAAAAAGGAAGACAAAGGAATAAAATTAGGATAAGCACAACATAGAGGACTCAAATATTCAGTAAGATTCACTCATATTAATTAACATTTCTTTTAAGAAAAACATTCAGGTATATATAGCAAACACAGCATCTTAATTCTAACAGCAAAGGTTGAAGAAGCCATGATTACAGAGCAAATCTGACATCACAAAGCATCACCAAAACACAATTCTTCCTCAAGAATTATTTGCTGACAGTCAGCTCCTACTCCCACAGTTGTCAGTGACAGAAGCAGCCAACGTCAGAAGTGTAGGATTCAGATATGTAAAGTTAGAAAGGATGAAGCAAGATTATTACAATGGAGATCAAAAATAGCACCTTATCCTTCCTCCCATAGCAGAATTCATTTCCTAGTCTATGCAAACAATTCAAGCATTGTCCAGATGAGGAGATGCATGGAGCTAACTCTTCTAAGACTGCCTAGCATATCAGGTAAAGATCTGAACTCGGTGTCCTTGTCCCATGCTTGTACTCCACTGCAGAATCAATGGAGACAGCCTTGTGTCCTAGATTCTCAGTTTTTGAAGCTCCTAAGATTGTCTTACAACTCCCTGGCTCCCCATCACCAGCAGCTTCATTGGAAAAGTCTCCTTTAGCAACATACTCCCTCCATCTGTCAGACTGGGACAAAAGGGAGGGAAAGGGAATCTGACTTCCACAGTGTGCTGGGTTCCTCTTCATACACAAACCCAGCATTCACTGCCTCAAAAAACCCTAGCACTTCTCTGTGTGCACTGCAGAGCACACACCAGGCCCAGGGGTAGCTGAAGGCTTTGGTACCCTCCCTCTTTCTATCAGCCAGAAAGCTGAATCACTGAATAAGATGTCTGAGAAAAACTGTGATCAGAAGTATCTGCTCCCCCATTTTCTACAGAACTCTGAAATGTCTTGAAGTTCTTTTCCTCCTTCTTTATTCTCTCCCTTTCTAGATCCATCCCTTTGCATGATACTTTTCCTGGCACTGTACTAGGCATTTTTCTCTTTTGACCAGCACCCTACAAACTGCACAGACCAGAAAGCACAAAACAGAGCTGATCCCTGCAAAGCTAGGCCATACCTAGCTAACTGGAAAACCCAAACTTCTTGGATAACCTTGCAGGAGTTCCAGTGAGCTCTTGGTATCAGCGTGGGTTGCAATTTTCAACAGGTCTCTTTTCTGGACAACCCTCCATGAATTAAGTAATTTCCAAAAAATTACAGGATTTTGCACCCAAGCAGCTCGTTCTTTTTAAATACCTTTGCCTTCTCCCATGTCTTCAGAATACATCACTGAACAGGAGGTGTTTCTCTAAGCTCAGAAAATCACTACTCAGTGTTGCAATGCACTTATGAGGAAGAAACCCTCTCTGTTGATGAGCCTTTTTTTTGTCATGCAAAGTATTTTTAGCCTCTCCACTTCCTACATACTTAGTCAATAAATCCAGTTCCCTTATTGCTGGAACTGCCGATGACTTAAGCGTCCCTTTGGTGGAAGAGCACAGCCTAGTGGCAGGAAAATGAAACACGGGCCTGTCCCACTTCTTCATATGCCTGTCACAACACAGCCTGACACAAAATATTGCACCAGTTAGAGCCAAAACCTACTTTTGAACTGATTACAAAAGCTGAATGTTCAAGTAACTGTTGCATCGACATAAAATATTAAAAGGAAAACAGCACAGTAAATGCCTTTACTTTAGGGCAACGGTATTGTTGTGAGCCTAAGGATATAAAGTAAAAGAAGGCTTGTAAGGAGTATTTGCTTTTCTTAGACCTATTGGTACAGCTGGATAAAAGGATCAAGTTTTCATGCTCAGAATCTCTTTCTTGTCTGAAATATTTTTTAAGATACCTGATGAAAGGGCTCAGTTTAAACCTTGACTTCTGGACACACCAGCTACATGAGCTGGTCTGATAAAAGTCCTTATTCCTCTTGCTGAGGTTCTCTGCTACGAGATGGAGAGAGGGCAGTGAAGGCTTCTGTGACACAGCATCTGAGCCCTGAAAAGGGGAACTCGTGGAGCAGGAGAGGGAAATTCACAGTTTCACTGACCTTTTGCTACCTTGTGACTTGCCAACCAGGCTACCACTTGATGAAGGGGGCAAGGACCTATATAAGGCTGCCACAACAAATGACTGTTTTTCTAATAAGATCACAAAAGCTTCCCATAAATCTGCATTCCCATGAACTAGGCTGAAAACCCACACTCATATCCCCCTGCCAGAGAACGACCATATGGTGAAAGCTAGCCACTGTCTCTCTACTGATGAAGTTCTAACGAAAAGTCAACATCAGCAAGTGAATTATGTCAGTGAGATGGAAGCTGTGGGATAGGGGTTGTTTTGTGTGGTTTGAGTATTTTTTACATCATTACTGTTAAAATTCTAGGAGAAAGTATCCAGAAGATATAGTAATTCTCATGTTGCTGATGCTCCAGGAGAACTGCAGCACCCGCAGCTGGTAAGTCACTTGTTAACCAGAGGAGTCAGAAATAGGAACAAGGACAATTATGATCCTTCAGACTTAATACTGAGCGAGTTTGTTTGTTTTGTGGTGAGGCATAAATGGCAGACACACAGGCTCTGAAAATTACATGGATCTCATTCATCCTGCCTACCACCAACTGAACTTCTTCATCTGGCAAACTTTCAGCCTGTATTTCACTGAAGGTATGCCAATTCTGAATTTTGAGAATTTGATGAAACTGCTATGAAAAAGAAAAGAAATAAAGCTACAGAGATGGAGTCTGAGAGCATACACATATCCCATGATAGTACTTGAACTCACATAAAAGGTATAGCAACCCATTTGTAGCAATAATTTCCAGACTTTAAAAACAAAACAAAACCCCCAAACGAGCAAAAAACCCAACAAAACCAAAGTCTCTGTAGCCTACTGGTAAGAGAAATAAAGTGGCACCCATGATCACCTGGCTAGTCTTGTCCCAAGGTCTTGCACCAAGCACCTACGACAAAGTACTGGTAACATGAATGTTCTGTACCTGCATCTTCCTCTTGACAGTCTCAAAGGGGAAAGAAAGTGTCTGTGCCACAGCAGCTGCTACACAGCCATTTATGAAGTTCTGAAGAGGAGTGAAATGAACTATGGGTTCTTGCCAGATTTTGTCCAGACTGATGTAAACAAAGAATGAGCCTGCAGAAAATGGGACAGCACCTAGAAAGCAAACCAGACAGGATTACATCAACACACTGTACACTAAGAGAAGAGAGCTGCTCATCACATAACTAGAAAGATAGGAGGAGCTGCTGCCAATTTACACCTCACGTTCCACAAACCCAATCCTGATTTTGAAGAACTTTACTCTTTAGTCTCAGGTTTACCACCAAACACCAATATTGTAGCATCTAGATGTGCTGATAGGGGCATGTGGATGCTGAAAGCTTGATGTAGAGAAATTTTCCGGCTTTCTGCCAGTATCTATGTGAAAGTCTTGCTTTCACACGCATGCTAGCTGTAAACAGTGAGAGGTTTTTGTAAACTAATATTTTTATCTTGCCTCCGGTAGTTTGTTATGCAGCTTGTTATGTTACTGACTGGAGAAATATTTTGAAATGGGTGTTGTAGGGTTTAACCAATCATTCTAAGAGGTGGATGGTCAAAGGACCAATAACCTTATGCCATTCAAGCAAACCAGGACACATAAATGATCCATAAAAGATCGCCCCTCTTCTGGACTGGAGTTCTGCCGCTTTTTTCACCGTCCCTGGTACAACAGCGACAGGGGCATACATCTACATATTAAAATGTGCACGCTGTCAGAATTATTAACTGCTATAGTCTCATGACAGCTCAGGTGTTTCTCCAGGTTCTCTCTTGTGACAAGCTCTTTCTCAGTCCAACCCAACTCTAGCACCTGCTCTGTTGGTAGACAGAGCTATGTCTTCAGTCAGGCTCATGAGGGATACTTCTGGCCTCTTCTGCTTGTTTCATGCTCTCATCAGTTTTATAGTGGAATTATACATTTATTACTATTGTTATTGTTACACATTTTATGTAATGTCATGTTGTGAAAAAGTGGACTCAGTTAAATGGCATTTTTAAAGGCTATGGAGAGTAAATAAATAATTAAAAAGTAATTTCAAGTAAAGAGAGAATATAATTAATCTTTACTTTTCACACCTACTATACGCTACAGCTCACACTGGTTTCACTGAACAGTTCAGGAGACACTCTGATACCTTGACAGGAGTTACAAACATTCTGTGTGTGTGTACATAAATGTTCTGTAAGAGTTTAATGGTGAAAATTGTGCATCCAAGCACAACTAGATCATCTATAAAAGAAGAAAAGAGTATTTTGCTGAACGCTTAATCATATATAAAATGTTACACACTTGGTCCTAATTTGAAGTAATAAAGCTGCAGCAAAGGTTATCAGTATTGCAGTGCCTTGCAAATCTCCACATCTTCTACAAGAAAACATTCCTGTTGGCTTTTGAAATCAAGTGAGCAAATGAACACACTACACAGCTGCAACAAAAACCAGGCCTGAGGTGATTTCACCCCATTATTGTTTTACCTAATATTGCTGGTGAAACACCACAGTAGAGTGCACGGAGTCCTTCTTGATGATAAATCTTGTAAAAAGCATGAAAAATTCCTTCGTAAGATGGTGCCAGCCGGTTCTGCACAATGAGCCGTGTTTTAATCACGTCAGTGGGGTACGTCACAATGGTGGCAACCATGCCAGCCAGGCTTCCTGCCATGATGGCTCTCCAGTGGGAGATATGGCCCAGCTCATCCGTGAAAAGGGTAACAAGTCTAAAGCAAACACATAAAAGAAGTACTATTAATGGCACTATGAACAAAACACATGAAAAATTAAGGCAGATGATTCTTGATGCAAATGTTCTTCTGTCCACAAGCCCCTTCAGCAGCAGGAATTGAAACTTTAACATGTGATTCATCCAAGATCTTATTATACGTAACACCACAGAAGCATCCATCTACAGGATGAAAATCTTTTATATTTCCATCTACAGGATGAAAATTACAATGAGTTAAAACACATCTGCAAGAAATTATCTGGTCATCAGTTAAAGACATTGGTTAAACCTGCCAGTTAAGGTTATCACGTAACAGGAAATACGTAGATAATGCCATCACAGGCCTTCTGAGAGCAACAGAACCTTTTACTTATGTTGGGACAGGAAGGTCCACAGGGACATGCCTCTAGAGAAGACTTATGTCCAAGCACTATTATTCTCAGGAGTTTAAGTCGCAATTTGAAAATTTGAAATTGAAGCAGTTTCAAAAGCTACACACAAATCATGCATTTGTGGTGTACTGAAGGACTTTTCTATGACAGGAAACTTGTACATAAGGGAGAAATGTCCTGGAGGCAGCAAGAAGCAAGTAAAAACACTTGAGAGTTTTAGCTGGAGGTAAAGAAATGTATTATTCTATTTTGGAAGCATTAACTAAAACATCTAAACAGCATATCTACATTTAACCTACATGGTGTAACCACATGCAGAACAAAATAATTTGCAAATATTTACAAGTCACTGCTTGCTCAGTTGATGTTTTTTCACATGAATGTGCATTTTCTACTGCATGACAAATCCTTGCATCTACTTGTCTCAAGCCCTGGGAGGGCCCAGGGCAGAAAGCCCAGCCAAGCAGAAGCTAAAGGGTATAAACCATTTTTCCTGTGTGTCTTATACAGTCCCTAAACCCACACAGCCTAATTTTCCTGTGTGTGCATAAATGCGTGGGGAAGGTGGTGGGGGACCTCTAGGCACTACTTGATAACATTTCAAGCTACCATGGAAAGACAAGAGTCCACGCAAAGGGAGTCACCATCCCCAGGGTGCTGACTGTGCTCAGTCCTGCTCCTCCTGGGACTGTTTACCCAGGCTGCCCAATAACATTTCTTTTTGTGTTTCTTGCCTTTATACACACCACTCTTCCAGTAGAAAAGACTTTCAAAAATCCTCAAATAGTGTATCAAGGATTAAGCACAGGCAACTTGTGTTTAATTTCCTGGTAGCCTAATTCCACCTGCAATTCAGAACATCCTGTGCAAACTAGACACAAACTTTAGCCTTGCAAAGGGAATACACTGTTTCAAGGTGAACAAACAAAGTAGTCATTTTGCTCAAAATCAACTGGTTTGTGTTGGTGCAACACACTGCCTTTTCTGTAAACTTCAAATTACATTTAAATTACTGTTTGTGCCTTCCCACTCACATTACCTCACTCTTTGTTTGACCACTGTGTCTGTTATGGCACAAAAAAGCTGCCCAGTTTTAGAGTCACTGCATTTGTGGTCTCCTGAAGGGCGCAGGCAGTGATGGGCAGGTGACTTGCTGGGGAAGATGAGTGACAAACCCAGCGGGTTGGCAGTGCCTGCGAGGCTGCGCTGCTGCTGCCCAGAACAGAACAACCCATTGCCCAGCTGGGCGGAAATGTCACGTACTACCATGAACAGCTGACTGCAATAAAAAAAAAAAAGAAAAATGAAGCCCAGCCCCCAGAGTGGCAAAACATACTGGTGTGGGCAAACAATCAGGCACTCCCTGCAAAGGCCGAGAGATACTGGCAGCAGAAGGGAATCCTAGGAAACAGCACGGTCGGCAGACCATCAGCACTGCTCCACATTCATCCTGCTGCAGTCCTTCCAGTACTTACGTTAGTTTAGTATCTGTGTATTATCAAAAACAAGATCTTAAAACAATGTCACCTATCAACGTCAAAACCGATCAAATTTGCTCAACAACTCCTGCATGACAGAGTAAAATATTTGACTTGTGATTTTGTTATTTTCGTTGATACAAACAACATAAATACCTGAAAGCGTATAAATTAATTAAACAAATTAGTTGCAAAGAAGAGATGTGACAGCCACACCTGCAGGTTGCACTGTAACTTCATTTCTAAAGGAACGTGAACAAAAGAATTTTAACAGACTATCGACCCTTCATCATTTGAAGAATACCTATGATTTTATAAGCCATTGCTGGCATATCACCAGGCCCTAACAATCGCTACGCGCTGAATAAATTAAAAAATAAAATTATAAGCAAGGGTCCGCATGTTTGGGGAGAAGGGGCGCACACCCAGTTAACCACCCGGCAGAGACAGAGACATTAGACTAAACTCGGCACTTTCCATCCGCTCCTCTCCGCGCGAAGGCCGGCGCGGCAGCGCAGGTCCCTGGAGCCCCGGAGCCCCCGCGGGGCCGGTCGCTTACCGGCGGGAGGCGGCGAGCTGCAGGGCGCTGTAGGGCAGAGGCGCAGGCAGGCCGTGAGGTTCCCCTTCCAGAGGGGCCCGCACGCCCTCGGGTGCGGCACAGGCTGCGCCCGGCGTCGCGACAGCCCCCCGGCCGGCAGTGCAGGTGCCCACCTGCGGCCAGCACCGTCCAGCAGCCTCCAGCGGACGCCGTCAGACTGAGGCTCAGCGCGCCCGCCAGCCCGCGCAGCCCAGGCGCTGCAGGGGCGGTGACCCGGCCATCCCGGCAGCAGGTGGCCATGGCCCCGCCGGCCCCCGCGGAGCGGAGCCGGAGAGCACGGAGCGGCCCGGCCCGGCCCCGGGCCCGGCGGGCGCGGCGCAGAGCGGGGGCGGCGCAGCCCGCCTTGGCCGCCGGGGGCGCTGTGGCGCGGGGCTCCGCGCGCCCCGGCCGCGCCCTGTGGAGGCGGAAGGAAACTCGGAGCGGATGACCGGAGCGGAGCGGCCCTGCCCCGGGGTGAGTCCGGACTGTGCCCCTGCCCCTGTTTTGCACCTGAATTCATGGATTATTACATTATTTCGATTTATGTTGCCGGAAAAAAAGGGCCCTCGCAACAGTGACCCAGCTGCACTCGGGACACACCCCTTTCTCTTTACAATTAAACGTATTTCCACAGGGAGCAAATGCAGCAACGGCACGACTACGCAAAACCACCGCGTTCTGCTTCTGAAGCACTCTGTGTTGATGCTAGAACTGAGGAACTGAGTGAACATTATTAATAAGATTTATTAGGTCAATCAGTTTAGGTTTTGTTGACGTGCTGCCAGAGAAAAAGAAAAAAAGGCACAGGAGGGGAGAGACGAAAGTGGAAAGGAGATACAAGTAGAGACCAGAATCTGTGGAGTGGGGAGATACAGCCAGTAAGAAGGTAGTAGCAGAGATTTGCTCCAAAACAGGATGTTCTGTTTCTTGTAATAAAAAAACCCAAACAAAAAACCAACCCCCCCCCCCACCACCACCACCAAACCAAAGCAAACCAAAAAAACTCCAACCAACCAAAAAAGTCCACTCAAACTGAAAGCTATATCCAGTATCTTCTTACAGTGCATCCAACAGAACAATATCAGATGACTCTTAGTCTGCCTTTGGCAAGAATGCTCTGCTGCTGATCCAGTGGACTATTCCCAGATCAATAAAGAGCTAAAAGACATCTCTCTAGAATTGCATCTCTCTCCAGGAACTCAGCTACTTATGGTGTTGTATTTTCCTGGTGAGAAGAAAGCATTTAACCATCAAGGAGGAGAAAAATAACATTAAATGGGTATAAATTGCTATACATTAATACTGCTTGGAAACAGAAGATTTCAAACCTTCAAGACTTCAAGAAAAGGGTGATATTTCTTCCAGAGTTTTGCTTTTGTTGTTCATCTGCACAAGACAAACCTCAAGATTCTTACTGAGCACTGGTATTTTCCATACAGTCTTCCCATTTCCATAACTCATTTTGGGGCAAGTTTTTACATACTTGTCCTGGCTGATAAAATGTATCACCAGATGACCTCAGCCTCCCACAGCAATCCTTGGAGAAGGTGGTTTCTCTGTTGTTATTTTTCTCCTTTGAAAAGGGACCTGCCAAAATAAAACCAGTCATACATTTAAAAAATGGAAATGTTCAAGGCCAGGTTGGACAGAGCTTTGAGCAACCTGATCTAGTGGAAAGTGTCTGTGCCCATGGCAGGAGGGTTGGAACTAGATGATCTTTAAGGTAGTTCCCTTCCCTTCCCTTCCCTTCCCTTCCCTTCCCTTCCCTTCCCTTCCCTTCCCTTCCCTTCCCTTCCCTTCCCTTCCCTTCCCTTCCCAGCAAAACCACCCACTTACATACAAAGTATTTCTGAAGTAACCTTCTTGTAGATTAAACCTGTCACCATACAGAGTGATTAGAGAGTCCAGACAGGGAAGTTAAGACACACTGAAAAAGTACCACCAGGTACTTTCTAATATTACCTCAAGGACATGAAAGCTTAACAAGTTTTCTATGCAGCCAGAATGCTAGGGGATGGCAGCATCCATCCCATTATTCACTTGTTCCTCGCTAGGAAATGGCTGTCTAGGTGACTGCTTCTCACTCAATAACTGATCACATTACTATCTAAAGAAAGGGTATTTCAGCGCTGCACAAATTAGTTTCCTGAGTCAAACCTGCAATGACAGCAAACTCCAATAAGCAAGGTTGCATCATTGTTATTTATGAAACAAAACTATATAAGTTTTCTTACTGTCCCTTGGAACAGGTTTCAGTTTTCTATTTCAAAATTAAATACAACTCTGAGGTTTGGGTTTTCCTATAGACTGTACAACCTAGAGGTAAGAGATATATATTCTCAATCAGGAAAGTTATCTTAGCTTTTAAATTACTTAAGCAGTATGTAACATCCAGACATAATTCCTGGAATGACATTACCAAGCCACAAGCAGAAACATAGCCAAGAGTATTCCTTTTACATATTTAAACAAGCTTCATGTTCAAAGTTTCTTCGAACTGTCTTCCTCCCCAGCCTAATCCTGAAGCTTCCAGAGAAGCTCATCTATGTGCCCTGATTGCCAGGCTTTAAAGCAAACCCATTTGGTTGTGATGTCACTCTGTGCATTCCTTGACTCCTTTCCCAGAGGAAATACAATTTACTGTTCATTCCCAGAGTAACCCTCCATACTGCTCCAGCTCCGTGCTCAATCCCAGCAGGCAGGATATTCCACAATGGCAAAACAGCACAGTTTACAGTGGCTAGATCCCTGAAATACAGAATATAAAATAGATTGTATTGACACATAATTTGTTTAATTACAGACAAGGAACTGGTTTTCTGCATCCAGAGGGCACATTCTCACATCTTGAAAGAAATAGCTTTGTATGTCTACGTTAAACCTTTTATTCGAGAGCTAAAACATTAAAGTTTCTCAACTTGTTGCAGCTTTGGAAAAGCAGTAGGTGCACATAATGAGCCTGCTGCTGCAAACTGATCTCAAATGCCAGTTTGCCTGTTTGGGTTTGGAAAAATTATGTAGAAAGAAAAAAAATCACATAACTTAGAGAGAGTATCTTGGAAATTTGTATCATCAAAGCACAATTTTATCTTTTAAAATAAAAAAAAACCTCAAACAAATGTCAGCATATAATAACTCCTAGGAAACCTTCCTAACACAAGAAGCGACAACTGTGGAGAAGGCAACCAGAGCAAAAAACCATTTGTAGGTAAACATAGTATCTTTGTCTTATCAGCTTGTACAGTGAGAAAACACAGACATGCACACAAAATTGTAACAGACATACACTCCCACCGTAAATATATGTGTAACCACTGGTCTTGGGTTGTAATTGCATACATAGCAATTAGACCATCACAGAGTAGAAATGGTCGGTACACCGGATCTGCCTGCAGCCCTAGCCCTGTGTGTGTCCCGTGATCATCACCCATCCTAGTCACAACTGTATTGATCCAGGAGAAGAGGTAAAGTGTTTAACAAGGTGGAAGAAGGACATAAAAAGTATATATATATATAAGGTTGTACATTGTCTTGGGGATGCTAAATTGAGAACAACCAAGGAAGTGCAGATGGTACCATCAGCAGCACATGGGTGAGCACTGCACCATTGGGAGCTGACAGCCGTACCGTGCAGAGACACAGGCAGTGCTTTCCCACCGGGAAAACACCTACAAGCCCGTACTAAACCAGGGAAAGATGGACATAAACCCTCACACACTTATCACTCACGAGCAGTGGTGGATGAACTACCTTTGTTACAGGGCAAAGAAAAACACGGTAAAACACGGTATTGCATCACAACCAAGCCTTTGCTCTGCCTGAGCGAGGCAACTGCCGAGGAGTAACTTTTCCCTTTGGCTTATTTTTAATACAACGCACACACACGAGGCGCACAGGCTGAAGATGCCGGCAGCAGGCGGCTGCAGCTAAGGCCGGCCCTGCAGGTCACGGGCGAGGGGCCAGGCAGGAAGAGCAGCCACTAGCGCCTCCTGGGACTCGCTTCGTGAACCGTTCCTCAAGAACACCCGTGAAACCCCCACACACCGCACAGGCCAATCTGCGGCGTGGGCAGGCGGGCGTGCTTTGGAGGCGGGCAAGGCGGGCGGAGCGGAGGAGCCGCGCCCTGGGGCCGGGTCCATCGGCGCTGTCGCGTCCGCCGCGCTCCGCCCCGGGGTGGTGGCCGAAGGGCCGGCGGTAGCGCGGCGGCCGGAGGGTAAGAACGGCCGGCCCTGGGGAGCGGGGCTGCCGCTGGCGGAGGGCGCTCCGGGCCAGGCCGGAGTGCGGCGGGCAGCGGGCGGGCGGTGCTCGCTCCGCCAGGGGAAGTTGTCGCGGCGGTTCCCGGCGGCTCCGCTGGGGCTGCCCGGAGCCCGCAGGCCTGCCGGCACGGGCGGGCCGACCCTCCGTCTGCTCCGACCCCTGGGCGGCGGCAGGCTCGGCTGGAGGAGCCTGGCCCGCGCGGCGGCCTGGCCCGGGGCTTCCCGGCGCGGGGGTTGCCCGAGCTGGGTCCGCACCTGCCCGGGGCTCACAGCCGGGGCGGGGGAGCGGGGCGTCCCGGGTCGCGGTCCGCGACTCCCGCTGGAGCCGCCGAGAGCTGGGCCCTGCCCGCTGGGCTGCCCTCGGCTGGCGCTGCCGGCGTCTGGCTTGCGGCGCTGCCCGAGCTCGGGGGACCGCGGCCTTCAGTGGCTCCGTCTTTTGGGCTGGAGCTGGCGGTTTGTTTTATCCTCACGTCGGACAGCATGGAGCATAGCGGTGCTGGGAGAGTTCGCTTCAAAACGCCCCTTTTACTGCAATATTCGTGAGAGCAGCGGCACTTTTTTATCATCGCTCCTTTTCAGTTAATTTTGGATAGAGCAGCCTGGATAAACTCATTTCATATGTTAAAAATCAGTTTAAAGCTCTTCTTTAAACTTCTCCAAGTGACTTTCTGGTAAATGCTTGTCATAAAATCGCTAGGGTTGGAAAAGGCCTCTAAGATCACAGAGTCCAGTAACATTTACTGTGTTTACTGCTAAACGATGTCACCAAGTGCCACATCCACAAACTATTTGAAGGCTTCCAGCCTCTTCCAATGCCGATCACCAATTTCAGTGGAGAAGTTTTTCCAATCTAAACTTTTTCCAATATCCAATCTAAACTTCCTCTGATGTAATTTGAGGCCATTTCCTCTCACGGTGCTTGAGAGAGTTGACCGACCCCCACCTGGATCCAGCCTCCTTTCATGTGATTGTAGAGAGCCATAAGGTCCCCCCTGAGCCTCCTTTTTTCTAGGCTAAACGACCCTAGCTTTTTTTCCCTGCATGATAAACTCTCTGCTGCTGTGGATCAATACATACACTTGCCACATTGCCTTAGCTTGTAGTGCTCCTGCGTACCCACCTCTGCAGAATTAAAATATTTCCTCTGCCTCGAGCTTGCCTTCAGCCCTGCTGGTGGGACTCCTCAGAGGCCACACTGTCCATGAGAGCAGGGAAATCAAATATCTGAAAAGTAGCCTGGCAAAATATGATTTTATCTTCTCGTCTTCAAGATAACCCTCTTTCCTGACCTGGTTGATGGTATGGTCTCTGAAACTGTTGTGATGGGCCAGGGCCTCACATGAGTGACCAGCTGGGAAACTGGGGATGGTAAGAGCTGTTATCATCAGCTGTCACATCACAGTGAGCAAATGTGAGGGGCACCTTTAGAACAATTATTCCCACTACTTACATGTTGCTCATATGGACTATGTGAGTGTTTCAGGTTAGGTATTTCCAGGTTGTTAATTTTTCCCTGAAGTGTGAGTTTGTTTTAAAGTATGAACTTAGGTGACACAAGTTAGGGTGTTGTAAGATAAGGACAGTTCAGCCTGCAGTTACTGTAGTAAACCCTAGGGCAAGGGCAGATGTGCTCCAAATGTTATTACCATGGCAGAGTGGCCAAAAGGAAATAAGGATTTGGTAAAGGGCTTGAAGGCCAAGTTCCTTGTGATTTGTCAGTTGCAACAGTTATAACTTAAGGGAGTGGCTTATTGATATGTCAGGGTTGATTTCAAAAGGCCATGCTGCTGAGCAGCAATTCAGAGGATCAGCCAGTAAATAATTCTGGGCTTTGTATACAGTTAGATAGTGAGAAATTAATTTCTGATGCTTGAAGATCTCCTGGCTATGAACAGAAGTGGGGAAGAGCAAGGGTAATAGTGTGCACTAGCAAACTACTATAGCTTACTCAGATCTATGAAGAGAGTTTATGGCTTTTACGTGATTGATTGCAGTAGTAGGAACATGGCTGCAGCCATGATGGTGTAAGGATATAAGTGAAAGAAGATTTGCAAGGGCAGGATAATATATCAGTTGGTTTAATAGAAGATGTACTTGCAAAACAGAACAAGATTTTATGTACACCAGGTGGTCTGCAGGCTTGACTTTCATATCTCTACAGGTTGCAACAACAGTGTCCTGGATGTTTTAATCTGCTGCACCACAAATCTTAGTGGGGTGGCAGAAGCCTAGTTGGCACTAACTTGGTGGAAAGCTTTAGGAAGCTCTTTATCTTAATGCACAGTGGGCAGAAAGGACTCTAGAGATTACTTGCTGCTTCAGTTTTGTAGAAGGTGCTTTGCGTATCTGCTCTGCATATATGAGACAAAGTTAGCGTTAATTCTGAGTGCATTTGGCAGCAGTTCCCTAAGAGGAGCGATTCAGTGCTGCAGTCTGTGCTATAGCTGCTGCTTCCAGAAGTTCCTGGTTATTTTATATTAATGTTATTTGCACTAGCTTTTCCTCCAGTACATATGTGGGTTTTTTTCTTCATCATTCTCAGTAAAGTGTAGTCACCCTCTTTTACCAAACAGTTTCTGTGCTTGTCTTCCCTTGTACATTCCCATATTGAAAGCAAACAGGCATTTTTCAAGTAATAGCACTATAGTTGATAACCTATGAAGACCGTATTACTTTTTTTTCATGTTTCTTCAGCGGAAGCTTTTATGTGGCACTCTTGCAGTTCTCTTTGTATATGTAACTTTTTTGTCTCCATATGATTTAGTCTGTATTTATGTTAAAATTGTGTCTATCAAATAAAGAAAAATATAGCATATGGACTTACTAAAATACACTAAGCTTTACTTGTAACTAGGTGCTGAGACTTTGTGGAAGAAACTGGCACAGATGGTGGTTTGCCAACTTCTGCTTCTTTTTCCTTGAATTTAGGCCTGAAAAGTCCTTGATAAGCGGTGGAAGCCTCTCTGTAAACTTTTTGGACAATTAAGCATGTGAGGGGCAAAAAACCCCTGGGTGATTATCCTGTTTGTACTAGATGTAGGTATACTGATACATGGAATTCAGGCATCTGAACTTAACTCCTTTAATCAAAACCCAGCATTATACTGTTTTGATTTCCTGAAAAATTTCTCTGGGTAAGCTAAAGGTTGTCAATATTTTCTGTGTAGTTGGCACTGAAACTTAGAGAGGATGTCCAGAACTGATGATACTCTGGAAGATACTTAGTTTCTTATTGTTCAATATGAAGTGGGTGTAGCGGCTGCCTGGTGATTCTTGGCTAGAAAATGGTAGCTATTCTCTTCTATGTACCTTTTTGTTTAAGTATATTGAGAGATGAATCCACTGAAGTGTTATGCGTAGTGTGGCATTATAAAAGAAAATGTGCAACCTGTAAGCTTAATTTCAGCAGCCTATTGGTTTACCTCCATAAGCCCTTATTAGGGAGTACCCAGTTTCATTTTTTGTGCCAGCTGGTAATTTCTAAACTGTTACTGAAATATCCCTCTATGCTGGAAATGATACTTCGTATTACTTACTTTTTCAGTGTAGATAGATCTTGATGCAACTTGCTTGAGTGTTTTCTTTAAATGTGCTCTGTCTGGGCATTTGAAGCTGATGAAATGCAGCACACATCAACAGAATCCATCAATTTTTAAGCAAGCAAACAAGCATGTGATCCAAAAGATGTTGCTCTAAGAGTCAGTGAACTCTAGTTTTGGCAGAACTGCATTAACTCCTGCAATTAGGAGTGCTGTGCTGAACATGCTGAACTTTTGAGTCCCCAGAAGAGCCTACCAGGAGTGGGTTTGGTCAAAGGTATGATGTCAGATTGTGAGCCCCTGATGTCACAGCAGGAGGAGATATTTGGGAGAGGGATGTTTGAGCTTGATTGACAACCCAGTATGAACTTTAGAAGTTCTGGTATGTCAAGGTAGAGAGAGGCATTCTCACAAGTGTAGTGGTATTTTGGTAGTCACCTGGGTCTCTAATTTACTTGGCAGGTTGTCTGTGTTTGTATAAATATGCAGCAAACTGGGCTGCTAAGTCTGATTCTGCTTCTTCTGTGACAGGTGGCTTTTGACACAACCAGACATTTTTAGTGAAGGAGCCATAAGATAGAGAAGCCTGGAAAGACTAAAGCTGCAAGAACAGGAGCACGGTCAAAAAAGGGGGAAAAAAAGAGAGGGGGTTGAAAGGTGAGAGTATATTTTTAGAGAATGTCCCATTTTCTTGAAATTTGTTACACTTCCTCATACCAAGTATGAGGAAGAGTGGCTGTGTAAAAATCCAGGCTTTGAGGAAACAGGAGTTGGAGAAATTGAAACAATACAATGTAGTTGTTAATTTATGTATTGGGAAGAAAACCATAATGATAATTCTTTGTGTAAGGTGTCAGATGTAGGGGTCTGGATTATGAGAAAGGCTGGACTGGAGATATCCCGAGGTCCCTTTCAGATTGGATTATTCTATGATTCTGTCGGCCTATAGTGAGAGCTGTTGCTCTCAAATTGTTCTGAGGATTGTTTCCTTAAAGCTCTGTGTGTGGGCTTTTGTTATTGCTCTATGCTGCAACATCTTAAATCAATGTCCTTATGCCCTGAAATAAAATTAATTTGATGTACATTTCTCAGTGCCTCCAAGCTGACTAGAAAATCCAAAGCTATGAAAATAATACTTTTCTGTCTTTACCCATTTTTGTGTGTTATTTTTTTATCGTTGATGTCTTTACTGCAGTGTTTTTAAATTCACATATGAGTAATAGTAGTATATTGAAGTTTTAATTCGTTAGATAATGTGTTTGGATGGCATCCTACACTGTCACTAGTAATCAGTCGGGTTATGCATCTTCTTAAAAAAACAGACACTTAAAACGCATAGTGAATCTAATGCTAGGTCTCTAAAAGCACTGCTATGCTTCCATTGCTAATTCTTCTTATTCAAATACTTTTAAAAAACTGTTTTTAAACACTTACTTGTGTGAACACTGTTCCTTGAATTTTCTGGAGGTTTTTGTGATGCATCATGTTGATTATTTGGTAGATCTACTTCCTACAGGGCAAAGTTTCCAAAAAGTGGTGATAGCCTGTTGTGGTTTAACCCCAGCTGGTAATTAAGTCCTACAACAGCTGCTCACTCCCTCCCCTTCTCCCCAGTGGTATGGGGAGGAGAATCAAAAAGGTGAAAGTGAGAAAACTTGAGGATTGAGATCAAGACAGTCTCATAGGTAAAGCAAAGGCCATGTGCACAAGGAAAGCAAAACAAGAAATTCATTCTCCACTTCCCAGGGCAGGCAGGTGTTCTGTATCCCCAGGACACCACGGCTCCATCCCAGATAACAGTGACTTGGGAAGACAAACACCATCACTCCAAATGCTCCCCCCTCCTCCTTCTCCCCCAGCTTTATTGCTGAGGATGAGGCCATATGGTTGGGGATATCCCTCGGGTCAGCTGGGATCAGCTGTCCTGGCTGTGTCCCCTCCCAGCTCCTTGGGCACCCTCCGCCTCTCGCTGCTGGGGTGGGGTGAGGAGCAGAGAAGGCCTTGGCTCAGGGTAGGCCTTGTTCAGTGATAACCCCTGAATTACAAGAGCCTTGTAATACCTCTTAAATAGGACCCTCATGCTAATCTGTAGGGGAGATTTGTTAATTTAAGAAATAGATCCAAATGATTAGTCTCTAGCTGTGCCCTTGGAGACAAGAATCATGTGATGCTGTTGTCTTGGCAGTGCTTATAAAGAAAACCCAAGAATACAAACCATTTGAAGAGACAAAGAACTTTCTAACTGTGGGGATCAGTTAGGTGTGTGTAATTTATGTGCCATGTTTTTTAAACATGTTATTTAAGCAAACGAGATTCCTTGTTAGCCACATGTGATTCTTGGTGACTGGTTGCTTATTATTAGCACTTCAAAGACTTACATCCAATCCCCCAGGATGCAAAATATAAAACAAGTGTCATCTAAATTGTCCCATATTGATAATTACCTAGAAAAAGAAGTGGTGATGAAAAGAAGTTCAAGAGACAAAAAGGAAAGCTAAGCTCGAGAGAAGAGAAGGCAGATAGATGGAGATGAGGAACATCGCCCAAAGCAGCGGAAGGTACCAGCTGAAGAACAGCAGTGGCCAGAGAATATGCCTGAATGGGAAGAAAGGAAATCCCTGCTAGCTCAGAGAAGAGTGGAGTCTGTCAGACTGCTTACAGTGCTGTTAAGTCGTGTGAAAGTAAGACTATTTTAAAACGTACTTTAAATTTTTGAGGATATTTATTAGAGCTTGAATAATTCACTAGACATTTGATATCTTGATGCTATTCAGAAGACTGCTTTGGGGCTGACTGAACACTGAGAAGGCCTGAGGTCCATGTCTTGTGACAATCTGCTCTCAGTCTTACCCTAAGAGCAAACGTAGTGCATTTTTACACAGAAACTTTGCCTTTGGTGCTTTTTCAAGACCTTATCTTTACTGAGTAAAAAATAGGGCTGGAAAGGCTATATTACCTCTATTAGACTTGATCCAGTGTTGCAAGCAAGGAATTTTGGGGTGAGGACATAAGTGATGCTCTCTCTGCTTGTTTTGGTCTCAGGCCTACAAGTGACTGAATTAAATTTGCACAGATTATACCAGTTGCATTTCTAATAGCCTCTTCTTTTTTCTTGCACTCATTTACCAGGCTTATTTCAGTTTGATTCAGATAATGTCTTGAGAAAGTCAGCAGAGAAGTGATAAAATTTGAGTGTTTTGCACACAGATTAATGTTTGTAGGTTTAGTTTAGTGCTTTGGGCAAAAATAGAGTTTCAAATGAAAATGGGGTTTTAATTTCTAATATGGTTTTGTCTTCACTATTTGTGGAGGAAAATTTGCTTGCAGCTTTTAACAAGTGTGTATTTTCCCCAGTCCTTAATGTAAAAGACTTCTAAAGGACTGTAATTTACTATGAGTTGGAGTCAGAGGCTACCCTTGCCATTCTGCATGAATTTTAGAGCCCCATTACATCTGACATTAGCCTTCTTAATTATGAAGGTGATGTGTTAAATAAACTTCTATTTTCTTGGTTTCGCAGTTGGCAAGTCAAAAAGTGGATCCTTCACTGGGTGTAAAGAAGGACGATTCATTTTCTGAAACAGCATTTAAAGACATACAGCCGGAGCTGATTAGCTCCCTTTATCATACGCACAAAGAGCTGAAACGTAAGGAGGAGTTTAAGTGCCCGTTAACCCAAAAAGTTAGCGGTTTATGTAGTGAGGAAGGAGATGTGAGTAACTTCCATGCACCTACTTGTCACATAGTAGGACAATTTTAAATGATGTCTCTCCAGTCCCGAGCTCTGATGGACTGCCTGGCAGAGATGTGTGCAACTCCTCCGCCAAAGGCTGTGGGCCTTTGCTGATCACGGTTACCCAGGACGGACGGGTCATCGAACCTCTCCATGGAAGGCACCACCCAGCACTGGATGTAGTTCACACACAGACAGTGTCTGAGGAAGATGATTGCAAAAAGCAAAAGGTTTATGAGACTGATGAATTCATCCATTATTTACTAAACTACTATCAGACACCACACTATGCACGTGTTTGCTTAGAGCCAAAAACCACTGCGAACAAGTCCCGGTGGAAGCGAGTGGTGTCTGATGATGGTAGTGGGTTTGACATCAGCTTAAGTAACAAACATGGTCAGCACTTCAGAGAAGTGAGTCCTGTACAAAACCGCCACAAGAGAAATTGTAGTAGTGATAGTAATTATAGGCTGGTGATCACTCTTGGGGAACTTGAGTCAACAGACAAAGTGTTAGAAAGCAAGGTCCATGGGGGCAAGCTTGCAAAAAAGCTGCAAGTGCAGAGGAATGACTCACTGACTGTTGATAACTTACCATATGCTGGACTGAATCATTCTTTGGAGTGCACTACTGTTACTCGTAATAAGGAATTCAAACAAGAAGATGGTAGAGATGAAGGCACTGTACCATATGGAACATGTAGATCTGCTTGCAGATTAAAGGATTTGTTGGAAGAGATCAGTGATTCTGAGTACTTTAGAGAGGCATGTGGTGGCTCAGTGAAGAGAGCAGAAAGAAGGTATGAAGAAATTTACAGCAGTTGTATTAAAGGGTGCTTGCCTGCAAGAGCCGGGGAAAGAAAATTACTGGTTTACCGTAAAAATGTAGCTCTGGAAGGTCAAGAGAAGGAAATCAGCCAATGTAACTCCTGTTCTAATTCTGTCCATGAGGGCTTGGCAAAGCAGTGTGAACGTAAACTTAAAAAGTCGTGCAAGAGGTCTAGTAGTAAATTAAGATATGAAGGAAAGAAAAGTGAGAGACAATCCAGGGAAAAGGAGAGAAATGCTCATAAAATGAAGAAAAAGCGAAAAAAGCTTTCTTCTAATCTTTTATCTGATGAATGTGGCTTTTCAGAGACGGACAGTTGCATGCAGCTGGGGTCGCTCAGAAAGATACAGAGAAAATGTAAGAAAATGTTGCACAAAAAAGTGAAATTCAAGACACTTCACACCTCTATGGCAGCACCAGATGTTACCCCTCATGATGGTTCACCCCTTCAGGAGATCCTCCAGAGGAGAGGTGAGAAAGAGGGACGCCACAGCTAAGGGGACTGAATTTGACAGGTCTGTGGCAGGTGAGGTTGCCACAGTTCTTACAGTGATGAATGGTTTTAAAAAGTATAAGCATGAGATAAAAAAAACCCAGTGCAACTTCTCTGCAATTAAGAGTTTGTTCAGTTTAGTCTGAAACACACAGCTGCAGCTCAAGAGTAATATTTGTTTACTTAATTGGTTAGCACAGTATCTGTCCTGGGCATTAGCAATGGGTGGTTATTCTGTTAACTACATGCATACTAACAACATGCTTTAGACAACTAAAACATTGATAGACAATTCAGTGTGTGGCACAGCTGTGTGGGAAGTACTGTCGCAGGTGAGTGAATTTTTACATAGCTAAAATACATCTAATGTTCATACAGGATTGCTACTGGCTGTTCTTACCGTCCTTTTTATGATTTACTGTGCCTCCAGTTGATTGGTGGATACCTTACAGCCACCTCCCTTTCCCTCCCTGCCCACCTGACAAACTCATTTCAAGTAACTTTCTCTTATCTACAGGAGATGAGAGGAAATTAATGTTGAGAAGAGAGATGGATGCAGACGTCAGAGGATGCCCTCTATTTCCTCTTGAGATAATTCAGACAAACCCCTGCTCAGATACTTTCTGTGGAGCAGAGCCCAGAAGAGGATGCTGAACAGCTACTGTATTAGAGCTCTGAAGTTTTTATACGGGGGTGGGAGAGGAAAGCCCTTTGATCATTAAAAGGTATATGAAATACTGGGTTGGTTTTTTTGTTTTTTTTTTTTTGCTTAGGTGATTCCTTTGGTTAGAATATCTAACTGGTGTAGTGAGCCACAAAAGCAGAATCTGTGTTTGCCTTTTGGATAACAGGACCAAAACTTTCCCCAGAGCCAGACAAACTTTCATGGACTAGTGGCTAAGAACTTAAAAGGACACAGATTGAGATCTTGGAACATTACACTTTGATTGAATGCAGGGAATAATGTAAATTACAGTATTTACTAATAATGAGTCATTGGAAAAAAACATAATTGTCAATCCTAGAGCAAGCATATGAAGTGCCTCCTCAATCAGATTGTTATAATGATGGGAGTGATGTGGGGGACATTTATACTCAATTTTGAGAAGTAATAGATTTCCAAATATGAAAAAAATCCCATCTTCTGTAAAACCCACACTAGAAGAATCCTTGTCTTCTATTCACAATTCTAGGTGTTTCTG
Source organism: Corvus cornix cornix (assembly GCF_000738735.6). Lineage (NCBI taxonomy): Eukaryota > Metazoa > Chordata > Aves > Passeriformes > Corvidae > Corvus > Corvus cornix. The sequence goes on along the minus strand of NC_047058.1, from coordinate 9,508,594 downwards.
AAAACTTGCTCGCCTTTGGGAGGAAGGATTTCACTGAACTTACGCTCAGTGTAGTGCTTCCAGGAATCTGAATGGTTGTCTAAGCAAAGCTCTGAGTGTTAGATAATGAAAGGGCAGTACTTGTCAGCCTGCTGACAGTCCCCATGGAAATGCAGGTTGACAGTTCACAAGATTTTGAAGGCACATATAGTGAGATAGCTGTTTAGTATGAGTTTGCTTACAAATGCTTTCCAGAGGAATTGTGAAATGTTGTCAGAGTTGTGCTGCATGTAGATAAAAATGTGAAAATGCAATCTAGGAACTTGAGTTATATCCATGTTTATTCAGCTGGCTATATCTAGAAGACAGCCACAATTGCTTTCAAACAAAGTCCCTTAGCAAGATACAGAGAACCAGTTCAAAGTTCAATGCACTGATTATTGCAGCTTTCATTTTATTATGTTTTATTTATTACATGTCAGTAGACGAAGTTAATGTGAAAATGTTGCCTTCATTACATAAGATCTTACCCATGTTTGTAATTTCTGCTCTAATAAATAGTAATAAAAAAGAATAATTGTAATTGTTTGTGGTAGATAGGTTTTCCCCCAGTCTTCAATACTGGTGATTCCTGCAGGCTTCTAAGCCAGGTTTTATCAGTCTTTCTGTTCATATGTTCAGACATTGAGTGCCTTTTCGGGGTCATGCATGACAAATGGTTGCTACTCAAAGTACTGTTAATCTATTACTTTTATCTAAAAAGATCTTATTTTCTTGACAGAAGTATTTTCTGACTATTTTGGAGAACATTTATGCCCCTCTTAAGTCTCCTTTTTAGTATTTTATACAGTTATAATGAAGATGGACTATTGTATTCATTGACCTTGTAAAACATTTTCAGTTGCACTGAGGTGACATACCAATGGTGTTTTTTCTCTATGCAATATTTGCAGATTAAAGATAACAAAACTTCCCCCTCTGCCAATCTATAGACAGTTCTCTGTCCATGAGTACCCATTTCCCATGAGACAGGCCTTTTGGTGACAGGTGAGGAAGTATTTCTTTTTGTTAATCTGGAGGAGAAGGAACTAAAGATTTCCTTCAGTGTAAATTTCCAGTGTTTTATCAACATGCTGTCACAGTAACCAATAACAAATAAATACTCAATTTCTGTAATTGCTTCAGGTTCACCTGTATTGACTGAAATTGATAGGATTTGCTTTATCTCCCAAGTCCTCATTCCATGTAAAACATTGTTAGTAAATAAAATATGCATGCACTTTAAAATGTGAGACATTGTAATCTTCATACTGAAAGAGAACTTCTGTTTCCTGTTTGACATTATTTAGAACCTGATTTCAGGTGCTTTAATAATAATTTTACTTTACACAAAATCATAGAATGGTTTGGATCGGGACCTTAAAAGACCATCTTGTTCCAACCCCCATGCCAAGGGCATGGGCACCTTCCACCTGCTCCAAGCACTGTCCATCTGGTCTTCAACACTGCCAGGGATGGGGCATCCAGTTTCTTTTGGCAGCCTCTGCCAGGGCCTCACTATGCTCACATGGAAGAATTTCTTTTTCCTGTCAGCATATTTAATATGAGCCCTATCTTTTCATACACTGGACTGCTTAATATAATTTTATTATCCTGAAGGCTAATCTTTAAGATACATGTAACAGTTTGCTTTAAAACTTTTAAAATGCATGGCTTTGTAGATTGGATTTTAGTAGTTCTAGATATTAATGTCACATCCCAAGTATGAAAGTTACAGAATGTTTTGGCAATTAGAACATTTATTACATGAAAATATGTATTAAAAGCAGCATTTATATAGTTCAGCAATGGAAATGTACAACATTTCTGGCATAATTTCACACATTTTAGTTTGAACCTGACATGTGCTGTTGTGCCTAGCTGCTGTTTCAGGAGGCTGGGTGCTTTTTATGGAAATACTGTTTACTCTGACATGTATGAAGTTAGACCCTGAGACTGCAGATCTTGCCATCAAATCTAATTTTTTGTACAGAACTAGTGAAAATGCCTCCTCATAGAACTGGTAGAACAGAAGTTGGCTGAACAATGCTTTGTTACTGAAAATATGTGACCTGTGGGTTGTACCTTGTGCTGAATGCTGAAGTCAAAATCCTACATGTTGGTTTTAAAGCAGAAATACACAAGGTCCATTATTAAATCAGTCCATCTGCTTGAAATACAATACAGCAATTATAAAGCCCTTTCTTCTTAATCCAGGGATTCCAGGTAATGCATAGAAATGCCTCACCTTTCATAAAACCCCTTACATAACTTTCAACAGAAGTATTTGTTAATGACCTTTTTTTTGTTTAACTGAAACAGCAGGAAGCAAGAGTTAATAAAGGTGATTAAGGGCAGACGAAGTCCAGATAAAAGAATATCTGAATTTTACAAAGCAGTTGACATGAGTTTTCCTGGTTGGAAATAAGATATGACTCAATTGTTTTGATTTGTCCTAGAGTATATCTTTGTGACAGGTGTTGGACATGTCAGATGAGGGAGATTGGTGACATTCTCTGCATTGAATTGGTCATCACGTCCTACCAGCCTGATAAGCTGCCTGGCATGGTTCTTTTTGCATACTCATTGCTGCCAGTCACTCTTGAAGGAAGGGTACAAATTGTAACGAACAGACTAAAAAAGAAGCTAAAATCCATCCATTTTCTTCAGCACTTTAGAAGGAAGTAAAATCTTTGCCTGCTACTTTATGAGCAGCTTTTGGGATTCGCTTCTTCCCCTTTCACAATAAATTCTCTGTTTTCCCTCAAAAAGTAACAGTCTTACCAAAGTGTCATACCTCCTCCCCAAAAAGTATTAACAATGAGCTTTGTCTTCTGTTACTGCCTGTTTTCTGCATTGTTTTTGTTACTACTTTCTTTGTGAAGCATAATGTTCTAATGTACAGATTAATACTTAAAATAGTGTTCAGTTCCTTGGGAGACGTTACAGAGTAACTTGAGAGTCAGCTGGTTGGGTCCACTGAAGGGTAGGTTACAACCTTCCAAAGCTCCAGCTTTTGCTCAGTATTAACAATTACTTGGGGTTTTTCTTCTGCTTAACTCTGTTTTTGCAATAGAGCATGTTCTCTATTTACTATTCCGTTAAAGTTTTACTAGAGAACTGCATTTACAAGCATTCCATTAGAACATATTTTACTCAATCTATGCATTGGATAATGTGACACATTAGAGAAAGACAATATAAAACTCGAAACATTAGGAGACTATTAAATATAACATCTGGTTGTAGTAAATAAAAACAAATACCACCATTATGCAAGAGTATTTTATTTTCTGCCTTAAACAAATAAAAGCACATTTTCAATTTGAGGTAAACCATTAGTACTAGTTTGCAAAGAGTATAAATGTCTCTAAAAATAAAATAGCAACACCAAGGTCATGACAAGGTCTACATGTGCCTCTAGACCTTCGTTACTACTAGGTAGTTCATACAGTACCACTTTACACAAGCTCTCTGGTTCAAACAACCTTGCTCTTCATTGGAAGGCCCAGTGCAACCAAAAGAAAATGCCAGGACAGTGTTGGGACTGAGGGAGAGTCAGTTGTTCTCACCACAGATGGTCTCAGGCACTTTACCATCTTGTGTCAACGTGTTTATGAAAGCTGCTATTGTGCAACACACTCTACTTCCAAACACTTTTGCCTAGTTTACACCTTCCCACTCAGGACTCAGTTCCTCATTTTGGTCATGTTGCCAAATTGAAACAACCAGACAGCTGAGCCAGAGAAATCAAGGGGAACTACACCAGACAGGCACCTTGGATATTCTGCACTAGCAGAATCACCTGGACAAGAAACAAGTTCAAAAGCAAATCATTAGTTATCTTGGAATTTATAAGAAGGTTTTAGAGAAGTATTTTGGATGATGAACATTTACAGTTTTCCTTGGTCATATCCATTTACCCAGCCCTCTCTGGTAGGAGGCAGGTCACTTAGAAAAAACTAGTAATTAAGCATAGAGGTGAGCCAAGAGAGCAAATAAGTAAAAAGCAACTCAAAGGTCAGGTCCACAGGTATAGCATTGCTGATTATGCATGAGATTGTGCCTTTTTTGTTGATGGCAACATTCCAAACCAACAAAGGCCTCAACGCAGAAACAGCTTATGCTGTTTTATTTTGTACAGGAAACTTGTGTAAGTTACATTGACCAGTAATGTTTTCCTGCAAGGTAAAGGTGCATGTACAAGAGCACTTGCTAATCATGCCATACCAGCAACTTCTTGTTTTTTAGGCCTAGGAAGCAAGAACAGCTGATCTTCCATGTTTAATATAATTCCATTAACATTCACGGAAGCATTTTTTAAGAAGAAGAAATTCAAGTGAACAATAGTCAAGTCACACTCCATGGTGTACTTTTAGGGATGCCTAGTTCCACTCATTATCTAAACTTTTGTAACACTATAGATGTGCTTTAAAAGTGAACAAAGAATATTAGTCCATGCAGAATTATGCATGTTGAATACATTAGTCTTTATTAAATATTTAAAAGTGATTTAACCTCTCAAAAATTCTTGATCTTTTTTAAAAGTAGTTAGTGTTTCATCTGTAAGTCGCTAATGCAACTCCTTGAAAGCCAAATTATCTTACATAATATTGAATTACATTGCACAACAAATGAGTATGATGCTTTGTGGACAAACAAAATATAGTCCCTTTTCAAAAGGAATTACAACCCTGGGGCCAGATCCTGCAGAAGCTAACACAAAAGAAGATTTAGTGGTGTTTGTGTTGCATATATGAAGTTATTCATGTGCTTGTGTCCACAGTGCTAGGCTGGCAATGAAAAACTTTATTTCGACTGACTCTGCAGTAAATGGTGATAGCAGAAAAATAGTCCTTTATTGCCAAAACTGCAGTTTACTTTTGCGCAGACATTTGTCATGCATACTTCTTATGTGGTTTTAAAGGAAGACAGATCATAGACCTTCAGAAGTTTCCCACTGAATTTGAATAGGAAACCTTTGAAAAGAAACAATTCACTGTAACTCTGGACCTTTTGTAAGCCTTGCTGCTGCTGCACCTTGTGAAACAGAAGTGGAATGTTACAAATGATCCTTTATGATTCAAAAATAGATTGTTCCTCACTGCATTATCTACTCTTTCTTTGCATCCTGGGCATCTTTTTCGTCTTCATCAGAGTATACAGTGGGTTCCTCCCCCTCCTTCAGCAGCTTACCAACATGATGATACTTAACTGGGGAAAAAAAAAATCCAAGTAATTATTGTGCCCTGAAGAGATACCTTTTTAAACTCCTCTGACTGTTTTCTGAATGAACAGGATGGCTATATTTTAATAAAACAGCTCTGAGCAACTTGTTCCAAACACTGGGAGAAAGGAGAAAAGCTAAAATCAACTATTACCTGAACTACTATTACTGTTGTAGTAAGAATCATCTGAAGTGAATGTAACTGTAAATCTCATTTTATTCCCTAAACCAAAAGATGAATAAACACAAACTGAGGGACTCACCCAGCCAAAGAAACAGAATCCTGGATTAGATTATTTCTCTTGCCAACGTCAAAGCTGGTTTTTCAACTAAAGGCAGTTAGACTATTTACATCATCTATTAAACACACACATGCAAATGTGCACACATACAACTTAGAAGGGATTTTATTTTTTGTAATGTGTATTGAAAATATTCAATAGGACAGAATTTCTCCCAAAGATAAAGATGGATCTATTATCTGATTATGTGATTAAGCCTCTGATTTATTTCCTATCTCCTTTTGAGCGTGTAAAAATGCCAAGACCATGTACATGTAAGGACTGAAAGCTATACTATGTTGCCTATCTGTCAACTTCAAGAAAGCAAAAGAAGCCCTTGATTACAGGTATTTCAGACTAGCAGTGTTGTTATAACAATTTAAAGCAACTCATGGCCATATTTAATAGGAACACAGTAATAAACAGAGTGGAGTTCACTGTCAGTCCTGATGCTCAACACTTGTAAAGGTAGATTTTAACACTAGTTCAAGTCAGATATTTGGTAGCATAGTTCTGGTTTCTGTGACAAGCTTGTTAGCATAATAAAACAACCATTCAGTGTGGCATGATTAACAGTCTTAATTAAAACAGGAAGAGGGCCAAAATAGTAGGGGCACATGAGGTCAGGACTGAGATTTCTAATGACATCATGTGGAGGAAAACTCCACTGTAGCTGGTTATAGTAAATATTTCAACACTAGATTTAAAAAGAAAACACATTTGATTTCCACTATGCTAGTTATTGGTGTATGCAATTTCCATCATATATATATATAAAATGCTTCCAGCTGGTTACAGCTTTTTAACCATTGCTTCCCCTATTACCAGCTAACTACTTCTTTGCAAATAGGTGTTAAATTGCTTACAAGTGAATTGTGACTCCCAGTCCCTCAAGGTCTCTTGCTGTGTAGCGTTGAGATCAGAGAGGTCATCATACTTATCCCTCAGTGCCTCCTTATCCAGGCAGAAAGTGGCAAGACCTCGGGATGCATCTCTTCCAGCAAAAATCCCATACGGGCCCTCTTTAAAATAAAAACATAAGCAGCATTATTGCAGAGGTAATGGATGCTACATGATCTTCATGGATCGGAGTCCCCAAGCTAAAACAGATGGTGAGTTTCTACCCTTACCCATGCGTCAGGTACCTCAAGCTTCTGAAGTGCTTTGAAGTTTTATTCTAATTGGTAATAAGAGAAAACAGAGGAAGAGGACAAGAAACAAAACCATGGAGAAATATACTGAGTTTGCTGAAACATCCGGACAATGAACCACACAATGGCACATGTAAACAGGGTAAGGATAAGCACACAAACTGGGAAGCACATCCTTAGAATAAGGAAAAGAGGAAGGATTTCTATGTCTGGGGTGAAATTAAAGTTTTCTAACAGATACTCCTGACTTGAGATGAAAAGATGGCTTGACAGAAAATCTAGTGGAGCTACTAGAAATGATCAAGTTGGAGGAAACATCTATTAAAATGTAAGATGAACTCAAATGATCAAAACATGCAACTCACAGCAGATCAGATATCAAGATAAACTCTTGCTAAACTTCATTAATGATTAACTTGCTTGCATGACAAGCCAAAAATTGAGATATTGCATGTTCAACTAGACATTCAAAGTTCTTCTAAATGGAGCTTAAAGAAGTTAGATGTGAACTCTGGTTATTGTAGAGCACATTCCATCTTCCAGAGTGTGCTTTTTCCTAAATTAATCAAAACAATCTTACTTTTCCATTTAAATGAACATCAAACTAGCCAGACACGGGTGAACCATTCAGCCATTACCAAATCAGATGCAACAGGCAGCTTTTACTGTCATCAAGGAAGGCAGCATCTGAAGCTTGGACCTTATGTCAAGTGGGTTTTAGTTTGCACAAATAGAAAACTGCACATCTAACTCAGCTGTACATATCATCCTGACTGCTGCAGAATGCAAAGTTAGAGCCTGGCATCATTCAGTGAAAGTCTCATCTATGTTTGGCCCAAAAGTAGTAACCGATAACAGTTCCAAAAACATGGTGTCTCCTGCATTATTCTCCTTGTCTCAAAGTAGTACTAGCAGCTCACTACTGCAGCTACCAGGCTGTCTGGACAGCTGAAGAGTGGCTATGCCAGACAGATCCTGGTACAAATCAGCAAGCCTCAGTGAGGCGTTTTAACAGGCAGCCTCTGATAAAAATAAAACCCCATGCCCTCATGGAGGTGATTAAACTCTTTCAGCTGGATGCACATACTCCCACCCACCTCATCACCGGCTGCTCTATGAGCATAGGTTATTCCCCTTTGCACGTTTTAACTATGCTCCCGATAGAAAGCTGGTTTAATCTAAATTGCCAAATATTTAGTATAAATATTATGCAGTAGAGTGATAGCCACTAAAAGCTGGGAATGGAACGTCAACGCTGAGAGAACACTTCGCTTCTGCTGCCTTCCATCAGGCAAAGGCACCCCAGGCCGCCAAAGCCGCCAAAGCCCTTACGGTACGTGTAGTCTGCCACGGGAAAACACAGCGAATAATGAAGGAACATAAGCTGGCAAACCCGGAGTTTCTACAGCACCGGGGCCCAACTCCGGAGCCCGGGCGGCAGCAGTCACCCTGCCCGCCGGCTCACCGAGACGCAGCTCTCCCAGCGTTGCAGGGGCGCGCAGCCTTCCCGGCCGCAAGGCAAGCTGAGCCCTTTCCAAACCTCCGGATCGGGACCAGGGCCGGGGTGGAGTCAGGCAGGAGCGCTGATCCCCGCCGGGGGAAGGCGCTCGCGGCCGGCACCGGCCCTGACCCGCCCCGGGCACAACGCGCGGAGGGCCCGGGCTGGGCCCGTCTCACAGCCCCTGCCCGCCCCCGCCCTCACCGGGCCCGTAGAACTTCCTGGCGCGGGTCACGTCGAAGACTTTGCCGTTGACGGCCATGAGGATTCGCGGGTCACTCACGCCGTCGAAGGGCCGCAGCTGCTCCAGCGTGAAGTCGCGGCGCTTCATCTTGGGCAGCGGCGGCGGGTCCGCCTCACCCGCGGGTGCCGCGGGTCGCTCACCCCGCAGGATCTGATAGAGCAGGAAGAAGGCAGAGGCCCAGCAGGCTCAGGTTGAGCGGGGAGCCTACGATCTCCAGAAGCAGCCCGCCGCCCTCGCCCGCCGCCGGCTCCTCGCCGGCCACCGCCACCTCCTCGCGGGCCATGGCGCTGGACTATGCGGCGGCTCGGCGGGCTCTGAGCGCGTAGCGGCGGCACAGAGCACAACCGGCGCGCTGGGGCGGGCCGAGGGGCGGCGGCAGGAAGGGAGGGGCGGTAGGCGCGGCGGGGCTGAGGCGCGGGCGCGGGGCCGCCCCTAGGCTGGGCGGGCTCGTGGCCTCTGCGCCCGCCGTCGGCGCTAGGTGGTGGTGCGGGTCCGGCCACGGCAGTGGCTCCCCGGCTGCTGGTTCCCGGCGAGGCGGCCTCAGGCCGGGTCAGGCCAGGGCGCTGCGGCTGTTGCGTGGCACACGGTTCCACAGAAATTCCGGAAAAAATAACCTTGGGGTGCTGTTAGACCTGTGTCAGAGCTGCCCTGCTGGGCTGTGAGAACCAGCCGAGCCTTGCTGGATGGAGGATGGAGCCAGGCTCAGCTCCGTGGTGCCAAACACTAAGACAAGAGGCAACGGGCAGAAACTGGTGCCCAGGAACACATGTTCCACCTGAACATGAGGAAGAACTTCTTTACTGTGCAGTGCCTGCACAATGAAACTCATTGTTCTGAGAGTTCGTGGAGTGTCCCTCACAGGAGAGATTCAAGAACCATCTGGATGCAATCCTGTGCCACGTGCTCTGGGCTGACCCTGTTTGAGCAGGGAGGTTGGACCAGATGACCCCTTGTGGTCCTTTCCAACCTGACCCATTCTGTGATTCCTTACACTTGCTCCACCTGTGCCAGCGCACATCTTCACTTTCTTGGCAGGGCAGTGATTTTTCCCAGTACTCGCTAGAAATACTGTCGAACTAAACATAGGAGAAAAGGGAAGAAATTACCAAACTTCTGGGGTTTTCTCATTCAGATATTACCTTCAGGCCCTACAAAACTACAGAAGCCAGCAACCACAATGTACTAATACAACATGAAAGTTCTGTATTCATGTTTCTTCTCAGTGGAGGCTTTGGTGAATTAAAACTTAAGCTGAATGAAGTACTAACTGGATGTATCTACTTGGTATGGTGTTCAGATGGTGGAGCAAATGGAGCCCTGAATACAGATTATGCCAGACTGATCCTGGTACAAATCAGCAACATCTTCTCCTTGACATCTGCTCCCTGGTATCAAGTGTGAGAAAGCAGAAGTGATGTTTTGGGTTTGAGTAGTTGCCTCTGCAAACTGTGTCCTTCAAAGAGAACACAAACCAATGCCCTGCCAGTGTATCATCATTCTCTCTACACAAGTCAGTACCTCAGGTACATGTAGAGAAGAAATGCAGTGTACCAGCCTTGATCATAGCATCATTAAGGTTGGAAAAGACCTCTAAGATCACCAAGTCTAACTGTTAACCTGATCTTGCATTATAGCTTGGCAGATGGTTCATCTCACTGCTTCAGGGGAAGCAGGCAGCTTTTACTGAACCTAGCACTGGGACATGTGGTTATAGAAAAGTGATGGAAGTGCATTTCATTTACTTTCTAATTCTCAGTGTTAGGAAAATTTTTAACTGTGGGTCACTGCAGGTATGGATTAAGTTTTGCCTTTTGGGATACATGCAAGGACTTCGAGTAAACACATTGGCTCTTGCAAGGGAGGGTGTTTGGTTCCATTTGCTGTCTCCTTTGGGAAGCTCCTTGTTTTATTGATCAGCACTTGAACTTTGATCTCTCCTGTCATGGTATGCACTAACTTTTGCTTCCACCTACTGTGTAACTTGAAAAACTCCTTGTTTCATTGATCTGATAACTAACATTTGTCCTTGTTAATAAAGTAGCTCTGCATTTTGGCCCTAGTTAGGATACTAGAGAAATCTCTGAAACTTCAGAATTATTCAAACTGGGAGCTGTATTACCTAGTTAATTCTGCTCAGTGTAGACATGAGACTGTTACACTTCACTGTGTTGGTATTACATTGTAGAGGAATAGATGTAGGAAAAAGCAAAAATTTGGAGGGATACTTTTTTTTCCAACCGAGAGGAAAAAACCCCAAGACTCCAAAACAACCCCAACCCTGAATTTGACCTTGAACTAGACACCAAGGCAGGGAAAAGAAGCTTTTTTTATGCCTAGTATCCAAGAGAAACCATCCAAGAACAGTTCATTCTTAGATTAAGAAGGACCAGGAAACATTGCCAAGACTGATAGAATCTCAAGTTATTTGCCACACAAGCACTGGTACTGGAAGTTACAGTGGCCCAACTTTTCAGCTCTTTATAGAAAAGTCTTCATATGCCTTAGAATGCATCTTAAGCAAAAAAAAAAAAAAAAAAAAAAGAACAGATATTTAGAAATGATATGAATAAAATTATAATAAATTAGTTGGAAATATCTAAATTAATGAACCTTTTGTTTTACACTTCCTTCTAGCAAGCCTACTTGGCAATTCCTTTAAACAGAACTGAGGTTCTACTTAGAGAGGAGTTGGCCCCAGCTCTAGTTAAACACCACTGGCTTTAGTTATGCTCCCACACAGGTTTTCCTCTCCATTCTATAGAAAACAATAGCTTTCTCCTTGAAACTATTCTGTTTACGTCTATGAGATAGGTTGATAGCCTTCAGCTTATGTTCTAGTATAATGCTCTCTTCTTATTAATTGAAGAAAACGCTGGATAACAACAAATAACAACTTGGATTTCCTTATACGTCTAATGAGACAGCACGATTTTATATATCAGAAATAACTGGATGATGTGAAGGAAAATTGATGCATTCTCAGATGAAGTCAAACCAGTAGCTCTGTTAGAGGGAGTAGGAAATGTTCTTCTCTCTGCTCCATCAGTGTTGGATATGGAAATGCTATTCATGGCATGCACACATGTTGTTCACAAGGACTGATTTTTACTTACACTGGAGACATTCACTTTGCATTTTGGAACACATGAACCGTCTTCACTCGTGTCACTGTATCCCTGAAGGAGGGCCTATTAGTTCTCTGCCAATGTGTTGCAGTGCCAGTTCTAAAACAGAGCAGACCAGTCTGTTTCAATGGGAATTGGCAACCAACTTCAACATTAATTAGATTCAAAGGTTAGAAGGGAGTTATCAATAAACTGTGCATTTTCCCAGGCATAACCTTGCAACCTTTTAGTTGCAGAAATGCAACAAGATGGATGGATTCTCATCTCAGTTTATTTAGCTGAGATCAGTTCAGTCACTGAACTTGATTTGCACGAACTAAGACACTACATAGTGATCCAGTAGAATCCAGTTTTCAATATGCTAAGGAAGCACTCCATTAATTGCCCCGCCTGATGCATTTCTATCTGTTCTAGTTATACAGTGCCCTCAATGGGAAAATGTTTCAGACCCTCAAAGTCATCCTATAGCCTGAACGATGTTACCTGAATCATGTTGCTGAGAAGACGCCTCGCACTGTGCCTTGAGCTCTGCAGGCAATGTGCTGAGTGCTGACTTAGATCAAGCTGAATGTTTTCCCAAGACATTGTGTCTCAGGAGCCAGGCCCCAAAAACTGTCACTACCATCACATGAAGCTGAGTCTGGGAAGGTTTAGGTTAGATACCAGGAAAAGGTTTTTCACCCAGAGGGTGCTTGGGCACTGGACAGGCTCTCCAAGGAAGTGATTACAGCACCAAGCCTGTCTGAGCTCAGGGAGTGTTTGGACAATGCTCTCAGGCACATGATGTGATTCTTGGGTGTCTTGTGCAGGGCCAGGAGTTGGACCCGATGATCCTGATGGGTCCCTTCCAACTCAGCATATTCTGTGATTCTATGGTCACACCATGGCTGTGCCTTCACAGTTGAGTTGTTACAGGTTTCTCAGGCTGGACTCTGTACAATTCCATGGACAACAAACCAGCAGGAAGCCTTGGAGGTAGCAGGGACTTCCCATGCCATAGAGGCGTGAGAAAGAGCCAAAATTCCTTCAGTGTAAAATCCCTCCGTTTTGTGTAAGGTGCTCTCCCGGGCCACGCCGCAGGCTTCGGGCGGAGGCAGCATATCCCGGCGGTGCTGCCCACCGGGCTGAGCCGCTCTCCCGCGGCTGTGCTCCCATGGTGCGCGGGAGGTGGGGCCGATGCCCGGTGCCCGGTGCCCGCTGGGCGGCGGCGGCGGGCGGGGCCGCCCGGGGCGGCGGGCGCGGAGCGGCGCGGGGCGCGGGCGGCGGCGGGTGAGTGGCGGCGGAGCCGGGGGCGGGGGCCGGGGCCGGGGCCGGGGCCGGGGCCGGGCCGGGGCCGGGCAGGGCGGCCGGGCGGGCGATCATCTGGACGGACACGGCCCCAGCTCCCGGCACGGGAAAGGCTCCAGCCCGGCCGGCCCCTCGGCAGCCGCCGTCCCGAGGGAGCTCCTCCGGCGGGCGCTGCACACGCGAAGCCCCCGGCTGGCGGCAGGGCTGGGATAACGCTGGCGGCTGTTCCGTGGCGGAGGCGAGCGGCTGAGCTTTCCGTGAGGAGGTCTTTGTTCCGACGCTGTATTCTCGGCTCCGTACGGCTGCGAACGCAGGGGCTGGTGGGCTACACGGGCATCTTCATCCCGAACTTACAGACTTGCAGTCTTCCAGTGTCGGACCTCTGCATTTTATGCTCCAAAACAGGTTTTTAACCTATGTTAGGTAGCTGGAGTTAGGTAGCTGGTTGTTAATATGAACTGGACTTTATTTTGTCTCTTGCGTCGTTAGTAGAATTGCTGGAATTGGGCGTCTCCCAGGTGTGAGGTCTTAACACTGGTGTGGGGACTGGGAGAATCCATGTGATCTCAGAGCTTCTGTGCAGGAGTAGCGTGAGAGAAGTAGTAGGGTCTTGTAAAGGGTCAGATCCATAAACTGTTGTAGAATGAAAAGACATTGTGTCATTTTTTTCATTATTATTTTGCTGATACACTTAACTGCTTGATCTTAACAAACAGCAGATGCAGGAGTAAAGCCTTAATCGCATAACAACTTTGATGAATTTTCTATGATAACTATGCTCGCACAAGTCAGAGTGGTTTATGTAAGGGCAAGTGCTTTCATCCAGGTGACAAGATGCAGACAGGGTATGAGCACAAAATATCCAAGAACCTCAGCAAACCACCTCCAGTCTTCTCCATTTTCTAGTTCAGCTCCTCTTTTGAAAATGCCATTCCAAGTGACCCTTTTCCGTTCCAGCCTTTGTGCTGTGTCCTTGCACCACATCCTATGGAGAGCTCTCTGAGTGGACTTCTCTGCCTAGATCTGTGTACTCAGCAGAGCTTGTCTGATGCATATTTGAATGGGGTTTTACTCATTTCAGACCTGGTGTAGCAGGCTGGAGAAATTAAGAGTTAGCCTAGTACACACATTCTGATCCACTTGGGATTACAGTCACTGTGGATCTTTTGCACTTCATGCTGTCTTTCTGATATTTGACAGAAACTGAAAGCACTTACAGGTTACTTGAAGTGTATTGTTCGAAACCTTTAAAATAGAAAGGCAAGCTTGGTGGCCTTATCTTTTATTAACACCTTAATGAATGTGAGTTTTCTATTTCTTTTTCTCTCACATAATATAATAGATGATAATTAGGACTCCAATACCTTTGCAGATCCATTATAAGATAGGAAATGCAAATATATATTTGTCTTGCTGTTATACAACAAATACAATGAAAGCTTAGTCCAGTGATTTCATAGATATGGACTAACTTTTTTGCACTGTTTGCTCAATTAGTTGTTTATAGTTTGGACTTCCAGTTCTATAATATATGGACCAGTACATTTCTAGTGCTTCAGGCCAATTCCTGAAGAATATTGTACCAGAAAATTTACACTGACTTAGTGAAATTGCTCACCTGTTTCCTAAGGATGTCAGTAGATGACTTACTATAAATAGATGACTTATCAAGATGAACACAGCTACACTTCTCCAGACTGAGTACCTACACCGTCATAAGAAAATGCAGCCCTATCACACAGGCAGTGTGAGGTTTGCAAGGATTCCAGAACTGTCCAGTCCAATGTAGAATTTTGGTCCATATCTGCAAAATTAAAAGTTGACTCGGTTCTCACTAGACTATAAGCAAGTGCAAAGTACTTCTTCTTGCCTTGGACCTGACTTGACTTGACGCAGATTTAGAATATATTTAGATATGTAGGGCATTTATTTATATATATAAATGCTTTTTCTAATATGCAAAGCCAAATTACTTGGATGTTACATGAACCAAAAATGAGTCCCTCCATTTTTCAGATCACTGTGAGTTGGAAGACTTTTCCGCATAAGCCGTTTGCTTATGATTCTGTCAAAGATTTGATGGAAGTTTTCTGAAAATAAACTGTCATAGATTCCTGTGACCACAGAGATGGAGACATGCCCAATTCAGATTTGATGATTCAAAACTCTTCGTCCTTTGGAACCCACGGGACAGGGTTTTTGGCTGTATTGAAACATTTGGGAAGTAGATCCCCTTTTAGACTTATTTTTAGTTTTTCTGGGAGCAATTAAGTGCAGACTTCACCATCAAAAGTTAAATTTTATCACTTAAGAAGTTTTACTGGCACTGGCTTCTGTTTCAAAGTTAATATTTCTTTCCGCTCGTAATGTTTCTTAATTTACCAGTCAGGGAATTTGCTTCAGACAAATGCACAGCTATGTTTTCTTTCACCAGAAGAAGATGTATGGCAGACAGAGAAAAAACAAGAAGTTGAACTTTATCCAAAGACTTGCTCAATACAGGCCCATTTATTTAAATTCTAAATACATTTATTTAGAGATCAGTGGTTACTTAAAATATTTCACAAGAAAGCAATAGCAAATATTGGGATCTTGAATAAGCATTAAGAGAAGGGCTAAGATGTTACTCAGTTTTGAACAGCTGTGAAAATGGGTACTCGGGGAACAATACTTTGTGTGTGTGTGAGAGTCTGATACATTTAATACCAATAAACATATCTTTAGTTGTTCCTGCTTAATCTCTGATAAAAGCCACTACAACTTTGACCAGAATGCTTCCTGCGTCTGATACTGTTGAAGTGTGTTAGACATTAATTCATAGGTATTTATTGATTTATATGAAGTGTCTCTATATATAAAGGAAAAGAAAGTACACACAGTATATTAAACGGGGGAGCTTACTTTTTTTTCCACTGAGGATTTTCAGTAATCCTTATGTTTGTACTGTGGACAGTGTGTGTGGTGTGGTTGGTCTCAATATCTTTAGTTATGTAACATAAACATCAAGCTGTGCTGTGAGTCAAACGGGACAAAGCAGTGTGACTGCTGTCTCTCTGGTACATCAGACTGCAAGCTGACTGCTATGATCTGAAGAGCTGAATTTAGTGGAAAGGCTGTCGTTGATCTTAATGAGCTCTGGATATGGCCCAAACTCAAGAATTGGTGGCTTGGCTTTATTGGAATGCCACCAGCATCATGTTGCATCATGCGTGTACAGATACATAAACATCCTCTTAAAGTTTAAAAGGAGTGCCAATGCCACAAGCATAGATGCCATTTGTATTTCATCATTTTCTTCTAGATGAATTCAAAGACACTGCATGAGGTTTTGGTACTTTACACTGGGTTTAGTGAAAATGCAGTTCTCATCATTCCCTCAGATGAGCTTCTATGCCAGTTCTTCTGTCTGTTTAAGTACAATCCATTGTGTAGTGTAAACATAAATAGATTTCTCTCCATTTGGAGACATTTATCTCCATATCTTCAGTTGACAGCTTTTATGTGTAATGGGAAGGAGTGCTACAGGTTAGAACTTGAAACCATCTCTTTGGGGAGCAGCAGACACTCGCTGATGTTATTAAGAAGGATTGTTTCAACTACTATTCATCCCTGACTTCTGCTGACTATTGCAGTTCTCCCCCAAAATCTTGTAAGATCTCATCAGGTCATAGCTCACACAGCCAGGTGATCGTGCAAGTCTCTGAACATTATTCTGAGCAACCAAAACTGCAGCAAAACTGCCAAAATACATACTCAGTCACAAAGCTTGAAAGCAGGATCTTTAATGATTCAGAAACTGGAAATGAAGAGAGCGCCAAATATTATTTCCAGTATACCCACTTGTTTAAGACATGTCATAGTTTAGCTGACTTAGGAGTGCTGGATTTGGGGTGGCTGCACTATTCTAAGCTCTTAAAACTGTAGGAACTACTGAGGATCTTACTTCTTCTCGAAATTGCTGCTTAAAAGCCTCTGGGGGGGAATGGAGGTTAGTGCGCATACTTATTTTGCTTACAACTTTGACACCCTCTTTAGGGCTAACCTCAGCAAAATTGCACGTCAAGGAGTCACACAGCCCATCCTGCTGTTTCACTGCCATTTTTTAATCTGCTGTTCCACTCGTTTTTCTTTCTGCTGAACATGCATTTCCTAGAATTAACTGATATTTTCCCATAAAAGAGGCTGCCATCATTCATAGGAGTCTGTTAAATATTATTGGTACAATTTGCAGCAAATCATGTTATAGTACCTTGTGGTCAAATGTGTCCTTTCTTTTCTCCCAGTTAATACTTCATGAGACCATTTTTGTATACCACTAGGTTAAGTGGGAAGGGTACTTGCCAGCACACAGAGGGTTAATGCTGCTGTATTTGGCTGGTTCTTTGCCAGTCTTTGCTCTTTTGAGTGCCAAGATTTTTTTTGTGATTTTTTTTTTATTTTTAAAAAATGTCTAACTTAGTAGAGTTGAGCTGTAGCCCTTGCCATGCATTATGGAGGCATTTGTCTCTCCCTGAATCCTGGTGTCTGGCAAGCTGACCTTTTTTCCCAGTTCTGTCACTCACTTGCTGCACATGGCTGCAGCCAGGTAACAGAGATCTAAGGCCCTTCCTCGGGATGTCAGGATAAATTTTATCCCATTGTTCAAGAAGCTATTTGTATATTCCTAAGCACTGGTAATGACAGGAGAGGGAAGTTTTGGAGAAGATGAATTCTCTGATCCCGTTGTCTCTCCAAGAGTGTCAGGATTTCTGAGCTCTCCTGAATTTACCCTGTTTTTTTATATGATAATGATTTTATTATCTCAGTAGAAGGAAGCGAAAGGACAAGTAAAAGAAAACAGGAGAGATAGGCTGTGTGGTTTGCTTAACATTAGAGAAATGATCCAAGAGTTTCTCTATAAATTTAAACTATAGACCCATAGTGTAACTTCGCAGAAACGTGCTAGAAGCAGGGAGTGTTTATGAATGGTGCTTGCTTTATTTTCTTGCTTTTTCAATCCATATGTTATATTTGAGTCTGCCTTCAAATGATTTAACATGTCATAGGGAACTTGTGGATTTATTTAATTGACTCTTTAAATCTGAATTTAAAAAGCAGAGATGTCAACAAAGTGTTGTAGAGAATGAGCATAAAAAGCCTCCTGTCCATTAGCAGACTAAACTTGACTGGAAAGGCCATTTCAGAATTCCCTTGTGTACAACAGTATTGAAAGTTTTTCCAAAACCTTTGTTCTTCATTTGTAGATAGATTCAGGAAGACCGTATCTACAGATGTATAAAGCTTTAATTTTGAAAAGATTTTTGTGCTTTGAAAGAGACATAGCATTCAGCACATCAAAGTAAATTTCAAAACCACAATGCAATTGTTTGCGTGCTCTTAAGGCTTCAAGAGCAGTACAATGAACAGAAGAACATGAGAATGTTTATGCACCTGTTGTTAACTATCAGAATGTACTTCTTTGAGCATTTTTTTATTGCTTATTTTCTTTTTTGAATCTATCATCTGTACATTATCACTATGTTGCTACTGAAGACTATGTGCTGACTGAGGAGCGAATATGAGTTGAACTCCGAAAGCTGTGGGTTCTGCAATAATTAAAAGTGATATCTTATTGTATAAGAAAATACATTGAAGTGTTAAGGGTCTTACAAATAAATCAGCTTAAAGCAAGAAATCTGAGCCAAAGAAAGACTATCATTTATCTCAGTTCTTGTCTTGGTTGATTTGTCAGGCTTCTAGGCTATGCAAAAGTTTTTATATTATCTTTTTAATTCATATCAATGTAAAATCATGTTAAGTAGAGGAAAGAGGAAAGAAACGAGCAAACCAACCATTATTATTGTGATGAGTCTGAAGAAACTATTGATGCCTTAGGTATATCAATATCACCGCAGTTTATGTGGATTGGATAGAGGAAATAAAGGAATACAAGCAATTTACTCGCTCTGATTCTGATGATCACATTTCTTCTGCTCTTCTGGTCCTCAGACTATGGCCATTGCATCTCCTCTTCATTCTGCAGTTATAAGACAGTTAAAAATAGTCGTAGGGTGTGACTTAGATTTTATTCATCACTTACCTACATTACTCAGCATCAGCACAATCACATGTCCTTATTCCTCCAAAAGAAAAATATTTCAGATTTTGAACAGGTTTTCATTTTGGTCGAATGGGTGTTACATTTGTATGGTGTACGGCACTCTAGAGATAACGTATTTGCTGGTTTTGTAACTGATTCTGATAAAAATAAAAGCTTAATCATATAATCACTTATACCATTTTTACTGGTGACCACTAGTGATTCTGTAACAGTCAGTGGCATTTTCTGTAGATGGTTTTGACTAACATCCCATTGTATTTAGCAACTACATGGTGAGAAAACTTTGCACAAGCTAAGAAAAATATCTGGAAGTCTTCTTATTGTTTAGCATTTGTAAGTGGTTGCATTTGCCTTTATGAAAAATTAAATCTCATCTGTAGTGAGAAAATATTACAGTATCAGTTTTGTGTAATCAGGAAAGCAGTGCAAATCCATCTTGTTAACTTAGCCCACCAATCTTCAGTGGCTTTTAAATCCTATCTAGCCTTATGTGCATTAAATATAATCAGTCCTCAATTGAAGGAGGGCTTGCTTAGTATTCCCATGACCAAAGGGAGCTCTCAGAGTGCAGAACAAGCAGAGTTAATCTTTAGGCTTCAGAGTAGCTTATCTGCAGGCAATATATAGAGTCCCTTGAGGACTCAATTAGTACCATGCCAGGCAGTATCAGTTATATTGGCCCCTGTGTTATATCAAAAGCAACAGTTTCATGAGAGAAGCTAAGTTTGTGTTCTTGGGTAGGTGTTGATAAAATCTGTAGAAGGAGTAGGTGACTTTTCAGCTCCATGGTGCTTGGTGACAACTGCTCCACTTTCTGTTTGGACCTGCAGTGTTGGCTGGCATTTTACTGTATGAATACCTGGGTGGAAGGGTCCACTTAATAGCAAGGGTGATTTAACATGTGATGCCAATACCAGTGGATCTCAAGTATGTTCTGTTTAAAGGTTAGCTATAGGGGCTGGAGTGGTGAGGCTGAGAGTGGCATTTATCCTAGGAGAGCTGTAGTTATCCCCTAAACTCCATGGTAAAGCAGAAAGATACTAAAACAATGGACTTAAGTTTGACATGGCTCTTAACTGCAGCTTTTTTGCATACCACTGATCCTGGGATGATAGACCCATCAGTTCAGTGAATAGCTTGAAGTGTGTGCCAGGCTCTGTGGTTGGGAAGGACCAAGCAGAGTCTCAGTTTAAACATGTGATTATGTGACTTAGTGACACAGAACTGTGGTTTATTCAACAGTTTTAGGTAAAATTCTTCTGCAATTAGCTTATTTCCTGCCTCTGGATATGTATTAGATATTTTCCCTTCCCATTACTGTGGGAACAGTGCCAGCATATTTAAGAGACAATTGAGATCACACTGGGATATTTAAAGAGTGCCAGAACTTGTTTGAGTAATGTGTTAGGCTGCTGTGTAAGGACTCTGATGTGCTATGTGTTTGCTCTGGTGAAATGGCTCAGTATGAGGTATTTTTTATTATGTGATGATTTTAAAACTCTTGACATGCAGGGTCAAATCATGTTGTGCGGTCACTGATTTCTAATTTAACTCAGCATTTTGATGCCAGTGTTCCTGTAAGAGTTCCCATGGCTGAAGGCTGGCTAGTAAAGTTATCTTGGATATTTATAGGGTGCCTGTTCTTGTAAGGTCTTTCTGGCTGTCCTTATTGAGCAAGGAAGCATGGGGAAAGACTCTAAAATACAGTTTCAGTCACCAGGAACTTTTGAGTTCAGTTGCAGTTTATGGATTCTGGAACAGTCACCAAATTACTCGTCTTCAGTTCTCCCCACTGTATCTCCAATATGGAATAGTATATTCTGTACAGAGGGGCACAGGTCTGATATCTCAGAAATATCAAGTGGTAGGAATAAATTTATTATTACTCAGTATTTTCACTTGTTTTGCTGATTGGGGAATGAACCAGGTACTGTATTCATGCCTTTATACAGAGGAAAGGTAACAGAGAAAACACTATGTTACCACGGCACACTCATTTGAGTTAAATGTCAAGAGTATGCAGTTCTGACTTTTATTTTTCTGTTTATTTCCCCTTGGAGCAATAAAGCCTGCAGACAGGACATTCTGGGACTTCCCTGCCCTTCTCTGAAGGTTAATGGTCACCTTATCTTTAGCCTTCTGTTTGCAGGCACTGGAGTCAGACAGCTTTTTCCCCAGAGCTGTGCTTCCGTGATTTTCCATATTATTGCTTCAGTCGACAGTCACTGAGATGGTTTCAGAGATGACCTTCGGTTTTGTAGTTTTGTTTCACTTGCAGCTGGAATTCAGGATGTTGATGGTTTTAGGAATATTATTCCAGATGTGTGAGTCCCTAGTTCTCCTCTTGCTTATACCTGTACAAACAAATAGAAGTAATTCTGTTGAAGAGGTGGGCCTACATTAGTGCTAAACTAATATACATGGGAAGTCATTAAACTTGATTGCTGTTCACAGCACAGGCATTGGTGGCAATGTCGGTCTGATCTGTCTCCAAGGGAGCTTGGCAAGAGTGTTTGAAGGGCCTTAACTGGATCTATCCCTAGAGGGGAAGTCAGGAAGAATGGGGCGTAGAAAACTCAATTCATTATTCACATCATCTCAGGATATTTGTTTAGACTCAGTAACTGTTACCTCTGATGTTTGACATTTAGACTAGGCACTGGTCCATGTGCCTGTAGCTACATACTGTGTTCTCACATTTCTTTCCAGATGGTCTTGTGTATTGGTGCCTGCCTGGACACTGAGAAGGAAAAGTTGTGTTGTTGGAACTTAATATTCTTTAACATGGTATTTTCTTAAGTCAGAATGTGCAGAAATAGAGCTCCTTTGTTCAACTTCTGCACTAACCCCACCAGGACAAAAAACCCACAGTTTCCCAGTATATAAAATATTGACCATGCTAGTATTTTCACAGGAAATACCAGCTCTTCTACTGTGTCAAAAATAATCTGGTTTTCATTCAGATTCTTTAAAATCTTAGATTTTAGATTTATGGCCCTGGATGAAAAAAGCAGACATGTGAGAGGCAGCACATCATGGTCTGTGTATACAGGGACGCTGTTGCTTATCTAAAAATAAATACATCTTTATATGCAAATAAATCCATGTAGATTGTAAAATGTCAAACAAGAAATTCTATCTCTGGATCTGTATTATTTGTTTGACAATTGATATTTTCTGTCACTGAAGTCTGAGGTTACATCGGTGATCCTGTTGCAAATCTAGGGGAAATTACCTTTTGAATGACACATGGCCTGATGTTCATCTCCAGTTAATCCAGGAAGAGTTCATATTTGGCTGTGGGGACACAAAGGATAGATTTAGAGTGCCAGTATTTTTCTGGCCATATTTTAGAATTCAGTAATGCACTGGATACCCCATACCAAAGTTTATCTTCAGTCCTTCCTCAAAGGTGAAGACAGTGTGTTTTGTGATAAACTGCAAGAAACAATGAAGACTCAGAATTACCAAAGAATCAAAGAGATTGTATGTATTGCTGATGTCTTTGAAATATTCTTATTATTGAAGGAGATTGCAGGAAGTCCCTCTAACAGGGAATGACAGCAACAAAAATCCCCCAAATCCCACACATTGTACTCAAAGTGTGAATACACACATAATTAGAGCAGCATAGAGCAATTAGACTCCAGAGTAAGTATCATGGCAAATTCTTCTGGCATGAAGAATTTATTCATGCATATATAAATAAATGGATGAATAAAAAGCTGTAATAATGCATAGTTGGATGCCTCCAACTATACTCTCTACTTTCAGTTTCAGAGATAGGCTTTGACCCTCATTTTCCTCCTAATATTAATCACTGATGGATGTATAAACTCTGCAAGGCAGAAATCCTCTTATGTCCACTTCTTTGTTGTCTGCAGACTACCGTCTTTGTTTCTAACCCTGTTTAAAGCTCTGATAGTGCAGCTTTTAACAGTGATGCATGTTTAGTTGTTTCTTTAGAATGGAAGGGTTTTCACAGTAAATTTCTAAGCCTGGCCAACTTGCCAGCCTGGGAATTTCACTAGCAAGAAAGCTGAATTCCTTTCTTCTTCAGCAAAGTGTTTCTTGAGAGTCACATTTATGTTGGCACACAGTTGCAAAGTGTTGCTACGGGTACAAATGCAACATGCTCGTAAGGAATACAGAATCTTCATGACATAAAATCCAAGTGCTCAAGGATCAGTATATGATGGCTCACCCTGTCAGAATGTGAGATTTACCTTGCTAAGAGGAAGTCAGTTCAGAGACATCAAAATATACAGGAAATCTGAAATGCTACGGTCTATCAGTTTGGTGTAGGTTTTTTACTCCTACCTCTAAATTTGTTTAGTGAAAAGCTCAAATGAAACTTCTGTCCCTTTCTGAAAATAAATTTCAAAAAATGTAAACCAAACATCCCTGTTTAAACGCAGTTTGTGAAACGTGTGATTTCCTAACTGTGTGACATCTGGTCCCTTCCTGCTGCTGTGCACTGTGTGCCCTGATGCCCTACAAGCCAGCTTTGGATGAGCATTTTGTGAAATCTCAAGTGTTTGCAGTCAGGGATCCGGGGAGGCAAGGATGTGGTTAGCCCTTAGAGATCCAGTTGCAAGAGGCTGCACGAAACACAGTAGCCCTGTTGGACATGAAGCATATTCAGAATTGCTGGTTGTGTGGGTAACTCCTAACACCTCTGCTCTCAGGCTGCTGGCATGTACCCATGGTATTTGTAGTATGTGTGTATTTGTAATATGTGTCTATTTGAGTTTCCTCCATTGGATTAGGAGTTGCTGTTGGTTACTTAAGTTGAAGAGGCCTTTTTTGCAATGACACAAGTGACAGTGCATGTGAAAAAAATAGCTTGATGATTTTAGGACCTGTGTTTTGGTGCAAGGATTTCCCAATGGTTGGGTGGCTGGACCTTGCGCAGACTTGCCTCCCTCGTTCCCTTTGGAGAGATTAAGAAATGTGTTGGGAAATCTGCCAGGTGCTGGGAGCTCTGCTGCTGGTACCACTGTGGGAGGGCAGGTTGCCCCTGGGACTGCTTGTTCTCCCTGCAGGGGAAGCAGATTTGGATTGCAGTGATTTGAATGTGCAGTGATTTGCAGGGGGCTGGTGCAATGTTGGGCTGTTGAGGGAAAGCCATGACAGTGAGTTTGAAGAAAGGCCTGATTTTCCAATGAATGTAGGTCCAGACTGGGCTATTTCACTCAAGCCAAGCCACAAACTTTAGAGGAAACCCAGATCTGACCGAAATTTCAGGTGTTTAAACTTGCTGTCATCCCTATCTTTGAGAAACCGTCTTTACTTTGCCAAAGTCTGTGGTTACTTGCTGTTCGTTTACCTCCCAGCTGAAAACAGCTTCAGTTAATTAACTGGAAGTAGAGCAGTCCATTCACTTTAGCGCTTGACAAGTGAGGAGCAAATGTCAGCGCAGCGATGTCTGCCGGTCAGAGCAAGGTATGGCACATACCTGCTTGCTTGCACTGATTTGCCTGGGGACACAGAGCTGTGATGTTTATCAACATCTAAGATTTCAGAGCTGTACTGAAAACCTCTCAGCGTGTAGCCATTTGAAGCTGTGCTAGTGATAAAGAGGCTGAGCAGTGAATAATAAATCTAGCATGAAGTGCCTTGGAGAGTGATATGAAGATAGAGAATCAAAAACTATTAAATCCTGAGGTGGGATAATTATTTTTAATGACTGTTTACTAGTCTGTGCTTGGAAAGTAAGGGGTTTTGAGATGGTGCAATGTGTGTTGCTAAACTGTCAGTTGCTGTGAAAAGGACTATGTTTGACCTAAATGGAAGCTGACAGATGAAGTTTTGCATGTTCAGGTAAGTAACTTCAAGACAAAAATGCATGAAAGAAGAAAACAATATTAAAATAAAGCATGTTTTGAAGGCAAGTTATCTGAGGAGGTTTGGAGACAGGAAATGTGCTTTATGTTAGCAAAAACCCTGATTTTTTGAAGCTTCCAGGCTGTGTTCTATACCAGTTAAAGTGATGAAATTCTTCCAAAGCCATCAGGATTACACCCTTCCACTAGCTTTAGGGACTGTGCCTTCCCATTGGAAGGCCATTCAGTCTTTCTTGATTTTAAATATAAATATGAATTTCTCATGAGGTTTCCTTCATTTCTTACTGTAGTATAGTAGTATAAATGTTTCTGTTGGCAGCATTTTTCTGAACTAAATGCCAGGCAGATTTCAGATGCAGTCCTACATACAAGGTTTTGTGCATTAAGCCAGGCAGAAGGCTTCTCCAGTAATCTCCAGGAATTCCTTTCTGGTGGTTGTTGCCCAATAACTGAAGCCTTGATTTTGCCTTTTTTTTTTTTCTGTGGGCTTTCTCTGATGGAAGGAGATTAATGCTCTCTAGTGATCCTTTTTCTGCCAGGATTAGGAGTTCAGTGTGAAGTCATCATGACAAGTGCAGTAATTCACAACAACAGTGAAACTTGTTTGGGTAAAACTTCAACTAGTGCTACTGTATTTTTGCTGCTTTGTCTTTTCCCAAGAGACAGAGAGTGTATTGTATCTGCTTGAGATCATCTTTGATCTGCAAATGCAAGTGCACTCTGTGGATGGCATTAAAGTTGGCTGCTTGTAGAGGCTTTTGCTTTCCATCTAAGTGGGAAACTAGACTAGAGTATGATTTGTTTCCTGTTTGTGATGGCCCTTACACTTGTTGTCATCTATTATTTGTGTGACAGCTTTCCTTTGTTAGAGGCCTTTACAGAAAATTGAGAAATGGGAGTTGTCCATTCACAGATGTCAAACTTCTGCACTGTTAGAAAACTGCTGTAGGTGAGCCACTTATGGGACTCCTCACCAGAGGTCCATTTCTGAAACTACATGTCTGTCTTAGGAGAAGGGTATTTAAAAAAAGTATTTTTTCCAAGTATTTGAGAAGAACTTCTACTCTGTAGATCTGTATTGCTACTAAATGTCTTTAAGAAACTCATATAAAAATACTTGGTAATACTCCCTCCTACTGGCTTGCCAGACCTGAGTATTCAAACACTACGTAATAGCTGAGAAATACAAATAAATGTGTTTTTCTTCTGATCTTCTAGGAATGACTGTAAATCTTTGCTTTGCTCTTATGAGAGTTATGAACCTCTTACTTTTAAATATCTGTGCAGTTTTTAATCAGGAGCTGATATTCTTAGCAAGCCATGCAACTCCAGGAGCAGACTCACACTGTGGCACTGGCTGCTGCTGCTCCCTCCTTGTGTGCAGGCAGCACAAGCAATGTCTTGCCTCCTCTCTGCTTTTACCTCAACAGAGGCCATTGATAGCCATGATGCAAATTAATTTCCATTTGAATTTAATGCAGTGTAATGTCAGAAATGTGTACAGCTATGTTGTCCCCAGAACCTGGGTCACCCCTATGAATGAGGCTCCTTAAGGTTTATGTTCCCCAGCATTTACCTGTTTCTACACCCAGTGAGTGCCTCCTTAGTTGTGATAGTGAGTAACAATTGTTAGTATATTGTCAGAGGCCGTCACCAGGCAGTAATTTTGTCATATGGGTGTGCTGGTTAATTTAAACTGTAGAGCTTTTTGCCTGACCTTGCAATATTGCAGGGATGCAGTTGTTTGGGAGTTTTTTCCTGTTAATGTGCAGAACAGCTTGTTAGAATAGATTGGGATTTACAGTGAATTGGAATAATGCCTGTTTTGAAAGGTCCTGTGCACCCCTTATGTGCTGGAGAAAAACTCTATTTAAAAACTCTGCAGTTTTTAGTCGTTATTTCAAAGATGTGAATATTTTCTGTATCTTTCCTCTGTCTGAAAAATAACACTAACAGTCTCCTCAGGGCTTCTTCACATCCTAAGTACAACCAAGCCTCTGATTAGTCCCACAGGGAGACAGAATCAAATGCCATACGATATTTTACACTTAGGATGCTGTGCGTACCAAGAGCTGGAAGGAGACAGGAAAAGGGGGAGTTAACAGTTCATAACCATTTATGGAGCAGGCACAGCCCTCCTTGGACCCAGTTCAGCAGAGTCTGAGTGCCTCAGCTCAGGAGCTTTATCTAGCCAGTAATTGCTGCAGCACGCTGGTGCTCTCATGCACGCATGTGGGCAAGGGGGGAGCGCGATACACGGTGGCAGAAGCCCTGTGCTGGCATCCACACCCAGGGGTGAATTAAATGCACACACGCCTCCCGGGAAGCACCATGGCTGGGTTCTACGGGTGCCTGAAAAGTAAAAAGTAAGTGCCATGCTGAGCCCTCCCCTCCACCTTTCCAAAGTGAGCTGAGTCTAGTGGGTACTTTGAAATTCTCTTTTTGTTGTATTGCAGCTGCAGCATTGAACAAAGTGGTTATGCTTTGGGACTGAAGTACCAGCCTGAGCACAAAAGTGCAAAAAATCAGTCCTGGCTAAAATATTTGTTTGGTGAAAATTGGTCATGGATTTTTTCTTTTAGAGGTATGAACATGAAATATTGAAAAAGGAATTAAGTACCTTTTCCTGTTTAATTACAGCAAGAGGGAAAATGCCCTCTTCCCTAGTGATTAGCTATATCATTTATATATTAACACATAAAAAAGAGAAATACAGAAATTCACATTGGCTTTTAAAAAATGTTCAGCTAGAAGTCTGGCAGTAAATGCTCTTTAAGAACTTGATGAGCTCAGTTTTTCTGTAAGCAATCTGAGGCTTGCTTCTGTAATTGCTCCCTGTTGAGAGATTTGGTTGTATTTAAAAGAATTATTTCTTTATCGCTTCACTGACATGTTCTGTTGGAGTAGACTATGAAGGGAAAAGAGAATGAGAGAATGCATGTTAGTGTTTGTACTTTAAACCACCATGAAGATGCATTCTGTTTTTCCTTTGACATTCTCCCTGCTAAGGAATGGAACAAAATTTCTTGCTGCCAAACCTGAGGAGAGGTTTGATCGTGTTTTGCACCAGCAGACTGCAGAGGGCTCTATTCTTGCACTCGGTGAGGGATTAGAGACAGGGAACATGCACAGTGGAAGGCAAGTGAAGTTGTGTCTTGAGGGTTAAGATGGGAATGCTGATAGGTAAATGTGTGAGTAAGTCCTGGATGGCAGAGGGTGGAATATAGTTCAAAAGTGGAGGTGCAGAGTGACTATTTTTCCCCTCTCCTAGAGGTTGTATCCCTCACACCTAGAATTTGTCTCACATTACTCTGGTGGAAATGTGCATTTTCAAAGGCACACAACTCCTACTGGATTTCAGTTAGCATTTCCATCCCATATTCACCTTTTTCCTCCTTTGAAATTTGTAACAGGGAATTAATATTTGGCATAGAAGTTTGCTTTAGATAAAGGGAGAGTATGCCATCAGAACTTGCAAAAGGGCTATGAGTGAGTCCTGATGAAGGTAGGTGGATTGGCACTTGAATTGACAAAAAGAAGTCATTTTACATTATTTTATTTTTTCCCCCAAATCCTTCAGCATCTAATGCACTTAAATTTGAAATTCAGAGACAGACTATAAAGGCTGAACAGATGAAGCTTTTTTACATGAGACATACCATCTCTTCTTTCCTGGTCAATCTCCATCTGACTTGTGTGGAACAGGGGTTTTTTTCTTCAACAGATTCTTCTTTCTTGATATTCTTCAGTTAGGTCTCTACACTTGATATATACACAGGTTATACCTCTCAGCCTGTTATTTCAGCCCTGTGATGTGTTCCCAGGTGAATTAGTGCAACTACTAATCCTTTGCAGTCTTCACAAATTTTATATGCTGCTTTGGCTGTGGTTACTGGCAGTTAAAATGAGTTCAAGACACCAGTTGCAGTAATAGTGATGTTTTTAGTCCAAGATGAATTTTCAATGAAATTTGTTTGGTGTTTAACATTAAGTATTTGTCCTTCTGGACAAATTTGTCATTGGAACAACTTCCCCAAATTCTCATGTGGTCATTTGACCTGTAGGAGTTAATTTGCTTTCTGAATGAAAGCTCTTTTGGAATGAAATTACTTTAATGCTTTAAGCAATTGGCTTAGATACCAGTAGGAATTTGGCCAAAGTGACTTAGAGCTCAGTGCCTGCCATGAAACCTGCCATGGACACTGGGAAAGGGTTCCTTCCAGGGTTTTGAGCTGCTAAGTCCAGCTAAAGCACCTGGAGTGTTTTAAAAGCTGCTTTAGGTAGTGCTCTCCTGTGCTACTTTCCCATTTACTCCACTCCCCCACATTTTACAAGAAGAAACAAAGGTTCTGCCTTGGTATGCTGTAATAATGTGTGGCTGAATCTGATCTTTGTACACATACTCTTGTCCCTGCACTTTGTTAATGTCCTCTTATGAAATTAAAAAAAAAGAACTCAGAGCCTAATCCAGGTAATTCTTCATCACAGTCCCAATCTTGTCTGCTATTTCACTGCAATAAAACTTCTAGATTGCTTTCATATTTCTCTTTAACCAGCATATGCAACCTGAATAATCTTGAATTGTTCTGCTAGGTTTATAGCTCATCATCCTTGTTGCAGAGTTCTGTTTTTGTCTTCTTCCAAGTATGGTGCCAGAAAAAAAATACTATACCTGGACAGATAGGATAAAGTTTCCTAAAGCCTGTAGAGGAATCTTTTCATATGCTCCTCAGTTTTTTTGACTAGCCAAGTATGTTGTTATAAGCTGAAAATGTGGTTGCTTGAATAGTAAGGTTCACTGATGGTCATCGCAAACTGCCAATTTCCAAAGACAAATACAGTGTGTTAGAAGCTATATAAAATATTTGGCTGAAGGCTTTGTGTGCCAGCTCAGACTGGTTTCTATAGCAGACTATAAGAAAATGTATTTAACTGTATTTAATGTGGTCACACAGGATTTCATGGTGCCTTTCACAAACAATCCCAGAATTATGGACCTTTCAGCTTGAATTGTCTTCTGCTTTGCCAAGCTTTGCACTTCCAGTGGGGTGTTGTGTTCTTTTCCTATATTCCATAATTGTCAAGAAATGCTGATGTGCACTTTCATCCTGCAAAGAAGTTCAGGATTTGGGTAAAGCAAGTTGATCAAGGAATACATCAGTAGAATTTTCTATATATTTCTAGATTGTTTGAGATGAAAGCAATTGCCACTGTAAAATGATGTTATGGCCCTGAAATTGAGTAAAATATGTTTTCTGGGTTAGGTGCTGTTGCTGTATTTTGTGTTGTTGCCTATTCAGATAAGTGTCAGGAAGAGATTGTGGTGATTGCTGGGCTTATTCCAAAGCTGGTACAGTGCTGTCCACCTGATGGATAAGCTGTCTGTTCTGCCCCTTGCACCTTCACCTCAGCCTTCTTGTTGGAGAGGCTCATAGAGGACAGTGGAAATCCCAAAAATCCCTTTGTGCTTGGGGCTAGTCATACTTTTTACAGCTTTTACATGTCTGTGTGGTCCTTCGAGCCTTCGGCTCCCCATCCACAGCAAGCAGCTGCTGTTTTAGCTTGGACGGTGACAAGTGGATTGGAAGTGGTTTAAAGCTCCACCAGCTGCTACTGAAGTAGCAACTTGAGATGTGGGGGACAGGGCAGTTTGAGCCTGTTGGCTCTTCTCTGTCAGCAGCTCATTCAATTCCTGTGGCCTCTCTCCGTTTCTGGAGGCATGTAATTGCCACAGGGGCTGAGGAGCTGTGTTGCTGACTGACTGCAGTCAAAGAGCATGCTTTGCTCTTTGGCATGGTTTTAGACATGAAGCATCTCGCCAAGGCTCCAGGGCTGTTTAAAGTGAGACACTGAGTTCCCTGGCCATCCCTGCCTGTGGCATCCCCCAGCGTCATCTCGGCTCAGCCATGGTCCATGGGATCAGTGCTGCTGGCAGCTGTCAGAAGGCTGTGCAGCTTTGGAATCAGTGCAGGCTTTCTGGGAGCTGTGGCAGAGCCACTGGTCCTGTGGTGATCTGGGGATCTGTCTGTGTGGCTGATGCATTCAGGAGAGGTGAAATGCTACCCATAAACACTAAAAATATGTCTGCTTACATGTCTTTTTATTGTACATCACTTTAGCATATTATCTCCCAACAAGAGCAAGAATCATTCATTAACAGCTTTTCAGTGTTGGGGGTTTTTTGAAATGAAAATATCTGAATACGATAGGTGGTTTCTGCCGAGCAAAGTTCACTTGTGCAGAGATAATCCTTGGATCCACACAGGGGTGACAACATTGAGTTTCAAGAAACAGCTTTTATGGAAAGTGGAGAGCTCCCCCCGCTAGGGCCAAGTCAGAGAGTGTGAGCTGATGTGAAAAGACTCCTCAGGTGTTGTGAGTCTCTTGGAGGAATCTTTCAGTACACAACCTCTGAGCATGTTCCTGTATTGGGCAATTATACAGTGTTTGGACATTTGTGAGCATTTTGTCTTCAGCCCACAGGAGTCATTCAGTGCTCTGTCTGGTATTAAATGTATGGAGGTTTAAATCCTGTTTTCTTATTCAAGAATAGCAGAGAGGGTGAACAGAAGCAGTCAGGAGGTGTCAGAGCCATGACACTGCAGGCAATTGGGCACAGTTAGTACGATGGTGCTATATTATTAACAAAAAAATCAACTATTTCTCTTTGTGTTTCATTTTTTTTGACTCATCTTTGTGCAAGAAGTTCGGTTCTGGCTTAATACACCAGTGAGTCACTCCCATCTCCTCATTCTGTTCATGCTTGTCTCTGGATGGTGTTTGTTTTAGCAGGCACAGTGGTACAGTGTGTTTGCTGGCTGTAGGCAGAGGAATTCCAAGCAGGCCTGTTTATTTGGTTTCAGTAGAACAGCCCTTTTGCTATCACCAAGGTTCTGAGTATTTGACAGATATGCTGTCAAATGGACCTCTAATGCTGCTTGTCCTACATCACTTGCAGTAGAGCAGAAGCTTGGGTTGGGACAATCTGCTGAATGTAATTCTCACTCTTCTGCATCATTTGACCATCAGGTTTTTTGTCTACATTATTTTTCCAGACTGAGCCATGGAAACATCTTGTCATAATTTTTCCATGTGTTCTCTTCTAAGACAGAAACTTCTGCTGCTCCAAGTATCTAGGTTTGTACCCCTAGAGCCAACTGGAGAGTTTAATTTGTCATTTCATCCTTGTGCAGAGGTCTACAAAGTTTGAGGCTTTCACATCTGCTGTGATGTGAACACCTAGAATTGGATGTAGAAGCTGAAATCTGATGATATATAGGACAAAATGCAGTGGGTTCAAGTTGTACTTCCGGTAGATAACCTACCTGAGCTGGTGTAGGGCAGCTAGAGCTGCTTACCAGCCAGATTTGAGAAAATCTGAGATAAGTCTGTCCATGGCGAAACAGGAAAAAAACCTGAGGTAATTCCAAGGTTGATTCTCTTCCACCCCTCAGATTTCTCCTGCTGTAAGAAAACAAGTTGAGCACAAGGTGTTCTACACTAATGTGCTTCAAGCTTACAGCTCTGCATTATATCTGTTATAGTCTCAAGGTTGGTAAAACTATTATGGATTAAGTAGTTTTAAATATTATTTTGAATACAGAAAAGACTATCTGCAAATTCTCTTATTTTATTTTGTTTATCTTGCTGTTATTTTATTCATAATTATTTGTTTCAATATAGCAGGTGGCCTCCCACTCCATTGTGAGAGTCACTGTATAAAAAAAGAAAAAAAAAACCCCAGCCAGTTGATATCCTGATTTTTCTTGCAGATGCTGAGCTGTCACTGTTCATCGCTGTGCTAATAGTCAGGGTTGTGCCAGCAGCCCAAGGTTTGCAACACAATGTGTGTGAAAAGGGCGTGACCTGGGCCACACACATCATGATTCACTTTAACTGTATTGTTATACTTGTGTGTACTGCTGCATTCGGGTAAGTGTACAGGTGCTAAGACATTCTGTGGTCTGTTCTATCCCATCTCCATGCTGTAGCATGTAGGTATCTTTGTGACTGTTGTGCTTTAACCCCAGCAATTAAACCCTACAACAGCCACTCACTCACTCTCCCCTGGTGGGATTGGAGAGAGAATCTGAGAGTAAAAGTGAGAAAACTTGTCGGTTGAGATCAAGACAATTTAATAAGTAAAGAAAAGGTCATGCACACAAGCAAAGCAAAACAAGGAATTGATTCCTCACTTCTCAAGGGCAGGCAGGTGTTTCGCATCCCCAGAACAGCAGGGCTCCATCACATCATGGTGACAGGAAGACAAACACCTTCCCTCCAAATGTCCCCTCTTCCTCCTTCTCCTCCAGATTTATACGCTGAGCATGAGGCCATATGGTCTGGGATATTCCTTGGGTCAGTTGGGATCAGCTGTCCTGGCTGTGTCCCCTCCCAGCTCCTTGTGCACCCCCAGCCTCCTCACAGGTGGGGTGGGTGAGGAACAGCAAAGGCTCTGGGTAAGACCTGTTTAGTGATAAAGGAAGCATCTCTGAGTTATCAGCACTGTTTCCAGCACAAATCCAAACCACAGCTCTATACCAGCTGCTATGATGAAAATTAACTCTACTTCAGCCCAGACCAGGGTGCTCTTAAAGGGAATTGTAGCACTCGGTCAGAGCAGGGAAACTTGGCTGTGCAGAAAAAGCTGCCTTATCTTGTTTTCTAACCATCCATCCAGAGTGAAGGTGGCATTCCAGCTTCAAAATTTTGTGGTGGTTGTTCCTTTTGGCCTCTGAGATTCAAGGATCTGGTGTTAATTAGTGAACTAAATGTTTGACTTACATTCATGATAAATTCATTTATCCTTATTCATTCTCAGAAATACGTAAGTGTGCTCTTCTGCTGGGGCTTCCAGATATCACCCATCTAACAACACAGTTCTGATCCACACAGTACTTGTGATGCAAATGAGATGTATTTGAGTGCTCTAGCTCAGATTTAGGATGGAGACATTGTGGTAACCATCAAGCTATCTATGTACATGGGAAAATACAGACCTGACAGAGGTGCAGAGGAATTGTTTGCTGGTTCACTCTAGCAAACTATTTTCCATCATTTCAGTTTAGTGAAAATAATGTTTCAAAAGCTTAAATTAAAAAAATGCAAACTGTCTTATTGCTTCCTTTCTTGCAGCCTTGGCCTGTGAAAACCTTACAGAGAATGTCTGTCCCCATCTGATTCCCTCCCCCATGTGCCTGCTTGTCTTTACCCCATCTTGCAGTCCTTGTTTTCTTTGGTGTCACACTCCTGTTTTTTTCTGCTGTCATGTACTGTCTCTGCTCCCTGATGCTACTGTACCACTGCCTTAAAACACAGTTGAATTCAGCTTGATACTCCATTGGTGTGAAACACCATTAGTTCAGATAATCTTATTTTAGATTATCCTGTTTTAGAGAGGTATTTGTGTCTGGAATCCTGGGAAGTAGGATCCCTTTTTAGTAGTTGCTCATACTAGAGCAAAAGGTCAATAGTTGCCCTTGGGACAGAAATGGCTCAGGAACTGCTCTGAGCGCATGGATGATCTCCCTTGTCTCCAGCAGTTCTGCATGTGCTTCAAGACCAATTGTACTTCAGGAGCTGCCTAACTCGAGGCTCTGGAGAGAGCAGCTGGGAGACCAGAGCAGGGACAGCAGGAGGTTTTCTTTAGAACAGAAGAAGGGAGGGAGACCATCAAACTTCTCACACAGGTGCAGAAGAGTTCCTCTGCAAGCATGGAGGCTGCCTCTGGCCTTCCTTGATCAGAAGTCAAAATGGGCTCTGAATTGCAGAAATGCCCCCAGGCAGTGGGAGCTCAGGGTTAGCCAGCCAGACACAGTGTGTTTCAACATAGGAATGAGCTGGCCTTGTTTTTATTTGTTGTGTGTACAGGCAGTAGATACTGACACAAATAGGTTTTGGGACTTCACATGAAGAGGGATTTCCCGAGCTTCCTGCCAAAGGCAGCTTCTGAGACCACAAAGCCTGTGTTTTATTTGCTCCTTTATAGCCAAAAGATGGCTGACTGGTTTTCTGATGTTTTGGTCTTCAGAGTGAAAATTTGTAACACAGTTCATCCCAGAATTTTCTGTTTGCCTCCCCTTTTTTTTTCAGTGCACTTCGAATTCTTGGCCATTAAATGTCTTTATTATCTCTTGTCCTGAGAAGTTCATCTATTTGAAGATTTTTTTTCCCCATCTTTAAGCTACTCTTTAACCAAAAATTGAGGGATAAGTGACTGTTTTGGGAAAACCTTTAAAAAGAGAAAGCTTTAGACATAGCCTAAAGTTCCATGTTTCAGTTCTGGTGTTCAGTTCTCTATTGTTGCAGCCTCATTTCTCCTGCAATAGTCAGATAGCTTAATTCGGTAAAAATGCCTCCAGACTCTTTTCTTTCAGGCCCAGGATGTAAAGATTCTTCCCATTTTCTGAGAATAGCATCTTGGAAATCACTGTGACTCAAATACAGGGGCATGGCAGATATGCAGATTACTCTTGTGAAATTTTATGCAGTTTTTTGTTATTTACTTTCTGTGTGGTTGTAGCACTTGTGTCAGTCCATATGGTTCCAGCATGCTGGTCTCCTGTAGCAGAGGTGATACTTAACTCTTCCATAGGGCTCATTAAGCTTTCCAGGAGTTCAGTGTGACCATTGTGATTCCACACAAAAGGTGAAGAAACTCATGGCTGAGTGATAAATAACTTGGCTCTTGTTAGACATACAGTAATTTGCTCTGCAATTCAATGATAGAGCCAGGAAAACCAGTGAATCAACCCAAGTCCCAGCCCAATAGTCTCCGTCTGCTGGAATACGTTTAAAGGACAAGCTCTGTTTCACAGGTTTTTCTGTCTAAACTACTATTTGTCACCTTCAGAGTCTGCAGATATTGGCAATTTCCTTGAAGTTTTCTCAGGCCCACAGTCTTTCAAGCCCCTGTAGAGCATGTTGAAGCCAGCTGATGGCAAACCTCTTTCCTTTGCCACCTTTTGCTGAGCCCTACAAAGCAGCCCATAGACTCCCAGGGCTCTGCGCACTACAGGTCAGATCCCAGTCATCTAACTTTATGCTTGAAGGCTCCAGGCGAGACAAAATTAATTAGGAATTTGGAGAGGGGGTAAGAAGCACATACACAAGATAAAAAACACTGGCTAAATATGCCCACCACCAGATTTGGGATGGAAGATTACACTTGTTGAATTTGCCACTTGGAGAGGCAGAGACAGTAAGCTTGACTTTTATTCCCATACTTGACTCTCTGACATCTTGACTCTGCTGGCATGAGGCATGTTTGCTGTTCAGTGATAGTGGCTTGACATTTCCTGTTGCTTTGCCTTGAAACCATTTCCAAAGACAGTAATGCACACTGGGAGTAGTTCCCTAACTGGCAGAGGCAGCCTTTGGTTACATCCCTGTTGATTTTTAAATGCATGTTCCCCCTCCTCCACAACTATTTCAAAAACTTCATGTCAAGTGGATCTGAGAGTGTCTCCTACTGCAGGCAACTGGTTCCTTTAGTGTGGTTGCTGGAAGACTTTGCTACTTCTTTTTCTTTTTAGGAAGAGTGGGAGAAGATCCTCATTCCAGCTGTTTTCTGAAATTTTGAAAAAGTGAAGAAAAAGAATTACTACATGGGAAAAGCTTTCTCCTATGCTAATACCAAATGGTGGAATTTAACTGGGTCATTTAATGTCCATTACTTTAAAATGGAGACAGCCTCGGGCCAAAATCTTGCTGTGGCTTAGATCATGACTATGTTAGAGCCAGTCTTGATTA
The DNA here is from genome assembly GCF_000738735.6 of Corvus cornix cornix. Lineage (NCBI taxonomy): Eukaryota > Metazoa > Chordata > Aves > Passeriformes > Corvidae > Corvus > Corvus cornix. The sequence continues at coordinate 9,472,066 of NC_047058.1, read as the reverse complement.
AGGCAAAGTTCTGTCACATTTCTCTGGATTAATACTGACCTGAAAATGCACTGCAAAATCTCTGTGATAAATTATTATTAGGGATGGGCTATCAAGAACCATTTTCCTTGGCTTTTGGCAAACAGGTAGATATTTGCTCTATTGTCTGAGCTGATAGAAACTTGCAGCAGAACTCTTGCACAGACAGCAGCTACCCAAGGTCATGCTAATAAGCACAGCAGAGTAATTAGGTGCATGAGGACGGCTTGAAGTGGCACCATACCAAGTTAATCTGTCTGGTGTGGGTGCCAACTGTTGCAAAGCTCTGGTAGCTGATAACTTCAGTTTGGCCTCCTGAGCTGAGTACAAACCCACAGCTGCCCTGCTGCTGGTACCTGCCTCAGGTTTAAGGTAACAGGTTTATATGCTACAGTCCAGTCCCCACATGCAGGGACACAGTTCTGTAGTGCTAAATCAACAAATGGCAGGAGTGCAGGGAGGGAGGGGGGGAGTCTGTGGAGATGGGGCAGCAGTGCAGGGGACAGAGGCATTGACTCTCTCCGTTCCTGGGCTGGTAACAGGGTGCTTATGAATTTTTCCCATTTACCCTTCCCCCTTCTTATCCTCTTGGCTTCTCACACAATTACAGACTGAGTCTGTGTGACTGTATGAAAGGCATTTCCTCCTCTTACTTTTTTTTTTTAAAGTTGGCTTCAGCCCACCAGCTGCTTTCCATTAGTTTTACACACACACTCACTAGGAGGGCAGGACATAATGCTTCAGGCACTGTTGAACAACAGAAATCCTTCAGAATTGCTGTCAGGCAGAGGCTTCTCAAAGTAGATTGTAGCTAGCAAGAGTTCAGCACATTGGGACCTGTCTTCTGGTGAGTCTTCATGGAGGAGCCAAGGTGTGTCCACAGAGGGGGGTCAGGGGTGTTGTCTGAATGCAAAGTGTGAGAGATGTGAATAGATCTCTCCATGTGAATGGTTGTTTGCTCTGGATATCTTGTTAAGGTTAGAAGCTGAATGTTGTCTGTTGCTATGGGGATTTATGACTGCCTGCTTAATTGGGGGAGAATACTTTATTGATATTAAGTGTTATTTAGATGCTTATCCAGATGTCCTGGTGGGTACTACTGCTGTATATATTATTTGTGATCCTTGGAGAAGGACCTTAAACTTTGTTGAACTATCTCTCCTTCAGTGAAAATTACAAGATCAATATTCATTAACTTTATAAACTCTTCCCCTCACCATCACCAGTGGAGAAAGTAGCAAGAATCCTGGTGTAAACTGCTGTTTGTGCTATTCTTTTATAACTGCATAAAACAGTCATGGGAGGGACCACATGGGAGGGACCCCATGGGAGATACCAGCTAGGGGCTGGCAAAAAACCCTGGGAGTTTCATCCTAGAAACACTACGCTGTAGAAGAGCACAACGGGATCAGCTCTACAAGGTCAGATCCTGGTTCCCGCTGTCATTTTGCATTGTTTCAACAAAGCTTTTTGTGGAATCCCACACTGTTCAGCATATTCTGTGACCATGGCCCTTGAAGTGCAGGTCACTCATCTCATGGAGAGCAAAGGGAGCTTTGGTTGCTGAGTTTCTGATATGCTCAAGGGATGTGAAAATTGAATAGAGGTCTTGCTGGCTTTGCTATTGCTGTATGATTGACTCTCAAATCCTGTTCCATGGAGTTGTGGAAGGTAAACTTCACTTAGCTGTCATTGGATTAATGAGTTCATTGATAGCTTGTTGGATTCCCAAAGAGGAAAGCCATCACCCATGTTTTGTCAGAACGAAGTCCTCTAATGTGCTTTAATAAGAGAGAAGAAAATTTAACCTCTCAGTCACCTTTTGCTGCCGAATGTAATCTGAATATTAAACCATCCTGCATTCCGTGTTATTTTGAACGTTGGTTTTCAGGAGAAATAGAGGGGCGTTCTCTGAGGTCCTGCAATAGCTTGAAGTGTGTTCTGTGAGAGGCTGGCTTCAGGGTGGTGACCTAGAGGACCAGATGAGGTCCACAGGATCCATTTTCCTGTGCTGATGCATCTTGCTGTGAAAAGTGTGTGTCCTGAAATCTGGAGCATAAGCTTGATTTCAAATAATTTTTGTAGCATGGAGGAAATTGGTCTTTAAAATCTCCAGGCAAAAATTTCACCTCTTTCTCTTGGCTGCTTGCCATTGTCTGTCTTCTATAGGCTATGAAGATGCTAACTGAATTCAGTGCCTCACATTCTTGAGGCTTTATTTCCTCAAGCATTTATTTGATAAGAAAGAGGCTGTTCAGGGTTCAGCATCTCCTTTGATCTCTGTCATAAGGCCTTCTGGAATGCTTGTGCAGAACCATGACTCTGAAGCTGAAGAAACACTAAAGGGAGGGTAGGACCTTGCTTGCTGCACAGTTTTCCAAGTCTTCTGCTCCACTGGAGAGACAGCAAGGAGGCTGTGTCCCTTTTCTGAGGCTGAGCAGAAATGGTTTGTCTTGGACCTTTGTTAAATGCAGGAAACTTGAGTCCTGTACAATGTTAACTTCCCAGGAGTCCTTAAATGTACAAACCAAGCAGTGAAAGGGAATTGCATTTTATTCATTTAGCATTCTCCCACCCCTCTACCCCCCATGTACATATTAAGTCGTGTTCAGCTGGGCAAAGCGAATGGTCAGAACACCATCCTGGAACTTTATTTCTTTTGGAAACACAGCATTTCTTGGAACACAAGCCCTATGAAGAACGGCTGAGGGAGCTGGGGTTGTTTAGCCTGGAGAAAAGGAGACTCAGAGGTAACCTTATCGCTCTCTACAACTTCCCAAAAGGAGGTTGTAGACAGGAGGGGGTTGGTCTCTTCCACCAGGCAGCAACTGACAGAACAAGAGGACACTGTCTCAAGTTGTGTCAAGGAAGGTATAGGTTGGATATTAGAAAAAAGTTTTTCACGGAAAGAAGAATAAAGTACTGGAATGGTCTGCCCAGGGAGGTGGTAGAGTCACCACCTCTGGATGTGTTTAAAAAAAGACTGGACATGGCACTTGGTGCCATAGTCTAGTTGAGGTGTTAGGGCATGCGTTGGACTCGATGATCTTGGAGGTCTCTTCCAACCTTGTTATTCTGTGATTCTGTGTGTGATTTGCCCTATCACTGCCCTCCCATACAGCACTCCAAATATTTGTCCAGTTGCCTCAGTTTGTAAAGGGGAGACAAGGACATTTCTCCTGTTCCTGCAGATTTCTTTTTACTTTTCAGACTCATTAGTTCCTGTAATGAGTCGAAGAGCTCCAAGTGAATGCAACCCAGTAAGGTTATCAATGGAAATTTTGTATGGGATAATGGAGAGCCTAGGTCTGAAACATAAAACCAAGTGAGGATAGCGGTGACCGCTAACTAAGTTCCATTGTCTGTTTTGAAGGTAAAGCAAACCCTGCAACTTTGTAGGAGTTTTATTGCTTTGAAGTACACCCTAGCAATGCAAACAGGGTCTAATAATGTCATTTTTATTTTTGTGATTGCATCTGCATAGGAAGTCACTCTTTGCGAGTAATTAATTAATTCATAGTTGTGGTAATCCAGCCCATCACCCTGTGCAGGGAGAGGCAAACACTGTGCTTTTGGTAAACTTTCATTCTTTTCCACGGCCCTACATAGGAGTTGGTGCAGTGGACTTACTGGCCATGGCTGAGTCTGGCTTTTGAGGGGTCTGGCAGAGATTCAACATCTTTTTTTCCCTGTACCTCTGCAGCAGGAGGTCTGTGCATATGCAGGGATTGCAAATACTGTTTGAGAGAGGATTAAGAGCATACTAGAAAGCTGTAGACTGGGGAAATGTGCCCACTGTTACACTTCTAGTGAGATGCAAACAGTAGCTGTGACTTGGCAGCTGTCCTGTCTTGGCTGGCCATGTCTGTCCCTGCTCCCACACTGAGAAGTCTTCCTGCATCCTTCTGCGAGCATCTTCTCCCAGGTGTCCTGTAGAATCTCAAGAGTATCAGAAATACTGCTCTAAAAGGCCATTTATTTAACCTGATATTTTTATCACTGAAAATCAATACACAGACAGTATTTGTTTAAAACTTTGTGTCTAATGGTGTAATGCTCTGGGAGAGCTCACAGCGTGTTAGTGCAGCTGATTGAACTGGATGTACATGGTATTGATACATCCTGACACTGTGGCTGTCTGCTGTTATTAAGGCCTGGAAGTGGTGAAGGTCTGGAGGTTCGATTGGTTAATGCCTGTGCACTCACATGTATTTGTATTGATGAGGTTTTGTCCTCTTTTTCTCCATTACACTGACCCCCAGGCTAGAGTATGTTGCTCAGATCATTTGCTAACTGTTCTCTGTAAAGTACAACTCACTGCCACCAGAATTTGAAGTCTAAATGCCATCTAATTGCTAACTCTCCTCCAGGTATGTCATCAGGTTTTTAATGATGGAACTTCCACTTTGCTGGTGGAATATATACGTTGTATATTATATGGGTTTTTTTCCCTGTAATTCAACTACTTGCTAACTCAAAGCTTGAGAAAATCTGTGATGTTCAGTTCACTGGAAAAAGATGATACTGTGTTGAGGTATACAAAGGCTCCAAACCATTAGGTCCTAAGTGGGGCACCCTTGTAATTGACACTTGAGCTCCAAGTGCCCCAGAGAACTCGGCTATAAAATTGAGTTAATGCTGGAGCTGATTTGACTGTGAAGAAACTGCCTCAGAGCTGAACTGCTTTGCAGTTGTAGTTCTACTTGTAAAAAAGATATACCAATTGGAAATATATGCTTGCAGTTATAATAAACACTGCAGTCAAAATATCTTCAAAGGCTAGAAGGATTCAGAGTGAGCAGCTGAGATGATTGAGGGATTAAAATAAACGTTGAACTGGTGCAAACAAAGCTAGATCTGAAAGCATCAATTTTCTCTTGCTTTGGTTTAATTGAAGGTGGGTAAAGCAGAAGTTAGAGGTCTAAATGAGCCAAATGCCAGGTCCACTCACATTCTGTGAAAATAAACTCAAGTCTGGAGACTTGTCAGTTTGTCCTTGTAAATTTGTTGAATGCCTTCTCAATATTTTATTTCAAATGCATTTTGAAATTAGATTTTTCCCTCAAAAATCTAATGCAGTATGCGTGGTGCATAAAGTTGAGAGGAAAAATTGGAACCAAATTTCTTTTTAATATAAAGAAATAATCTATAAGAAAGTCTACTGACAACTACTTTAAAGAAAGTACGCAGAAAATGTGAACTTTTTCATAGATAATTGATGAGACGTGGGGAAAAATGGATAGAAGTTGATTGGTTATATCATCCAGAAGGAAACTTAGAAATCTTATTTTTTTATTGCTTGTCAATATTCTCTGACAATTGTCTCAAGAACAAGTTTGTGTATCTCAGTTAGGAAAGGTGTAATCAGTCCTGGTTGTTGCAATGACCTTTTAATTGATTTTTAACAAGTTGAAGTGAGATTATTTGGAACTACATTGTGTTAATGCTCTCCTGTGCCTAGTGCTCCCAGGGGATCTGTTTGTTTGCACTTTGCTTCTCTTTTATACCTCCCCCATTCCTCCCCACAGTTCAGCAGCTTGGCAGTTTACATGTCTATGTGGCCAGTGCAGGGAATGCTTACTCCATGGCCTCTTTTTTCACTGGAGCCCTGCCTGTTTTACCTCCATGAGCTGCTCCTTTCTTTTTTCTGACAGACACCTCTGCCTCTGTGTTTGTGCACCTTATCTTTAAGGCTATCTGAGGATGTGGGCACATAGAAAGGTCCCAGTGGTTTTGGGCATGACAGATTTTAGAGTATGTAGGTGATACAGAAGAAATGGAAGAGTTTAGTGATTGGCCAAGTTAATATAGAATCATATTCTTGTTTGCTGTTGAGATACTTGACTTGGTTGTATTGTTACACTGCTTAGAGGTGGAAAATTGTTAGATGTGATCTATGCAGAAAAGGAAGCAGGATTTGGTTGTAAAGATTTCTTACTCTGAGTCCTGACAGTTTATGGGAACCTCTAATTATATAAAAGTATCCCTGAAGTATCTTCCATAATGAAGGATAGTATTTATGAGCTGCCCTGCTAAGCTGTCGCATTTCCATTGTTGCTTGACATTTGTACTGTAACTCTTGTGGTCTGCTGCTTCATTCCTTTGTCTGTGACAGACACCCATTTAGGAATCTTGGAAAATACAAAGTGGAGCCAGTTAACATTGAATGATCTTAAAACTAGGCTGATCTTTTGTTTTCAGCGGGGAGGAAGATGATGCCATCAGCTAATTTGGTTGATCAATAGTCCTGCTGGCGATAAGGTTTCAGAGCTTGTGGTTAAAAGCTGATTGCACTGGATCCAAAATAAATTTGATCTATTGGTTTCCACAAATGTAGCATAGCCCAGAATGATGTTTCAGTGCTGATGCTTAACTGGTTTTAATAATGCTGACAGACTAGACTGGTGCCTGCTGTGAGGACACTGTGTAATGCATGAACCCTGGCCAGCTGAGCACTTACTTATATTTTTTACAGTAGCATGGAGCTGTCACTCTCTAGCAAAGGTTCATTATTCTAAGACTGGGAAGCATTACAGTGTTTGCTGAGCAAGTGTAATGACATCTTTCCTGAAAGCAAACTTTGATTCTGGTATCCTAAAAAGGGAGAGGGACTGGAAACGATTAGACTGGATTGTTAGTTGTGGCTGGAGAAATAAGTGTTACTGGAAAACAAAAAGTTCTGTGGCCAAAGTGCAAAAAAGTGTGCAAGCCATGTTTGTGATAACCATACAGGCATGCAGTTTCAGAAAGGCTTCAGCTGTGTTTGTTCTTCATGGTGGGTGGGACCATATTCTGCTGGGGAGATGGACTAAAACTTAACTGATGCTTTATTCTCTATTTCAGTGACTATATAATGGCTACGGGACCCACAGAGGTCACACAGTCACCTGAAACTGGAGACACAGTCGAAGAGTGCACAGGTAAGCAGTTTTTCTCTGAATGTAAAGCTCATAGTGGAGTATGTAGTGACTTGTTCTGCAGTGTTGTTTTTTTGGGGCTCCTTTTGTAGTGTAAAGAAAATTCCGTGTGTCTTTGTCAGCTGTCAGTATTACGGAAAAAATGTTTTAATGTGCAATACTGGAGCAACATAGCCTGTTGGAGGGGTGTTAGAGCTTGAAGGGCTGATTTTTGTGCCTGTGTTGATAGATCCTGCAGGGGTGGGAGGTGAGCCTGTTAACAAGCCTCTGTATGTGAGAGCTGTGTTGGTACCCCCAGCAGCCTCTTTATTTCTCTGCTTCTGGCCACAGGCAGCCATTTGTTACTTATTCTTTAATCTGCTGGCATGGTCTGATGCAAACAGTGTGAGGGGATGGAATAATAGGCAAGAAAGGAAAATAGCTTACTTATGCTAGAGACTTGTCTACATTAAAGGATATCCCCTTTGCCAGTTTGAATATGAGCAATAGCATGATGTCTGAAGCATCTCTGGAGAAGTGGCTGTCACACCATCTGATTTTTCTCTCTTTTCTTTGGCTAATGTTTTGCAATCATCTTAAATGTTTGTGTTTCAAAGGTCATCTTGCTTTATCCTTTAGAAATAGATTTGCCACTATCAAAATATTGTTGGAAGAGATAAGCAAATGGCAAAGAGACTGTTAGTTGAACTCTGCTTGGCAGATGGATAGAGGTAAAGAAAGTGTAGTGATAGATGCTCAGCAGTGTCTGGTTTCTTAGCTTTATAATCTAGTTTGTCCCACAGTCTAGTGCTATCCTGGCAAATTGGTAAACTTGTGTGAAGCCCATGCATGAAAATTTTGTACTCGGGTTCACTAGAAGATTCAGAAAAGAGATCAAATTCTGACCCAGGTGATAGGAAAAGCAGGAGATGGCTCATGATGTAAAGTGTCGGCTCTAAATCCACCAGGAATATTTCTGAACCTGAATGAACGTAATTTTAAATAGTTAAAGGCTGCTGCGCTGTTGCAGAGGTGTTCAGGAGACACTTGGCTGGACCTGGATGAAGCCATTTTAGAATCTTCTGTTTACTTCCAATGTAATGGAGGATTGCCTCACCTCTCCCTCTTCGTAACTGGCTCATGATGTAAAGGCTCTAGGAGGCTAAAATCCCCATCCTTCACAGTCCAGTCAATTAGACTGATTTCTTAAGGTTTGCCTTATTGTCTGTAGTACAAGGCTTCCAGTGCATGCTGCTCCTTCTTGATGGCAGGAACCAGATCGCTGTCTAAAAATTGTTAGCACCCAGTGTTAGTGGTACTGAATTCCATTATTTTATTGCCTGTCTGCCAATATCTGGTATTTTTTATGAAGCTAGAATCATGACATTGTCTGAGAATCTTGTCTATGGGTTGGGATTTTTTTTCAGATATTTTTAATGTTGAAATTGTCTAGTCCTTGGATTTGAGGGAAAAAAAGATAGAAAGTATGTCCTGGCTGCATCTTAGGAAGTCAGAGACCATAGAAGATCCCCAAATGAATGGTTTAGTTTAAATATGATCATTGACCACCCAAATTAGATGTTCCCTATGCTTTTTACAGTTTCAATTTTTGCACTGGAGGAAGTATCCTTTTCTTTTGTATCATGTTATAGGGAAGAACCACTCAAAGAGCAGAAAGTCATGAGTTAATTATCTCTGTGCACAAGAGACACAATGAAATAGGCAGTATACACGCAGTAAAAAATACAGAATACACAAACTTTACAGAGAAAGGAAAATGCTTATTCCTGCTCCTTTTCTGTTACAATTGGCTAAAACATAGCATAAGTAACTAATTTTTGGGAAGGCTTTTCCTTTTTAGGGCAGTAGCCTAGAAATTTAGTATTTTATTTTTAATGCCATAAAACTGAAGACTGGCAACTATAAGATTTCAAAAATCACCAGTAGATGAAGGGGAGATAGGCATAGTTGTTTGAGCTTGGATTTTTGTAATGCAATGAATTTTTTTCCATTTTAAGTGTTAATGTCCCCTTGTATTTTATTAGTTCAAGTATCATTGAGCATTTTACCAATATAGTGTTATGTTGGGCTGCTTCAAGTGCACTGAGATGTAGGCACCTTTAGCTTAAAGGTGGCCTCCTTTTAGGGGTAATAAATTAGAGTCTCGAGAAGGCATTGAAGTAACTGCTGTGTCTGCATCAGATACTCTCTGTTGCACAATGATACAAGTGTTGTCCCATGCCAGCTGAGGTTGGCTTGTTGGTGTTTGGACATCCTTTTTGTAGCCTCCATTCTAAAGTTAGCACCACTTCTGATCTAGACAAGTATTTGGAATAGTACCTTGGCAATGTTTGCTTTTGTGGCAAGACTTACGTCTGTTTCTCTTAAACATCCTCAGGATCACTTCTTTTTTGTTATTGTGTTGTGGGTTTTTTGGTGTGGTTTTGTTTTTTGTTTTTTTTTTTCACACTCTCCTGGTTTTCTGGAAATACCAGCATCTAATTAAGCTTGTCAGTAATGCTTGCACTAGAATCTAGCTTGCTTTTTGTCTGTACAGCTGACAGTTCACCAGTGTACATGACCAATATACATGTCCTTTTTTCTGATTTAGATAGTTTTTGAGTTGAAGAGCTCTTTGCCTGTCTCAAAGTTTGCCATTTCATTCTTTGTGTCATTGACTGTGTTAGCAGACATTGCAGAATTGATAATTTTGGGGAACTGCTTTCATTAAACTTGTTAAACTTTTGTTTTGCCTATCTAGGATAAAGCAGATCAGCTTTGACAAGTTTCCTGGAAGAATACCATACACATTGTCTAATTGCTGATATGAAAGACAGGAATGGTCAGGAAGTGTTTCTAAAGACTCTGAAGCGCACTCAACGTGCTTGTTTTACTTGAGAGGCTCTGTGTGCTTGCTGTGTGACCTGTCGTCTCTTGCCAGTTCTTGCTATGGGTGCAGCATGAAACTCACTGAGCCCTGTGGGAGTCTTAAATCCCAAACCCTTGGGATTAGCTCTGTTGTCTGGGCCACAGCAATACAACCTGTGTGTTTTCTGTGACTGTCTCATTCACTTACTGCCTGATAAGCAGTAGTGGAAGATAAAAAGGCCTTCCACTGATAAACCCTCCCTAGGAGCAGCCACATCCCATTGTTATTGACATGAGTGGGACTCCAGTGATAGTTCACTGTACATGGTTTGAAAGATACTTTGGTCTCAGAAACAGCCCAGGTCACTTGAAAAGCAGCATGCAGATCCTTGGTGGCTCTGCACAGGGGTAGCCATGTCACCAGGCCGTGCCGGACACTGTGGCAGTGTCCTTGTGTGTCCTGATGTGTGGTGCTGGCACTGGGCTGGAGAGCAGGGAGGAGACAGGGGGAGTAGGTCTCAGTATCATTGTTTATTTCTCAATGTGGCCACTGTCTGATGCAGCTGTGTGGTGACACAGTTTCAGCCCAGATAAGGCCCACTGGTAGAGATCCGTACACGTACAGGGCACACGTTGAGACAGAGCATCACCGACTAAATCATTGCTAGGAGAAGACAATAATTGTGTTGAAATAATGCCTTGCTTATGAAGGAATCCTCCAGCTGTGGGCATGTATTATGCCAACTGCTGTAAAGTATTAATTGAACAATGAAGTTGGCTCAGATATGCAATGATGTTATTGCTCTGCGTATGTATTTAAGTCAATCACAGGGGTCTTAGTACAATAGTTTGGCCCAAACCACTCAAAGTGGCCCCTCAGTGTAAGGATCAGGGACAAAATGCTGTATTTGTGTGCTGAAAGAAAATATGCATAAGAATGTTAAAGTATCTTAGATTATTTAAAATAAAAGATCAGTGATGTTTCATGGTGGGGTTTTTTTTTTTCTTTTTGTATTTTTGTTTGGATGGTGGAAAATCTGAAACCAAATTAACAGTTTTCCAATTGTGTTCTTAGGGCTGCTGTGTTTGGGGCTTTCGTGTCCTGCAAGACAATGTCTTAATTAAAGTTTGCTCCTTTGTCCCTGGAGGGATTGATTTTATTTTGGGACAGTTGTTTAATGTGGAAACAAGTATTTTGGTTTTAGAGTTTATAAATTCTTTTTCCAGTTTCAATCTTTTTGCCAATGTTGCATGTGCTTCAGGTGTTGTCTCCTTAGAGCACTGAGTAAAGAGTAAGCAGAACTAAACCAAACTAAGTAAAAACGTTAATAGCTAAAGACATTGACAGCAATTTTTATTGAAAATATACAAAGTATGATCACTGTTCAGTTGTAGATAGATACATTTTGTATATAAGGTTTATTTTTGCATAGACTGGAACCTAGGTAGGCACCACTATTGTCAGCTTAGTGCCAGTGTTGCTTTATAGGAACCAAATGTAAGAATTGAAGCTTCACCTTTCACTGGACTCCAGCACTGAATTATTTACAAAGGAAGTGACTAAAACTGAATGGACTGCTCTAGCTTTGAGGCTTCCTCAAGAATTTAAGAGATAACATTACCCAAGCTAAGCAATACCCCCAGCTTTCATAAATTTTCTTTTTTTTCATGTTGCAGGAAAGAAAAAATCCAAATTTCAGACTTTCAAGAACTTCTTTGCCAAGAAGAAAAGGAAAGAGCCTCCGCCTCCCAGGGGAGAGAGTAATTTAAAACCCTGCCAGTCCAGCAGTGATGTCAGCGTTGCTGTGCTCGACACTACTGCACTTCATTCACCAAAGGAGGCTGGGTAAGCTGGCAGGGAAGGAAAATAAATAAAAGTGGACCTCTCACAGCAGTAGGATGAAAGCATGAGTTGGCCCCTTAGGAGCAACCTCTGTCCAAATTTGTGCAAAACAAGCCCTAATGCTGATGAAGGAATTCCAGGAATTTCCTCTTTCTTGAAGTGCTTGAAGAGTCAGCCTGGAAAGGAGGGGGAGAGCAGCTGGGGGGCAGGGGTGATCCAGCTTAGTCTAAAACTGCAGACAGCCCACATTGCTTTGATTGGCTTTAGTGTTTGAAATCTGTCTAGGAAGGTCTGATCAGCAGCAACTTTACAAGAGGATGATGACTGAGTACTGCTAGTACAGAGAAAACTTGTGAAGCTGTGTGGTTGTTTTTCAGCATCAGTGATGCCCTCTCTCATGGCTGCAGTAAAGAGAAAAGTATTTCTGGTATATTATCAATGTGTGATTGCTTCTTTAACTTTCTTACGTAGCCCTTTAGGCATAGATAGCAACTGAAGGCCCCTGGTTTTGTGTCAGCTGCCCCTGGAGGGCTGTGCATGTAAGTGAGGTTTGCACGTCCGTAAGAGCATTTCTCAGCTCTCTGAATGGTGTAAGTCCAAAACTATGTCCTTTTCTCAGTGTAATACAAGCTGTCAGTGTAATACAAGCTATCAGCTTGCACTGCAAACAGGGCTTCACTGATAATCTTCAGATCATCAAACTACAACACCTCCATTGCAAATCTCTAACTGACTCTGGCCTGAATCAACCCTCTGAGCATGGTCACATCTCTTTCCAGGGGTGTCATGGAATGGTATCAGGTAACCTGTAATTTGGCTGTTCTCCAGCTCCCCACCCTCCTCATCCTCCCCTGTCAGCCACTCAGCCAGGCCTGTCTCTGGATTGCTCTAGGCCTTGGGTTGTGGAGCTGTGGACTAACAAAGCGCTCTGACAAGACACTGGCCATATCCAATGGTTTGCAGTGTTTTGCTGGAGGAGACATTGGCTGGAGGTGCCACTAGCAGAGGTCATGAATAGGTGACTAGAGTGGGACATGCTGAAATCAACACTGCTGCCAGATGCTTTCTATCATCAAACAAGGCATTTGGTGGAGCTGGACACTGCGTTTCTTTGGTGGAAAACTTGTAGATGTTACTTTCTCATGGGTGCTTGTTCCTCCTTGCCCCACCTTTCCACACTTGCTCTGTGTGTCATGGAAGTAATTTGGGAATGAAGCAACAATCTAACAATCTATAATCTAGCATAACAGCAACAGAATAAGTCACCACACAACCAATCTCCTGGGGCAAGGGAAATTAGAGTCAGCCCAGTCCAAAAAGCTTAGGAACATCTGAGCTTGCCCCATCAGCCCATAGGAGGGATCTGGCTTAAAATCAGCTGTCTGCTCCAGAGGGACCATGGGTGAGAAGTCTTGCCCTTAACCAAGTAATTCAAGTCCAACTGCTGTTTACCTCAGTGCTATCCTCCAGTGATTATGAACTGTTTTGCAAGATCAGCGATCAGGAAGTAAGTAAAACCCTTCTGTTTTTTACCCTTAGAGATAGGATTAGAGGGACTATCCAAAAAGCTTAGGGATATGTTTGTGCTACTTGAAAACCCTGTGATGTAGCGACTCTGCATGAACACACTTTATAAGTACCTAAAGAGACTGAACTACATAATCCTTTAGAAAACTTGATCCTGAAAGCCACTGGAAATACAACTTGTGAAGGGTTTATAGCAGGACCCTGAGCTTTGCAATTTCTGGCATGCAGAATATAAAACCCAATTCTAGAACGATGCTGCTGTTTGCTTGTTCTTTAGGCAGAAACACTTGTTTTCTTTTTTCTTCTTTTTTTCTTCTTCTTTTTTTAAAATGTGTGGTAGGCTGACCCTGCTGGACACCAGGTGCCCACCAAAGCTGCTCTGTCACTCCCATCCTCAGCTGGACATGGGAGAGAAAAGTTAATTAGAAGCTTTGTGGATCAAGATAAGGACAGGGAGAGATCACTCACCAGTTGCCATCACTGTTCGTACCCCTGCTTCAAACACTAACAAAAAGTGTGGGGTTGCAGCAACAAGAAATGGAAGATGGCACAAGCCATGATGGGTTTAGGAGCTTTGTGGCTGCCTGTAGAATCCCATCATTTCCTCCATTTTGGTGGGCAGCTTGAATGTTGATAAACATGAATGAATTGAGCATTTGTGTAGGGAAATCAGTGTGGACATACAATGGCTGAAACATCTGGGCTTTAATTAGTGCATCTTTAGCTTCAGCATAAATATAAATATAAATATAACTATACTGCCTGGAATGACAGGAATATAGACTTGCACATAAGAGACTGACCTGTACTCAAGCTGCAGTTAATTCTATATTTAATCCTATGCCTTTTTGGTGACTGCCAGAAGAAAATACAGTAATTCTCTTGAAAACACATATGATACATATGCAGAGAGAGAAAGAAAGAGGGAGACCTTGTACTGGCAGTTTCAAGAACAAGGAAACCTCAGCTCTTATGGGTAAAGAATTCCCCAGTTAGAAAGGCAAATACATCCTAATGCACATGCATTCTTTTCAATAAATAAAATATGCCAACTAATAGTGAATATACATTACAGTAAATAAAAGCTGCATGACTGTTTTTCTTAATGCAGTAAAATTATGTCTTGCCCATATGGACTACCTCTCATGCTGGAAAGGACTATAAAATTAAACACAAAAGGATGGGATGACTTCATTAATGATGAAATAAGGCAAATGCCTTGCTTGTGTGTAGAACTGTTGTCCTGTAGACTAACACAGACATTAACCATGACATATAATGGGGGGAAGCACAAACTCTGACCTGTGCTGTGAGAGAAACAGCTCTGATTGCCTTCAACACAAGATAAACTTAGAGAAAATTTATTTTGACCTACTGTGAGACTGTGTATAACTGTAGACTGACTGACTACACCTTTGGGACAACAGAAGGGTTAGTCCAGCAGCTAGAGGAGGTGTGTCTGGAGATGTAAAGAAGGGAGATGGAGAAGGAAAAAGAGTCATTTGTTTGGGGTTTTTTACATGGTGTATTTACTTAATTTTCACAGTCTTTCAGCGCTTTTTCCTAAATAAAGAGAGAATCTATGGTTAGGCAAATAGCAGAGACCTCTTCTATTTGATTTCCTTGCAGAAGAGCTTTGACATACTGAGTTTTTCTTGTCAGAGTTGTGTTCCTAATCATTCTCCGTTCCCCAGAGTCAAACTTTCAGAGGCAAAACATTGCCTGCACAGCATCTGAGCCAAGGAATCCTTGTAATTTGTATTTGTTAATAGTCTGATGGCCAACAATCAGATAATATTCTATGATGTTTTGCAGTCCAAGGCTAGGATGAAATCCTGGTGGAGGCTATCCTTGTTGTCTTTTGGACAAAGTAATGTACAAATAGTGCCTGCCTATGCTGGTGGAACTTGGCTAATAAATTATTTGGATCCTTCCTTGTTGTGCCACTCAAGTGCAAAATTTGCCCTGCAAAACTTAATAGCCCAAGCCCAATCAATTTCAGTTAATTGCAACTCAGTTAGCAGCTGTTGTGGGAACTCATTGCTTCACTGGGCTGAATACCCAATGAGCACAGAAACAGAGCAAGAATGTCTTACCTAGGTACTTTAACCTGGCCATGGATAGGTCTGTAACTGTAGCCATGGACACTTGTCCCATCTACATTTTTTAATACACTTGGGATCTGATCATATTTAGGATACAGGAGAATACAACTGGTTTTATTGCTGGACATGAGAGGATTTGAATCAAGTTTGTTAATATAGCAAAATTAAATGTTCTGCCTATGCAAGAAGGGAAAAACGATCCACCATCTTTGGCAGCTATGACACACACCAGGCTGCAAAAGTTGTATCCTGAATGTCTCATGATAGGCAGACTGCCACCAAAGGAGGACAAGGGACTCCTCTTGTCTCTTTCTGCACTGTAGACCTTTCTCAGGGTGGTTTGCATCCACCTAACTCCTAATATCATACCTAATCACCCTGGACTCCCTCTCTAGTCCACAGACTGACCTGTGTGTTCAATGCAGATGCTGAGTGTGTCTGCAAAGGGACATCTGCATTTGATCAGCATCCTAAAATGTGTTTCTCCTCCCTTCTGAGTATAAAAGAAGCTAACAGTGACTATCTTAAACATGCACAGATCTGAAGTTAAGCGTGATGCATCCCACCCTGGCCTCTTTGTCGTCCTTCTGCCGTGGTGGTGTGGGTAATGTATCCAGTGCACTGAGCACTTGTCCTTCCTTCCTTTCCAGGCCCAAGGGTAGCATGGGAAACAAAGCCTTGTCCCATGACAGCGTCTTCATTTTTGAGTCTTCACCAGGAAATGCGGCAGGTGACATCTTGTCTCAGGAAAACATACCTGGAAGAGTGAAAACTTTGCAGGTGAGAACATCATCCCCTCATCAATAGTGCTACTTTGTGTCAGCTGTCTCCCAGGAAACTCTGTTGCTTGATTCCTTTGCTGTGTGCCTTAGGATTTTGCTGACTGAAGAGTCCAAAGCCAAATTTGCTACTTTTGGATCTATTCTGCCTCTTGGAAGCTGAATTTTTGAGCAGTCCTGGTGCTTTCAGCCTTGCCCAGGTCTCATAGTGCGTGATGGGGATCCAGTTAATGAACTCTTGGAAACTTTCCTTATTAAGCGTGTCCTCTTCCAATGGGAATTATATTCTTTACTTCGTAACTACTGCTTTTGGGTTAAGGCCATTTATTATATGGTAGCGTGTCCCTTACACTGTTATTCTTTAAATATTATTTGTGTTACTCTTTTTGGCAGTTCTGGCTCAGACATTTTCACTATACATGGTAGTCCAAGTGGCTGTGTAAATGTGTGGGATGATGGATATGTCAGGGTGCTCTGACAGCTTTATTTATATGATTATTATTCTGATCTCTGCCAGCAAAAGATACTGTATTCTGCTGAGTCATTTCCTTCTTCCAAGGCAATACTGAACCCTTCTTGACAGCTCCCTTATGAACTGTTGGTTATATTAATTGCATTTCACTAACTGCCCAGCTTGGAACACTCAGATAAAAGTTTAAGGTTTTTCCAGAGACTGAATACAAATGGTTGATAAAGGAGCCAAAGGTCACTGAAATTCTTCCTCTGCTCAGTGTGAGACTCATGTTGCAAAACACAATCGAGTTACATGTTAAGTAACAAAAGATGCACAGAGGGACTTGTTCCTCTCTAAGACTGCAAAATAGGCTAAGCTGTTTTTTGTATAACAAGAGGAGTAGCAGAAGAAATCATGTTTGTATATTACAGAACATTGTTGGGGAGGAAAAAGCTCTTTTCATGCTATTTGCAGTCCACTGTGCCCTCTCCTCATCCATCATCCTGCATAGTAATGTAATACTGCCAGCACTATTTTTGTAGCTATAGCAGACAGGCTTTTTCTGTGAGCTTGTCAGAATAAAAGCCAAGCACTCATAAAAGCAGTTACTTTCTTAGCAATGTAAATTAACTTCTACCAATAGAAGACAAAATGCAAATTCTGTTACCCTCACAGCACTTTGCTGTCTGCGTGTAATAAATTTAATAAATCTAAGACAGGAATTTCTGAAAAGAGACCGAAGCAAAATTGACTTTCTGTCTTTTACTTCCCGTTAGGTGCACACTTACGTTGTATGCCTTGTCTTGCTCATATATCACGGTATTGCAATATATTGCCCATAAATTGCAAAAGAAAGCTGTTTGAACTGGGGGACCAGTGTTCTGGACATTGTGCTACCCTGTGTGGCAGTTAGATCTATAGGAATTATATTGCAAATGAATCTCGCTGAATAAGAATTGCAGCTATTTAGATATATTTTACAGAGGTGTAAATGAATGCATAGATTGCAGGAAAACACAAAACTAGGTTTAGAATTACCCAGTATGGTTTAATAAGCAAAGAAACAGAAAAAATAAGTCTGTATGTTTATCTTGGGAATATTCTGTTGAGATGTTTTCAGTTGTAGGACAAAATTTGTGTTCAGACCTTGTTTCTATTCCAGCTTTGCCACAGCTGACAGACTTAGGCCAAGAATTTTAGTAATGGTGTTTCCTGAGATCTGAACATTTTTAGTTTGAGGGAACATCTGGCTGCTTGTGAGTTTGCAGACTTTATTTTTCTAGGATCAGGGACTGCCAGAGCATTCTTTTGTGCAATCCTGGAAAAGAATCCCCATACTCCTTTACAAACAAAGTTGTTCTTGGCTGCTGTTACCATTCTTGCTGTAGACACGACCAGGATGTGATGATGGGGAAAATTAATATGCAATTCGTTAGGGTGGACCAGAAATGAAATTAAATTGGTATTGTATAAAAATAGGGTATTGTATAAAAACGGGACAGGGTTGTAACAAGCTCTCAGATTTGGAAGGGCTTTGTGAGGGAAAGGTGACTACTTAAACCTGGGATTGGGAATGCTGACTGGCAATACTTCGTGTGACTAAATACTTAAATTTGTGTGACTGAAGAATTAAATCTAGAATTTTGAAAGTTTTTAATTTAAATGGAGTTAAACTGTAGTAAACTTTCTGGAATGGTGAAATTCCTGTATTCCTTTGGTAACTTACTGAATAAAACTGATTTTGATTTTAATTTTATACCAACACCAGTTTTAATGATGGGTCCTTGATGAATGTCGCTAGATAAAATTTTATTAATGGCTCTTTTCTATAAATGGTCTGTTACTTCAATTTTTTCTGTTTAACTAAAAGATTCTGCATATCTAATAGGAGCATCTGGGTTACAATGTGCAGAACATCCCCTTTTAAATTGTACAATTGAAAGTCTGTTGTCTAAATTTCAACCACAGCTTCAGCTGCAGCAGAACATCAGACTTGGATCACCTCCTCTTGTTATAACTGGGAAAAAACTGGAAGATGCAGGTGCTGTTTCTGAAGATGATGGTTTACCTAGAAGCCCTCCTGAAATGTCAACCCTTCATGAAGTTCTGACAGTTTCACCAAATGAGGTATAATTGTCATGTCACCTTAGTGACCATCCATACAGAAAAGATAAAATCTGCCTGGAGAAAGGGAAGACCTTTTTGCTTGCTTGTGATAAAATGTGATGGTACAGATCAGTTGGAGCCAGAAGAAATTACCTAGGTGGATTGTGGACTTGTCACTCTGAGGTATACCTAGAAAGTGACCCTACAAATACCCTTTCTGGGTACAATTTTCCATGCTTTTATGCAGACCAGGACTGTGACCTCTATCATTGGCAAATGCATGATTTTAGACTTCAGTGAACTTGTGAGAATTTTTAAATCTGATGATTTTAACACAATAACTCAAAAAAACTTTATAAAATATATTGCCTCCTGTGGTCAACCTTTCTGGCATATCTCAATGCAGAAGAAATCTCCCCTACTTTATGTTTGATGCCAATGAAGAAATTAAACCTACTGTGTAAGGCAGGGACCCAGTGACCCTTCCTTTATTTTTCCTCTTGTGTTTTCTCGTAATTAGCACTGGATATCCAGCTCGAGATAGTTCAGTGTGATACTTCCCTTGACTTAACCTCTTCCTCATTTTATCCCACAGTCCTCCAACCCTGTTCAGCGTCATAGCTCTTTGAGTTTAGGTGGGACAGACAGTGAAGATGAACAGGTAAATAGCTCCTTTTCGTGCTAATAAACTTCCCTGAGACGTCATGTGTAGAGTCTATATGAAGCCAGTACAGTAATTTTATTTTTTAAAATTTATTCTGCGTATGGTGTATCTTAGGAAACAATTCTTTAAGATTCCAGAGCGTGGCTAATGATACTTAAAATGTACCTCTCAGGGTTTTGAATAAGAAATAATAAGACAGGCAGAAATCTACTGGTAAGTGGTTCTTGTGAACAGCACAGAGGCAGCTCTGTGACACAGTGTGAATCTATAAAGTTACACAAAAAATTGGACCAAGCAAAGCACTTCAGTTCTGCTTCCATGTCAATTCTGCTTCCATGTCCCAGGGCCTCAATACCAAATAATTACACCTTCCCATCAGCTGTGGCTTGTGAGCAGTGCCCTGTATCTCTTTTCTCATGGGAAATGATTGCAGGACCAACCTTTCCTAATGCCAGGTATTCCACAGGAAAGGGTGTGTTTTAATTTGCAGTTTTCTTTGGATGATAAATGACCATGAGAAGCAGCAGGTTCTGCTCTCAGAATAACACAGATCATGACCAGATTGGAAAAATTTGCAGAGGTCATATTTTTTGATGTACCGTGACCGTTTTTGTGGATCAGATGTGAAGATATTTTCATGATCTTTAAAACTTCATCAGCATACATGTTGGAAGTGCTGTGTTGTATCCTAAGCTTAAACAAAACTAAGTTGTGAATGCCACGCACAGTGCAATGGCTGTGTGTCACCCAGCTTTATGAATGAAGCTTGTTTGGCACGTCTGTGACATTTTACAAATGTTCCAGAAAGTTTTGTCTGCATTTCAAAACAGTAGCAAAACCACTCAAACTTCATGTTTAGGGACTTTTCTACAAACATTTCTGTAAACCCTTTATTTTGATAGCACAATCTAAGGTTACTGCTGTTCAGTTCCTGCAAGGCTGAGATCCACATCACTGTCTGGAAGATGGTTCTGGTATACTGAGAAGTCTTTGATTTTCCTGAAAGTGGATATTGTAAGAGAAAAGTGGCTATGGCAGCTTTCTTAGAGATAATGAGGAGCAAGCATCTGTGCTGCTTCTGTGTCTTTTTAATAGTGAATTTCTGCACTGGGTCACACTACTGGGATGAAAAAGCAGCTATACAAATGGCAGCAGTGTCTCCTGCTGGTGTGTGCATATTCTGCAAACGGGTTTGTGGATAAGAACTGGGGTGGGGACA
Organism: Corvus cornix cornix; assembly: GCF_000738735.6. Classification (NCBI taxonomy): domain Eukaryota; kingdom Metazoa; phylum Chordata; class Aves; order Passeriformes; family Corvidae; genus Corvus; species Corvus cornix. The sequence goes on along the minus strand of NC_047058.1, from coordinate 9,451,587 downwards.
AGCTGAGGCTCTTACTGCAGCAGAGACAGGTATTTCTCCTTCTGTGTTGTGTACAGTTGAACACGCAGAATCGAGGATTCTCTATGCAGAGATGACTTCAGGTATGCATTTTAAAATGAGGATTTATGTCCAAAAATACAGCCATTTCAAGCTTCTGAAATGGAATGAGCTAACAAAGGAACTGTTCCAGAGATATAGGGAAGTAAAGCAAAATATATATAGAATTGTCTTTGTGTTTTACAGCTACCTTCTGGAGCTTCCTCCAGGCCCATCAGTCCTTTATCCTCTGCCACTCTGGGGACCCCCATTTCACAGGGCAGCAACTTCCTTCCTGTTGATTTTACCATCCCTGCTAGCCCCCTTGGCTGCCTGGACACCTCAGCAGCCAGACACAGGATTGCCATCAACCCTCGGAAACAGAAAGGCTTTACCAACAAGCATCAGCTACCCCTCCAGGTAGGAGTTTTCTAGAAAAGAATCACTGAGCAGAAGGAAATGAGTGTGAGTTTTTAATTATTATTTTAAATATTTTAATTTCTTTTTTTCTCTCCTATCCACTTTTCTTTACTTCTTCTATTGGAAGAAGGGAAAACACCTCTTTTGCACCAACCACCAACCAACCAAAAAAGACTCTGAAAACTTCAATATCATGGAAACTGAAGAAAAGTGCAATTTTTTGTTTTCATTATTTAGCCCAAAATTGTGGGTTATGCTTCATTTGTAAAGACACTCCTGGTGTTTGAAAAGCTAAATGTCAGTTTTAAAGAGGCCTAAGTCTATTTTTACAAGTCTAGCTCTTAACTGGAATAGTACATAGCCACAGTGTTGGTAAATTACAGGGTGGAGGTTTTGTGTTTATGATTTGAATATTTGTAAAAATGCATATGTATAAAGTACAATTTTTGTGCATGATTCTTTAATTAAAACATCTTCACTTCTTTAGGTGGAACAGCTGGAAAATGAAGCATGTCTTCCTGCAACTCCAGAAAGGAAGAGAAATTCAACAGAATTACTTGAGAGTGACAAACACAAAAGTGACTGGGAAGGTAATGAAGCCATAGGTTTTGCTATTTTGGGTTCTTGAACTCTTCTGCATAACACTGACAGGACCTGTTTGAATTGTAAGTCCTCTCAAACTAGGCATCTTTTGGTTCTATAACATAAAACCAATCCTGGCTGCTAAACTGTTGTGATGAAAAGTCAAGTATTCTCAATAAAGTAATGCTGAAGTGGTGAACTTTGAGGGCAGCATTAAGAAAAACATGAGGTGAAAGCACCATGTTCAGAAGTACCTGTCCTACACAGCTGGCTGGACCTCAGTGAATGTGAAGCTGAGTTCCTAAACACTCAGAAAAACCTTAACCTTGGCATTATATGTTGTGTGTGTCGGGTGACTTTGATTGGCTTGTGTTCACTGGATCTTCCTTTGCTACTTACCAAGAGAGAATTTTCCAGGTCATTTTAGACGGCTTTTCTAGGCATACACATGAAGAAATGTCTAGGGAAATCTGGCTAGTAGTCTTACAACTAAGGGTATGTGCAGGAAACAGCTGAACAGCAACTTATGTGGTACACCTGAAACAGACAGTAACTTTCAGTCATTCCCTGGATTAAGTATGTTCAAACTAAAACTTTTTTAGTTTCTCACCTGGACAGCCCATTTCTAAATAGGCTCTGAACAGGCTTATTTATCAGTCAGCAGTGCCCAGACATGGGGCATTCATGTTAAAGGACTGCACTACCTGGAATGACTTAGTCATACAGATGGTGTTTGAATTGTAACCTTTAAGTACCCACTCTTCTCCTCTGTTTAATACAGGATTATCAGCCCAGATGGGACATTGTGCAAAGGGAGGTGGTTTTAAGGAGATACCAGGTATAGAAACTCCCACTGATGCTGCCCGTGACTCTTATGATTCCACACTTGTGGCAGAAGACCCCTGTGCTTTGCTGCAAGAGAATGGATGCCTTCCTGATGTGGACCATCGCTACAAAGCAGCCACACTCCTTCTGAGGCCTGAGCCTTCTCCAGTGAACCTGGAAGAACACCACAGAGCAAAAGTGTCGTACTCTGCAGCTGGGTCTGCTAATGAATTGAAAGTACTTCAGCAAAGTACCAGTGCTGAAGTACCTGCACTTCCAGAATTGCAACAACTCGAAGGAGAAGCTGTTGTGTCTCCAGACATACCAGCAGTCGACTTGTTTAGCAGTGGTGTGGAAACAGTGGGCAGGGATATATTGCCAGATGTTGCACAGACTTCCTCAGTAAATTCTGTGGATCCAAATATTAAAGCCCAGGAAAAGGGGGATCCACTGTTTACTGGCAAAGAGGAACTCTGCTTTGGTACTACTGAGAATCATTCCAACCATGCTGTCTCAGATACTGCACTGAGAACTCCACAGGTTGCAGTAGCTGACTCAGAGTCTTGTTCTGACATCAAGACAGTGGCTGTTTTGAGGCCTGAAAAGAGTTCAGTAGCAAAAAATGACAAAGGAACTTGTGAAATTATGGAATTTCAGTTATTCAAGGACAATGTAGAAAAAAAAATAGACACTGCTGCATCTGTCTCAAAAGCAGTTTGTGTGGTACCTTGCAGTAAATTGGAAGTATGTTTTAAAGCAGAAACTGTTCCTGTTTCAAAGGTTAACCAAGGCAGTCAACATGCCAACACATCATACATTTCTGAAAAACTTTCCATTGGGTGTCTTGCCTCTTCAAGTCTGTCTGGCTTGAAGAGTAATATATCTTCTGATGCTGACAGTAAGGAGTACCAGATAGGCAGTACAGCTTCTCACAGAAGAACAGCAGAAGGCAGTCAATCATCAGATGAAAATGTAAAAAGTCCACTGAAGACTGCTTCTGCTAAACCAGTCAGATTTACCATTGCACCAGCATGGCAAAGATCTCTCTCAGGGGGTTCAAATTCGAAGGAAGATTCTTATTCCAAAAGTTCTCCAACATCCCCCATAAGACCAGAGTTCTTTGAAGGAATGACAAAAGAGCACACACGTTTTGATGCAGTTTTGCAGGAATCAGCAAAAACCAGCTCAGATAGATTTGATCGAGATTGTAAGGACAGAGATCTGCATTTGAATTCTTTTATGGAGTGGGCTGACCATGAAACACAGAACTTGGAGAGCCCATTTGGGGTCAGACTAAGAAGAACATCATCTTTACTAAAATACCAGAATGAAAGTTGTGTAGAGCCTCCAAAGCTGATTCCCTCAGCTTTTCCAATTGCTTCTTTTGCTTCAGTCAAGGAAGATCAGAAATTGATGGACAATGGGAAGCCATCTCCAAGCCTTCCTGTCAGCACAAAATCAGTTGTTAAAAAACCAGATCTCCAAGAGGACAAAAATCCTCCTAAGGCAAGATCAGAAGAAGTGGCAAAGAAGCAAAATGGTCATAAACCTTCAGGTATTTATGCTGTATTTGTATCCAAACATTGTAGAAAACAGTGGTCATGTAAAGAGCCTTGGCAGAGGGGCACAAAAAAAAAAAAAATCCTCTTGACTGAGGACCAAGTTCAGCCTTGAGTTCATCAGCATTATAATTTAATTGGCTTGATGATTTGGCCAGTCAAGAGAATTCTTGGTTTATCTTAATGAAGGGTGTGTTTCAGTAAGAATAACAACAGAATAATAGCTTAAGGGCCTCTTAATTTCTGCCATGAGGTATTTGTGCATATAGTTGGAGTTTTAACACAGCTTTTTAAAACTTGCTGCAGTTTTATAGTTAAAAATTCAGACTGCAGCTGCTCAAACCTTAACTAGGAGTTGAATTAGGTGTGATTATTTTTTTTTAACAATGACTTAATTTAAAATATTTAAAAAGTGACAAGGCAGCCTGTATTTTACTGCCTACATGAAAAAATCGTGATTATTGTACTCATTTAATCTGCAGTGGAAGGATGTTGTTTCAAAGGCAAAATCCGGTTCACAGTGATCTCGGTGGGACTTCTGCCATTGACTTAGGCAGAAGCAGAGCTGGGTCAAAAAACTCTAGAATAAACAGAAAAAACCAGTTACTGCCAAGGACAAAATCATCAGGAAAGGTAATTTTATCTCCACCATGTTCAAAGGGTATTACAGATGCTGAAGGATTTAAAACGTGGAGCACTAGCTTTAGGCTGACTTGACCTAAATCCCTTCTTTACTTCAAACATGCTTCTTTTGTAGAAAAAGTCTCTCCTTATTTGGAAACTACTTCTTCTGAACCAGCCTGGGTCTCCATGGCAAAGCTAAAACAAAAGGGTTTCCAGGACCATCCTCTTGCCAAAGAACATAAAGATGAAGACAAAGCTTTGACCAAAGTGGAACAAGAGGAGGTAGACTACCAAGTAATATTGCATGGGTGTGAATCCTGCCCCAGGATTCACAGGTCACCTGGGTACTTTGCAAACTGTTCAAGATTGTCCTCAAGGGAGGTGTGTTGTGAGCACAAAGAGAGCTTTGCAGGCCTGGCCTCTAAAACACTGAGACAGACAACTGATGCAAGTGTGCAAATGCCAGTGACTACACTGTCACAGGGATTAGTTTCAGAGCTGGATCATCCTATATGTTCCTTTGCACTGCTCAAACCTGAACTTTCTCAGAGCTTTCTTATTGCCCAGAGCATATTTATGTAGCCCAAGAGCTGCTTTGGGTTGCATTAGGTTCCTCACTGCCTTCTCCCTCCCTCCCACAGGATGTTCCCAGCCGTCCTTGCCTGGCTTTTGCTGCATTTCCACAGCCAGGTTTGAGAGGTTGCCAGGGGGAGCTTTATGAGTGCCCATGGCTGGTAGTTAGTTGCATTCTTTTCTTCTCTCCTCATGCTGTAGCAAGAGTTCTGCATTAGTGAGAACACACTGAAGAAGAATATGCCTTCCAGCTCTCAGGACAAGAAAACACAAATGAAGACCGGTGTGTCTGCAGCAGCAGGTATTCTTTTTCTTTACATAGTGGCTACAGTTTGCACCAGTAAGTGGTGTGGGTGGCAGGTGATGGGGAAGAAAAACACCATTTTTATAATCAGCACACTTTATGTAAGGCCTATTCAGACTACAGTGTGTGTATGAGGCAACATAATGGCTTGTTCACTCAGCAGAGAAAGCAAGTGAGGAACTCTTATCTCCACTGCCAGTTCATGAAATGGCATATAAACAGTTTGGTGATCTATTACTGGCCAAGGTCAAAACTAAAGAATAGCAGTTGAAGTTGGAGAGTGTCCAGAAGAGAGCAGCAAAAAAGGTCAGGTCTTCTAAATCTCCAGTCAGCCAGGAAATACTGATAGGATTGGGGTTGTTTAGTCTAGAAAAGACAACTAAATTTTCTGCAGAGGACAAGACTAGTCTTTATGGTCGGCATGAACTTAAAATGCACCAAGGGATGTTTAGCTTAGATGTTAGGAAATACTTTCTAACAATAAGAGCAGTGAGGTGCAGAAGAGCATGGCTTGCATATGGAGAGTGTGCAGTTTCCATGGCCACATGTGTTGAATAGATAAACACATATCAAGAATAATTTAGGTAGAGTCAGTTTCACCCTCAGGTGAACACAGAGGCTGGATGGCCCCTCTTCTGAACACTTAGCTGTGTTTCTCTATATTAAAGATGCAGGGGGAAGAGTGTGACTCAGACTTAGTGACTCACATTATCTCTCCCAAGGCTTCTGCTGGGCTGCATCTTATCCCTCCCTGCTTACTCAGTGTGGTGCCAAACCTCAGAGACACGGTCCAGCTAGATACAGATAAGCCAGTCCTTCAGCTGTAAAAGCATATTGTGCTGGCTGAAAGCTATTGATGGCAGATACTGCCTAAGTAGGTAAGAAATGCGCCACTGTGCCAGAGCTGTGGCTTTTCCATTGCAGATTCCTGTAGCTGACACAGTAAGAGATGCTGTCTAGAGAGAACCCATGCACCTGGCCCCTTTCCCTGTGCAGTCCAGCAATGCCCAGAGTTGTTGTACAAGAGGTATTTGGGAGTACCACTGTGCTGTTCCCTGTAGTAGTTATTGCTAGAGCTGTTAACCATTTCTGAATTTACAGGTTCTACAAAATTAGCTTTCTCCCTTACTATAGTAGGTGGCTGGCTCAGTATGTTTGCACCAACGCAGAGGCTCTGATGTCAGTTGCAGCTAACTTTGTGTATCTGTGTGTGATTAAAATACCGTAACTTTTAAAAAGGATTCTGTTGCGTGTCTCATGGTTTTAGGTGCAAAGTGAGAGATGAAACATAAACAGGCCAAGATTTTTGCTCAGATGAGGTCTTCCTTTGAAAGGCTGATTTCTATATGTTGCATCATCCTAACCTTGGAAGCTCGGCAGCCTTTGGTCAAAATTCAGAACTTCACAAACCACTCTGCTACTCACTGACTAGAACTTGCAGTCTTTGTGGTGCTTGCAGCAGAATTACAAGTTTTTGTATATTACCTCTTCCCCATAACTGGGGAAGTTTCCTGACATCCAATGACTGTTTCTTCGCCTCCAGAGGTAGCATTTATAGGCATATTCTGGTGTCCCACGACTTGAGCATCACAAAAAGCTCTGACTAGTGCTGGTGTTTAAGGAAAACACTGCTCTTCTGCTGCTCAGAAAGCCAGGCCCTATTGTTTAGGAAATGTTCAGCACTGTCTACACATGAGTAGGAAATTTGGAATCCCAAATGTAAACTCACCTCTTCCTTGATTTGGTTCCCAGTAGCCCAGTCAAGACTTTGTCTCGTTGAAAGTGCTGGTGGTGGAAGGGATGTAGAGTTAATACCCAGAGGAGATATTTATTTGGATTGTTGTGCTTATTACGAAGAAGGTTCTCTCCTAAAATGTGGAAATTAATTTTCAAAATCAAAATTTCAGTAATACTTGAATTCCTATCTCATCTTAGATACTTCTGAAAATTTCCTGTGTATATAGAGCTGCAGCCTGTTTAATGGACAGTATACTTCCTCCAGTATTCCTAAGGACAGTTTGCCTCCTGCAAGAATTACCAACCAGCCAGAACTTCTAAAAGACCAGAGACCTCCTGAGTGAAAGTAGGGAACTACTTTAGCTCTGCTCAGGAGAGTGAATGATGGAGCTGATGGATATTTTCCATTGATTTCAGTGCAAGCAAGATCAAGCTTCTTGTACTTAACATGGCTTAGCCACTAATTTTGAAAAATTTCAAACAAGATGAATGGAGTAGTGCTTTTCTAAGTAGGAACTCAAAGCCATAAAAGAAGCATTATCTGTATTCCTACATCCTTTGTGAGTATGACAGGCGTCTGTTAGGCTGCATCAAGAGGAACACCTAGTACCATCAGAATCCCACCATCACAGCTTACAAGTGAAAGTACATAAAGCACTGGTTTGATTCCTACCTAATATTTAATAATATTGCTGGAGCAATATTTGTGTTGGCAGTGAAAACTAAAAAAAAACTTTAAGTATTCTCAGTATTGGAAAACATAAACTTTACTCCACAGCAAGCCTGGGGTGATCCTTATCCTGCAGCTATTTTGTTTCTGTTTTCCTGCATACTCAGGGATCTTATTCCTAGATTTTCCTGCACTCGCAGAGCAGAATTTGCCTGTGGAACTCCTTGCTGTGCCCTTTAATAGAAATCAAGTGTTTGAAAAATTAAGAAATATAGTAACCAAGAATATGAATTAGAGAAATAACTGGGACTATAGTCTTCACATGCTTGAAGAATTTTGAAAAATGTCCTTCATTTATATGGGCTTAGACACTTGCTGTTTGGACTGAGGAAAAGATTTTTTAATGGACACATTACTCACTGTTTAGTATCTATTTTCCTGTTGCAATAGCTGTTCCTCACCATTGCTGTAGCTGGACCAGAGAGTGCCAGCAATAGCCAGTTAACAATTCCTTTGACTTATTGGTGAGTCACAAGCATTTTGGGGTGTAAAACAGTTTCTTTAGAGAGAAGAAAATATTATTGGCAGAAATTGAGTTTTTAACTCTCTAGCCTTCTGATGAGTGATGTGTATCTTCTCGTTGCCAGGTAAAGCTGGACCTATTTCTCAGGAAGCATCTGTGGTTCCTGCTGTTGAAAAGGAAGCAAGGCACTCCTCTAACCTGCCAATGACACCCTGCAGTCCTGCTGAACCGCCCTGGCTGTCCCTGGCCAAGAAAAAAGCCAAAGCATGGAGTGAAATGCCCCAGATTGTGCAATAGCAAATGACACGAGCATCCTTCTTTGCATTGCCAATAGCTGTGTTAACTCCATTTAATCCCTTCTTTACTGTGACCTTTTTTTTCTTTTATGAGAAATAAGAGCCTTAAAAGTTTTGGTCAGACTGTTGTATGTAAATACACAATGAAGAAATGCCATTGTGGGCTTAATTTGATGTATTAGGAAGCTGAGCATTTCCTACTACCAAACACTAGGAAGATTTGATTAATTTTTATATGCTTACACATCTGATGGTGATATTATAAGAAGACATGCTTCAGGCTTTTGAAACGTTTCTCTAGAAAAATGTGTTTTTAAGTTTCTTTTAAAAAGACCATACAGTATTTTGTACAGTTTGGCTTTCAGCTAAGAAATTAATGTATGCTATAAAATAGATACAATGCTGGGCACTGACGCATCATGAGTCATGGACATTGATGTCATCACACTTCTTTCTCTTGTCCTCTGTGATGGGCAGCCTGACTTTGGTCCAGATTGTTAATGGATCTGTTTCGTGACAGCTGTAAGATCTAAACACATCGTGAGTTGGAGTGATTCTGGCTTTTGTGTGGTTTGAAGTCACAGTACAGTTGGTCTTGTGCTTTGCTCACAGATACCCACTGGAATGGCCCAGAGCTACACACCCATTCTCTCCCATGCACTGGAAAACCACCATACTGTAGCATATAATCTGCTTTTTGTTATACCATTAGAAATCTGGGATAATTTAAACATTCTACTAAAAAAATCCTTTCTTTAATTATGGCAAATAGTGATTTTTTTGGTGAGATTCCTCAGCCAGTTGTCTCTCTTAAAGAGTGTGTTGGGGGGAGAACTTGCTCCTTAGAAAGTGGCATCTTGTTTTCAAGAAATGCCACTCTCCATGTTCGTAAGGATGTATATTTAGTCAATTGTATCTAATATTAGTCATGAAAGGGGCATCTGCTTTTCTTCTTGTCTCATCAGTCTTTGACCATTGACTCAACATCAGTCTGAGAATGTGCAGCTGAGGCAGGATTATTCTCTCAGGACCTGGCCTTGCAGTCACTTAAACTAACAAAAGTTTTGCTATTGACTTTGAAGGATGCAGACACTTGAAAAATAAGCTTTGTGAAGAGATATTGGTGGCTTAAGTGACAGTGGCACTTACTGGTCCTTCCACTTCTTGCAGCGTTGCATGTTTATGTAGTTTTTGTTTACAATCAGTGCAAAATTTGAAGGCTGACTTGGCTGATGGACTGTTTTTAGCTGGAAAGTTGGTCGGAATTTTTAAAGGAAAATATTATCTATTGATAAGATTAACTGCAAACCAAAAAAAATTTGGTTGCAGATCAGCTCAAGCAAGACTTTAATCTTCCAGTCTTGGCCTGAATTTAATCTGTAGCTTTTGCAATTTGAAAACAGTATTAGGAGCTAGACTGTGATTTTTAATTTTTTATTACATGGGTGAAAACTTACTTGCCCAGGGAGGCTCAGAATCTATAGATACTATTTATCCTAGACTAAGACCAGAAAGAGTAGGAGATTCACATTGGCTTGGTAATTGATGCCTATTTTGTAGCTTGTTTTCCTCTGCTTTAGGACACATATCTTTCCTTACAAAGAACTGAAACATTTGTATTTCTCTGGACCTTCTGAGTGTAATGTAAATGAATATACTCCGCTTTGATTCCTGAAATTTTGTACAGCTGTCATTCCACCACAAGCTTACTGACCCTGTGTAAAATACAGGTCTTTCTATATTTAGCCAGCTCTCTTCTCATTCTGTTAATGTGGATAGTGATTCTTCACCCAAAGTACTGCAAAGGATACTATAATCTCTCTTTCCCTGTGTTTCCTTTTGATCTTAATATTCTTCTTGTCTTTTATGTTTGGTATGTATATATGTTTTTGTAATCCTTGTCTTGAAGGAACCCCTTTTGTATTCCATTTCCATATTTGGTTTACTATTAAAAGCTGTTGCCAGTGATGATGATATAATTTCTGGGAAAAGAAGAGGGATGGATGGCCCTCATTCATTAAGGAAGAAATAAAAAGAGGTCTTTGGTCAATATTGACTCTGTACATGGACAAACTGCATAGATTTGAGGTGATTTTGTGTGACTTAAGACTGATTGGCACAGCTGGTCAGACTAAGGAACTTTTCTAAATCTAAGTTTAAAACATCGTGAGAGAGCTAATGGCTCTCCTGTTATTCTGGAGTTGAGTTATTGCTCCTTCAGTGCAGAGTTGGTTTGAAGGCAGCCACTTGTGGTCATAGGAAGCCTTGAAAATACTTGTTTGCATGTGTTCAAAGAAGCTGCTTGAGGACATTTTTGCCGTGCTTTAACAAAGAAGGAAAACACAAGAGAATCCTGTGATGTATATTTGAAATCCACTTGCATTCTGGATTTCTGCAATTATGTCTTCAAGTCTCTCTGTGCAATTAAGAACAAAAAGCATGTAGAGAAAACATCAAAACTGAGTCTCATGTAATCACAGGAGGTTAGAAGATGGGATTATAAGATAAATGTTGAAATATCAATGGTTTATTGATGCATTTACAGAAGTTGGTAACTATTAGCATGGTTTTGATTTCTTGTTGTCCTAGTGTAGTTTTTAGATGTTCAGTGAGTAAATATAATAAGCTAATTTTGGGTGATTTTTTCTAGACACAGTCACTGTCTTTGAAAATAAGCTGTGTTGAAGTGCAGAGTTCGTTGCAGGATTTCACTGTGAGGTTTTATGGCTCAGAATCTGTAGTGGAGGATGTAGGAAGCGGTCTCTGCAATTCGCTGTGCCTGGGACCTGGCTCTGTGTGACAGCAGAGGGAGCTGGTGCCATGCCTGAGCGGCGCAGGAGGAAGATTTCAGTGTGTTTGTATGAGCACTGTTACAATGGGAGGAAAGCACTAAACTCTCGCCTTCTCATGTAGGGCTGTTGTCTAGAATAAAAGATGTAATTAGTTTTGAAGTATTACAGTAGAAATTCTCAGCTCAGAAAAGCTGCAGTTCCTGAGTATGTGCCACCTGCTCTCCTAAGTGCTTTTCAGGTCAATACAGGAAAGGTATTAGCCTGTGAGGGTACGCTGTCCTTTAGAACTGTTCCTGGAAGAGGATAGATCTGAAGGATACAGGTAATAAGAGATGTGATTAGCAGCCTAATAAAAAAGGCAAATATTTCTCTTTGTCTTTTCCTCCAGTGTTTGTTAGCCTGCCTAAAATTTTGTTAGAGATTTATCCTGGTTATAAGATTTGACAAATTTGTCACATCAATCATCACCAGAATGTTAGTAATGATGGTGTGGAACCTCTTGGGGAATCTGAACATCTGTTCAGGGTTCTGACCTTGATTTGCTTGCTGTACTATAGAATTCTGTCTCCTCTATGTAGTCAGGAAGTATTGCACCCAAAGTATCAATATTTGTTGCAGGCTACAGCCTGGGATAGTTCTTCATGCAGAGGTTCACTGAAACCTCTGTTTTTCATTGAAAACAGCTTTTTATGTCTTTTATGGAAGTAGGCAGGTGAAATAAACTGTAGATTCTGAACTTGGAACACAAACCCATGCATCTGCCCAGAAGAAAAAGGTTACTCAGGTATTTCCATCTAGATACTTAAAGGGGCATGCCTCGATGATGAATGAAAGTTCAGCTTGAGAAATGAAAGGCTTAGAATGGGAAGCTACAATTCAAATTACTTTTCCATAGTGGGATGGATCTAAGCCCAAGGAAGGACACTGAAAGGGACCTTTAAATAGTGGCTCTTCCTGCATTTCTCTTTGCACATAAGGGATACCAGACCTTGTTGCTTTGAACCATGTTAAGTAGGTGAGCACCATGACTGCACTGCAAATCAAAACCTGTTGTGAGCTGCTGATTAAGTCCATAGCTGTGCAGCACTTTAAATGGAATTGCTGTATGATCTGTGCATTCAAAATGCAACTTCTCAGGAGTGAGCTAAACCAAAGTGTAGCAGCTTGCTCTGACTTGAGGGGCAGATTATTGACTATGGAAAATCTGAGATGCTATTTTTATTCTCATTGTGCTAGGAGTGATTAAAAAAGAAGCTATTTTAATAGCTGTTTATTTTTTAGAGGCAGTTCAAAGAAGAAAAATCTGGAGGCAGATTGTCTAAACAGGATTATTAACTGTCAATTCTTGGACTGATCTGTAAGCCAAGTTAGTCACTAAACAAGAAGCAGGTATGGAAATGGATGAAGTGCAGAGTATTTAATTTATATAATTTCATATGATGTAGAAATAGAAAGACAGAGGAAGAGGTTGATTGACATAAATAACCTACATGGAGAAGGTTGTTTGGTACCCAGAAGACTCATTCCAGGCTTTTCTTCTCTCTGCCTCAGAATATGTTGCTTCCCTCTCTAAGCATTATTACTTTTCATTTGTGAGATCAAAACCCAATTTTTACTTAACCTGTTTTGTAGTCAGTCCTATTTTACAGAATTTGGATGAAAAGCGGACAGACCCAAGATCACATACTTTAAATACTGGCAACCCTTGTTCAAAGTTCACCCTAATCTATGTGGTTAAGCTAATAGTTCGTTGCATTTTCCCTATTATATCATTCTGACTCCAAATTAGTTTTGATTTACAGGTATTTTTCCAACACAGAAGGATGGGGTTGACTGCTTTAAAATTAGAGCCTTTCCACGTTGCTCAGGAATATGTTTCTGTGGCATTGAGGCAACTTCTTCCAAGTTACACAATAAGTTCACTGTAGCAACTGCAGCAATGTATGGGAAAGGGTCGAAGTCCTGGGGCTGTGTTGTGTTTCCATGGAGTTTAAATTCCATGCAGCAGCCTCCCCTAAAGGTGTCACTGGCAGCGCTGAGAGCTGACAAAGCAGGAGGGGATGTTGCTGGTTGGCTCCTCGTGGGTGACACTCAGGCTGTGCTACGTCTACATCACTGGTGACGTGGGCAAGGGGGGTAAAGTGACAGTCACTGAGCAGTAGTGCAGGGGTGACTTGCACCCCAAAGGTGCAAATTTACCAGTTGCGCCTGTGGGATGAAATAACTTCACTGGACTTTGTGAGCTGTAGAAACATGTTTTATTCATACAGGAGTAAATAAAGTGACATTTCTGTCACAGCTAGATGTACAAATTAGGATATATCTACATTAAACTAGAGCTGTGTTTTAAACACAAGAGGCATTTACTCAGTTTGGATCTTGAGTCATACATGTTTCCAAGAGGAAGAATAAAAATCTTTTAGTACAGCATTTAATTCGTAAAGGGAGTTCTACCCAAAGATGAGTGACTTCATCTGTAGTTGCATGAAAACAAATCAGAACAGAGCCTTGTTTTATGGGGGTTTTTCTTCCACTTTGACAGAACAATTTATTACATAAGCATCCTTAGAGTTATGATCCCGATAAAAAAATAACTGTCTCCTTACTTTGCATTGGTTATAAAATAAGAGCTTTGGCTGTAATGTGTACTACATATTGTGGTAGAATAATCACAAACTAATTGCCTGTAAAATGCTAAAAGAATCAATATCAGATCATATTTGCTATTTATTTAATAATTTCAGAGCATGTCTTGCTAGTAAAGCCCAAATTCTGCAAAGTACTCCATCACAGTTCAGTATGGGCTGGGGCTTGGACTGACCTCGTGGGGCCTGTCCAAAGGTCGATTGCAGGTCTGGTCTTGCTCTTCACTGGACACAGTGAAAATTAGATTTGGCCCCTTTTAAGAGATGTTTAAGCAAAGTGGAACAAAAGCTTTCAGAAAAGTGTGTTATTTTTTTAATAATGAACCATGTCATGCAAATTCAAACAATATAACTCAGGGGCTGATATGGCATGGGCTGATGTGACAAAGTGTAATGTTGCAATCTAGAGTCCAACCATACTTGGTTGAGGGAAAAGTTGGGTCTTACCACTTACTCCTGGGAATCCAAGCCTGGTAACCAGGTTGGTGTGGTTCTGTGACTGTGCTCAGCCTAATGCCTCTAGGACCTATGTTTGGCTTAGACTTGCTGGGTGTGAAGGTCTTCACTTGTTCCTAGGTAATGCACCCCAAAATGGTATCTGAAGTGGTCAGAAGTTCCAAGCAAATGCATCTTCTCTAAAGCGACATTTGATAGGTCACTCCTGAGAGTCTTTTAAATGCCCATGTGCAGTAGCTGCTCCGTGCAGTGCGTTTGCATCTGTGCCCAGAGGCACCCTGCATATTTGGCTTTGTGTTCGGACAGAAGCTCCCTCCTGTCATACAGCAGGACAAGTGTTTGTGCAGCTTCAGTGTAGGGGCTCTCTTGAGAGAGCTATGGCCAATCCTTATTCAGACAGGTGAGTTCCATGGCATGTTTGATTAATCTAGCTGAGTGGGTTTCCTACAGCACGGGTGTCTTTATGACTGCAAGCCACTGATTTGGCCTAGTGGGCTCAGTTTACATGTCTCAACAGTTTCCTTTGCAATTTCACCAAAGTCACTGGAATTGACAGAAATTGGGTGAATGTAATTTGTTTGTGCTGGTTTATATCTTTTCCTATGGATTTCACCTCTGAAGGCAGTAGCTCAAAGGTGAGAGTATACAGACACGCTTGCTCTGACTAATTCATTTTTAGAGCATGCATGCCACTCCTTTAAAAAGTCAGTTTGTATCTCCCGAAAGCTAATGGCATAGCAGAAGGAGCTGGGATGGAGTGGTGGGATGCCTGGACCCCTCTGTGGAGACTTACGGAGTGGAAGAGTCTATTCCCCTCCCTGCTTGACCTTCTGTGCCCTGGTCAGCAGTCTGAGACCTGGCCTGGGAGCAGTGGGGTGAAGCAGGAGGCTGGACTGTCCCGCCCCATCCCTGCTCTGGGCACTGGAGTCCCGCGGTCTGAGCCGACCCTGAGCTGGGGGCTGAGCAGCGCCGGGGCTGACCGGGAGCCGCTCCTGCTCTTCCCAGCGGGATCAGTGGCTCGGCTTCCTGCAGACTCCGCAGGCGGCTCTCAGGCGCAAAGCCCTGGCATTTATTTACTCTCCCCTAGTGTTTCCCTGGCTGTACTGATGTAACCAAGGCCATTGCATAATAACCCAGTCCTCAAAATTACTTTTTCGTAGTTTTTGCCATGTGAAAGGAGTGGAGCCAGCAATGCTGGCGGTGTCCAGAGCCAGGGCTGCTGGAACATCTGATTCCTTTGCCTCAGATGAGCAGCTTGTCAGTCTTCTCACTCTGTTCAATAATGGGAATTTCAGAAGTGTGAGTACACACATTTGTATTGGCTGAGCAGATGAAGTCAACAATTTTCCAGACAGAGCTCATACTTTTGCTAGACTTTTGCATTTGTTTTTGTTAACAGTATGGGTCTGTAACCACAGTACTGCAGCAAAGATATTTTATTTTAGGAAGTGACCTAAGCAGCAACAGCCTTCATGCAATTTTCCAGAGAAATGTAAAGTAACAAGAAGGATTTCAGTGCTAAGTGGCACTTCGGGCTTGCTTTCAGATTTTAGGAACAGCTCTGTCAGACAGGAACAAATCCGCTAAAGCCAATGGAATTAGTTTGGTCTAAATAAGATTATAATTGGTCCTTTTTGTTTCTGCATTGCTCAAAAATTAATCCCAGTAAACAACTTGAGGTCAAGTCTCCTCCTAGCTATGCCAGAACTGTGTTGAAATTGGGGGAAATTGCCCCAAATTCACACTGTCTGATAGCCTACAGAGTAAAAATGGTTAAATATACATCTGTATTTCCTAGGTATCCCTTTCAGAACTTTACTTGTAATTAACAATTCTAGTCTCTTACTAGAAATACTATTTTACTGTCTTCTTTTACTTCCTCTATGTCACTGCAGATATTTCCTCCCCTGAGCTGTCCCAAGGTAGGAGATTTCACAGGCTGACCACAGCTCAATTGAGGTTTTGGTTCTATGTGTTGTGGAACTGTTATTCAGATGCTCTGCTCTGGTCCAAATTTGGATCTGAACTCCCTCAAAGTGTGGGGATATTTGGAGGATTGCTTTTATTTTTAAACCCATGCAATTTTCTTGTTCTTATAAACAGTATTCATTTTCGACTCACTCTATTAACATACAGCCTAATAGCAGAATAGCTGCTACTATCAACATATAAATATTTCTACTAATAGCCCAAGCCTGACATTCTGACTCTAACTAATCTGGTTATGCTTGATAATAAATTGTAGTAATGTTTTGGACATATTTTTAACTGGTGAGGCTGCTAATCAGTTTTGCTAAAATGGCATTCACTGGGCTAGGGATTTACCTTGCTTGAAGGCAGTATTAATCCCTGGATAAAAAGATGACTTTGTATTTCTGGAATCATCAAACTTACCTTTTTTTTCTTGTATTGCAGTGAGGTGCATTGAGAGAAATCAATTTATGGGAAACAGTCCATCTACCGCATGAAAAATAGTCTTGGGATAGGTCTTAGTTTATTTTGGCTTTCTGAAGTCTTTGATGAGTTAACAGCTATGTACTTCAAGCACAGAAATGAGAGCTAAACTGCTGGACCTGTGATCGTTTATTGCAGAAGCAGTGAAGTGCCTGTGTCTAATGCAGGCCTATGTTTGGAGGCAAATTTTGTCTCGCTAGGAAGGGCTGAAAATAGGAAGCTGGTTTCCATTCTGGTTTCCCCGAAGAGTGTGTGTTTTGGCTTCAAAGAAGGCAGGGAGTAGACATAGAGCTTTTGCCTGTTTTTTACAGGATATGCTACTTCATTCTTGCCTGATACCTATTTCGTGGAATGTAAATGTTCTGCAAATTTGCCTTCAAGCACTGGTTTGCTATGGAAACTTGTCTAGCATCTTTTATGCTCTGGTGAGACAAGGCTTTGTGAGACCTGCAGGTGCCTGCAGGACTTGTGGATGGTTGACTTCGACCAATGTGAAATGGTGGTTTCACGTTCAGTGCCTTTGCTGAACTACCGCTGATGCAAACTGCCTCCACAGAATAAGCCCAGTGTAAACTTTTCTTAAAGGATTGAGGAAAAAAGTTGGTCTCTGGCAATGAAATGCTGTTTTTATTTTAGGCATCTTAATGTATGAGTGAGGAAGTAATCTGATTAGCACATTTGCTAGAGAAATGAACCAATGGGAAGGTGAAAATATTAGTAAAAGATAGAGTTGATTTATACTCAAACTGGCCTTTAAATTTGCAATATATGCTGTAAGAACATGCTTATATAACCTCTATTTCTATTCATAAAGGTTTATGTGGGTCTATATTGAATTATGCATTTAAAATTAATCCACTGAGGCAGCCCACTGAGATGCCACTTCTCATTTAGTAACTGCATTAAGGACTTTGTGCTTCATTTAGAAACTGTGAGAAGCTTGCTTTGTGCTGTGGAGAGGAACTGGCCTGCCAGATTCAGACTGGCTATTATAGGGTCTTTAAAATAACCATCTCTCTGTCTCTCTCTTTCCAAGTTACCAGTAAAACTCTATTCTTGACTCGTGTGACCTGACTCATGCAGCTTGGCTGAACCTGACAGACCCAACCAACTTGTGTCAGATTCTTAGAAGAGATTAATGAAGATTTTCTTCAGGGGTTGGGAACAGCTGATTCTGCCTTTGCGAGGCTGTGGGGACCCAGAACGAGTAGACGCACACATTAGGTTTTTGTACCAGCAGCTGTAATTCAGATTTATTAAGTGTTTCATTTGTGTGTCTTTCCAGTTCCTCAGACATTGCAAAAGGGTCAAGAGCTCTTCTAGATGTTTACATCGATTTTATTCTAAGAAATCTTAGACTCTTAGTTTGTCTGATTTGAATTCTTCAGAATGCAATTATGCTGCAAAAATGGCATTGTGAGGCTCTGTGTTGTGTCTGAATTAAACTTCTTAAGCTTAAAAATAAAAGCGTACTAGTTCTGCATATCCACACTAATGTGAAATACAGATTGACGTATCTACAAAGCCTATCTTGTTGATCACAAAAAATGACTACTTGTGGGAATGAGTGCCTTTATTGACTGTGGGCAAACCTATTGACTTCCTATTCTGATTTTGTTATTATTATTAAGATAGTGCTTTGTGGCCTTAGTTTAAAAAACTTGTGAAATACCTGGCAAGGCTCAGTTTGTATTTCTCATTCTGGGAACTGTGCTCATACTGCCAAAATATTCAAGTGTCTTCTGAATAATTAAGAAGTTAATTCTGTGCATACTGACACTGAAGAAGTTTTCCCTCATACAGAGTTGTGTATCTTCCCTTCCATATTTCCCACTGCATTTGTTCCCTGTCCCTTGTATTCTCCACTCCACCTTGCAGATAGTCCAGAGCCACCTGGAAAATTACCACCTTCTCTCTGTGTGCACCTGCATGTTGGGTGATTGGCTGGCAGGTTGAAATTTGAAAGCAGATGGTAGAAAGGTCAAAAAAATCGGTTAAAAGTCAGCCACCTTGTTTAAAACTTCTCAGAGATGATGGACATGCAGGACCATATTGCAAGTGAAGTTCTGTATTAATCTAGGCTAAAAGTATAAATAGTTGTAAGAAGAACATTCATTTTTACATTGTCTCCATTTACAAATGGAGAAACTTGTTTTGTTTGCCGCTTTATTTTTGTGTGAGAGAATTAATATGTGTGATTTACTAGAGGGAAGCTAAGTTGAAAAAAGGGATTTTTACGTAAGTACAGACATGCTTATTCCCCTGATGATTTTTATCTGCCACAGGATTAAATTCCATAGTCTAGATTCAGCTGCTATAAAAATGTTGTCTCTTGCATGTGTGACTGTGCTCTACTAGATGAAGGTTTCACTGCTGCAGGGCATCACACAGCCAGTGCCAGACAGGACTTTGACTGTCAGGGTAGATACTTTAAGTAAAATGCAGTAGGGTAAATAACATCTATATATAATAAATATTATTTTAAAACTGTCTAGCCTTTGACACATATGTGACAAAATTAAGACTGAAATCTTCAAAATTATTTAGGTGTCTCATTAATGCAATGGAGAACTGGATGTCTGAGTTTTTAGCGACCTGAAGTTAAATCAGAAAATAATGAACATCTTGAGGAAAGTACTATCTGAGATTAAAATAGATCAGAAACATCTTCCTTTAAGTCTCACCTTTTAAGGACTCCTCACAGGTTTATTTGTGTTTAGATTAAGGGTAAATAAGATCATAAAATTAATATTCATTTTGATATGTGAAAAGCAACTGGTTGCATGACTGTCGAGTTATGAAACCTATATTTTTGTCCTCTGCATCCTGAACATCTGTGGCCTATATTTAATTGTAGTTTTCATCTTCAATTTGAAGAAACAATGTTTAGCCTGAAGACAAAAGTGATCTGTGTAGTGAAATCAGCTAAATAGTGTGGCTAAGTCTCACTTGCTAATGGAAAAGGCATTTTTATACATTTTCTAACTTAGACATTTTATTCATTATATAGTTTAAATACAGTTAAGAATACTCTGCTGTTCTGAACAATGTGGAGAATGGAAGTATTAAGACATGGAGGGATTGTAACTCAAGAGGAACAGGTGCATAAGGATGGAAATGTGTGGCCATATTGCAGCATCAATTTTTAAGCAGAAATCCATACTGATTCCAGTAGTAAGTAATTCTGGTGAAATATTGATGAAATGATGTGATATGACCCATGGGCAGGACATAACGAAATGTGCAAAGTAAAGCAAGTCAGTAGAAGTAGGAAAAATAATATGAAATGCAGAACCAAAAGGAATGAGCAACTTCAGAAGTAATAATCCTGAAAAGTCTGGAGAATTATACAGAAAGAAGGTTTTACATAGGGTGACAACAGGATAACGTCATCACCTCTCCCTCAGCAATCCATACAGCAGATAGCTTCAGCCCAGATTTGCAGCTGTGATCTGTGCTTTGCAGTTGGTCCATATAATGGACTGGATGAGGTTTCCATTTCAGTCAGCCTCCTTTTTTTGACATGTAATTCAAATCCAAATGCTAATCTGCATTTGTGACTCAGAAATCTCTAAGTGACATCCTTACCAAAGAAAGAAAAGATGGAGCCTTCATGTAGAAAAAGAAAGGTGATGTTTGAAGGATGTTTCTTAATTTTTAAAATGCAGGTAGTCAAAAACAACTGAGATGGTTGTGTTCAATTTGCTTCCACGTTATTGTAGCTGTTAAATTCAAGATCTTCATAGGCTTCTTAGCCCATGTCTGAGTTGCAAATCAAGTTGTCTGCAAGCATACACTGCTGAAAACAAAGCACGTTAGGAAGTTTTAATTTTAAATTCTGTTGCTAGATGTGAATCTCAGGTTTCCCAGGTGCAATCTTGAGGAGAGATCTTGAGGTAAAACTACAGTTTGCTGCCAACATAATATTATTTATTTCCACAGAGGTAAGGAATTCTGAACTCCAGTTTCTGCCTGCGCATCTCAGGAAATAGTTGGTTTGTCTGGATTGGGATGGGCTGTTCAATAATGAGGTCTTGTTCATAGCCATGGCATTAAAGAACCTTATCAATGAGGTGTCCCAGTTAACTGAATTGAAGGTGGAAATATTTCCATCTGCTATTTAAATGTAGCTTCTTTTATTCTGCCAGAGACATAATAAGCATTTTGAGCGTTTTCTAACACATTGCCATTCATTTCCCCACATTGGATCTGTAGATTGAAAAGAACACAAAAAAGGAACCCTCAAACATACGCCAATAACACATGCATATTTATGCAGCCAGCAGTTCCTTGTTTAAGGAGAATACTCAAAGAATTAAATTTCATAATTTTCTGAAATAGCAAGGACATTTAAAGAGCATCTGTGGATTGGTCTGAGTAAGTTTGTTCTGTGAATTGCTTGAAAAGAAAACAGATTCTTCCTAGGTATTGCAACAAATTGTTCCCAGCACTTCAGCTTAATACAGTAAATGAAAATTCAGAGGAAGCAGCACAATATTGGATGAACCTGCTTCAGAACATTGGCTCAGGCCACAAAGCAAGTAATTAACAAGCTGAATGAAGCATTTAAGCCCACGCCTTATCATTTATGTAACTAACCTTTGAGTTTTGGACGCACTGGTATGCTGCAGTGAAGCCTACACAGTGTTTCTTTTATGTGTGTGTATTGAGCAAACGGGAAATGCATACCCTGCCATTTGTTTTTCACATTTTCAGCACTTATCAGAGTTCTCTGGCTGAGTGATCTTATATTGCAAAAATGTACGCCTCTTGGTCCTTTTTTCTGTAGTGCAGTATGAATCTAGACAAGCCTCAGCCTTGTTGTATGTGTGGGGATGTATTCTACTTTTAAGGGTGCTTTTGAGCTTGTTTAAAGCATCATTAGTAGCACTAGAAAAGAATTAATTGAATGCCACTTTTCACCGAAGTAGGGAGCAACAAAAAGATTGATGGGGATTCTGCAAAGTCCCTGTTTATGGAGGCAGCCTTCAAAAACAGCTTTGAAAACAAATCAGGAATGCTGTGAACCAATGAGGTCTCAAAAGACGTAGTTTCCATCCTTGTCACACATCTGTTTTTGCCATTCTGAGAAATACTGGGCATGTTAGGAATGCTGAGACTGCTGATGACAACATTAGTTTCCTACAGAGCTTGTGAGATAGAAGTGGAGTTTAACATCACCTCTGCACTTGGGAAATGAGTCATTTTGCTTATTAATGCTCTCACTTTTGTCTCTCCCTCCTGTTCTTTTCCCCATCACTTTATAACCAGACTTATTTGGAACTCTTGTGAGACAAACACCGTTTCTCCTTGGCGGGAGGGAAATAAAATAGCATACTTAACATGGTTATATAACACACTGCTACGCATGCCTAAAATGAGGTCATTTTGATTAATATATTTATCTGGTGTGCAGCTGTAACAGGACATGTAATTGTGATTAAAAGACTATCATTTTCTTTAGTCTCTTTGCAATAGCCTTCAGTTTTTGTAACTAATATCCCTGAACCTGATGGGAGTTAGTTGCTGGTTATGTCATAATTTGTGCCCTTGGGCTATGGTCCTAGCCCCCCAAACCTCAGAAAATCATTGTAGTGTGGAAACACAGTTTCCTTTCTCTCTTCTTTCTTCTGTCAGAAGTTAGGTAAGAATTCTGCACTAATTATGTTTATTAGAAGTAATCCAGCAACATATGCATAGAAGGAGGAAAGAGAACGGGGCAAACTGTGGAATTCCTTAAAGTTGGAAATGTTGCTGGATGATGGAGAAAGTAAAAAGATGATATGAGTGATAAAGCCAGTTACAGTGAGCCAGGAGAAAAAGTGGAGCAGCACGCTGCAAATGTCTCTAGTATCATCTGTGGGAATGAGAGAACCGGTAGAATCTGCTTTTGGAATACAAGCAGATGTATTTTTCTTTTGGGATGTTGAACTGCCATTCTTCAAAGTTCTGACGCATCCGGTTCTATTTCGGTTTGATGACTCCTAACTAGACACGTTAGGTGGCTGCTGCTCAGAAGCCAGCATTTAAAAACACTGTGGTTTTCTGTTCGACTCTTTCTGGCAAAAAGCTCGTTATTCAAGTACTTGCTCTAACCTTTAGTTACCCTGGTTGCATAACTGGAAAGCAGCATCCCACCATGCACTTCTGTGACCCAGTTGTGCCTTTCCAGTAGTGACTTTATGAGTTACGAAAGGTGTGTCTGCCACATTGCTACAGAAAGGTTTACTCTACTGACCCTGATTTCCTAAATATTATATAGTCATCATTCACTGAGGGGTAAAAAACAATGTAAAAGCATGTAAAAAACCCCCTTAATTCCACTATGTTGAAAATCCTTGTGTATGCTCTTTAGCCCTGATAGCGTTTGGACTTATCATTGATAAAAAAATACTTGTAGAACTGATTTTAAAATCATTAATGCTTCAGTAATCTTTCAAAATGAATTTTAGATGGTACATCCAGTACTAATAGTCACAGTACAAATCACTGACTCATCCAAGGAAGAGCCTGAATAACAATTGCTTTGTTGAACTGATTTGCAGTCTAAATTGTGATGTGCAGCTTTCACATTTTCTAGACTGTCTGCAGACTTGCTAAAACCCTTCCACATTATCGTATCATCTATTACCCTGTATTCTACTCATGATAAAACGTCCCTGTGGATGAGAATGAATTTCTAATGTCACATAGAAAAAACTGTTTATTGCTAGCATTACTTTTACAAAATCTTTCTGTAGCTCATAGAAAACACAGAAGAGACATGTGCTTGGTTTTCTTTGCCATCACATAATACAGCATAAGTCAGTTACATAAATAAAGTCACTTACATAAATAGCTTAATTCTCCTTTCATTTATATGGAATTATAAATGAAGAGCAGATCTACTGAAACAAAAGATGTTACACTGGCATAAAACTGATATTGACAGCATGTGCATGCTTTCCTTACATAGATTCTTTCAGCCAGTGATTTTTGGGCTTTAACTACTTGAGTCATCCTATCCTAAGAAATAAAGTATTCAGTATGTGGCAGCTGAAAGCTGGTCTTCATACCAAAGCTTGGTCTTTACATCAGTTTTCTAGTAGCCTCTGTATATTAATTTTTGGTATCAATATACAATTTATCTGTGTAGTTAAAATATAACATTACTCTTGTCTAGTAAGCGTGACATAACCAGTTCTGTTGTGTAGGTTTTAGAGAACTTGGTATTAGTGACTGATAATAAAAGCCTGTTTGAAAATCAGAAAGACCGTTAAAAACCCATCCCAGCCCTACAATAGTTTAGTAATGCAGTTTCCATCTTCTTTCATCTGTACATGTGGCCAAGAGGCTGAGAGATGGCATTCCTTACCTTGCCCTTGGTTGTGAGTAGTATGGAGCAAAGACCAGGCAATCCATGGTTCCTACAGCAGAGGAAACTACGAAGTCAGCACCTCTTTTGAAGATAAAAACTGTTGCCATTGTATCTTTCACCCAGTCATACAGAGAACTATGGCACACTAAGAGATGTTCCAGGATTTTGTGGCATCTCATTCACAGAATAAAAGCATATTACTGACAACATTTTCAAAGCTGTGGCAGGTCTCAGCCAGGAGCTGCCCCATGGCAAGCCCTTCCCTTTGCCCAGTATGGCACAGGGTCCTGATCCCACTCACAGCAAAGTCAGGACAGGGTCTTGTGTCAGGGAACTGGGGAAGCAAAGGCTGACTGGAAGCAGTGGTTTTCCTTTAACTGCTTTACAGGGTAGAAATCATCCAAAATTGCTAGTGATCATTTTAATATGAAGCATTATGTAAGTGTAGATGACTTTAGCATATTTCAAATATCATTTGAATCAATCTGTGTAGGTACACTGTTATAAAACGAGGACATAGTGAGAAAGTAGTTGGGAAATATTTTGCTATCCTATATTTGGGTTAAATTCTGTTTCATATTGCATCTAGACCCCTCTTTTTTATAACTGCTCTTAAAGCTTTCAAAACTAAAGTTATGACTTAAAAACAATAGTTTAAATCAACACGTTCCCAAGAAAAGCTTCAGTTTTGACTATTTACTATTTCCTGATGAAAATGCACTTCAACCAAAGCTTCCTCTGATCAGACACAAATGTATTTTGTTACATATAACACAGGCCTTGACATGAGTTGTAGGCTCACCATAGGCCTTAGCCTGTGCCCTGGATTCTGAAGTAAATGCAGAGCCTGAACAAGCTTACCTAAGAGGCCAGGAAGGCAACCTGTTACCCCAGCAGTGGCTGAGGCTTAGGCAGCAAGTCACAAGCATGCTACATCTTGCTTAAGTGACAAGGCAAAAGAAGCAGCCCATACATATGTAACTTGCAAACATTTTTCAAATCTTCATATTTTTTGTAAACTCTTAATCTGAGGTTTATGAATAAAGGTATTATCTAGCTTTCTCTGTGAAGTTGAGTTTGATAGCCCTATGGAACTTCTTAAATGGTCATCACTGAAAACAGTCCTTTCATTCCCACACAGACACAGTTTAAATGTGGCTAGGATGCATTCTTGTGTGAGACTGTAAATGAAAAGTACCCTGGTCATAGGTTTAAATCACAGCAATCTGTAAAGCAAACAGTAATGCATCAGAGGAACCAAAGCCCAGAGAAGTGCAGGGTAGTGCAGTAAGCCAGGCCTTCTTCAGCTCCCATTATTTTTACTTTATCACAGCAACAAAGGAAGAGAGGAGGGGAAATAAAACCAAACCCAAAAAATCCAAAAAAAGCAGCAGCACATATTGTCCTCTTTTACAGCATCTGAGGTTTGAACAACTTAATTCCTATGGTTTGGCTTCTTCACTTCAAGTGTTGTTGTGTAACTGCAGGATCTAGGAGTTGTTCTTTGTTCCTTTATCTAAAACACCTACAAAAAACAGCTCCCATGTAATATTTGTTCACCTTTGTAGTTGTTATGCAAGCCAAAGAGTAAAGAACACAAAAATTTTAATTAGGAAACAACTCTCCACACAGACTTTGTTGGTACAACATAGTTATAAGCATATCTACAAACACATACAGGTTCTTTGGACTATGATTTTTTAAAATATATTTTATGTGACAATGCAAACAAATCCAGAAAAAACCAATTACTTCAAACTTATATAGAGGTAGCTGAACAGTACTCTGTTCAGTGATATGAGAGTATAACTTTTCATTTCAAGTTCATTACAGTGCACAAAAGGATGTTTTACAAACAAATGGAATATACAAGTCCACAAAACTTTTTATTTAAAATGGCTTGATAGATATATTTCTGGCACTCTTGTAACCACATAGCTTGATGGAATTAAATTGGACAAGTATATGGTTCCAAATTAAGACATCTTACACAGATAGTCTTTTGCTCCTCATTTTTGTACTTCTCCCGTTCCTCCTCAGGGAATTATAGAAGCTATTACATTGTTTTTGCTACACTTCTGCTCTGTAAACCTTTGTTCTGCAAATTGAATGTAAAGATTAAAAGGTGCATATGTTTTATATTTATAAAATATATGGCTATGACTATTAAAAAGCTCAAGAATGGCAATAACAGAATACAGGCACTTCTATGTGAGGGTTACTTTAGACCTTATGAAAATCCAACATTAGTAAGCACTTCACATGATACCTGGATGAGTAAGTCAATGTAATACTTCAGGTTTTTATTATCCACCATTTTAATCCTATCTGAGCAGATTAGTTTCTTTCTTCTTTCAGACAATATTTATTTAGCAAAGTGTTTTAAGAGAGTGACTTTGCTCAAACTACCATTTTTCTATAGCCATAAGACTTTCAGTGGTTTACTGGGCTTTGGAATAAACCCCAGCTCCTAAACTATGTGCTGTACTAGTTACAGGTTCAGTTGTGAATTAAATGAGAACTAAGCAGGGGTTGAAAAAAGGGACTGTGTTCATCGGATGTAGGACTTGGGGGAAACGGGGAGCACTACCCTAAGTGCATAGTCCACAGGGGTTTTATGCACAAAAACCCTATAGTTAATTTTCACTTTCTTCTTTAAATAAGTGTTTGTGAACATGTTCTCCATTTCTAAACATTGCATTTAAATACAACTCCTGTCTGTCATTGATTTAAACACCAGTAAAACTTCAGCACCAAGTAGAAATCATCAAAAAAGAAAATTTCTCACAATGAGAACAATCAGCCATTGGAATAATCTTCCCAGGGAAGTGCTGGATTTCCCAACATTGGACACTTGTAAGATTTGGCTGAATAGCCTGCTGGACCATCTTGTCTAGACCATGCTTTTGCCAAGAAAATTTGGACCAGCTGATCCTTGAGGTTCCTTCCATCCCGGGATTCTATGATTATATGAAAAGACCATCTAAAACAGAACTCAACTCTATGAAGCTCTTTCTCTACAGCACAGATTAAGACAGACCTGCTACATCCAAATCCACGTGCTTTTTTTTTTTTTTTTAGACTAAAGCAATCTTTGGATTAGTAAATCCATGGTTGAGGTGTTCTGTCAGTAAGTAGTCATACAGGGCAGAAGGACGGGCTGAGCAACACATCAGCCATTCAGTCTGACAGCTGGTATCTCTTATTGCTACAGTATAATGGAAGATATCAGCACTTAAAGTAATTACAGAAAAAAAGCAAGAGGAACTTCTACAACTAACACCAGAATGTCACTTAAGACTTAGCTTAAAGGCCTATCACACCATTTTATCATTTCATTATTAAAACTACTGAACTACTGTGTAAGCAGCCTATGCATTACTTACACCCCCACAGCAATTAATCAATACTTCTGACCACACAGGAAATGCAAGTTTGAGTCATGATTTGGTTTGTTCGTCTTTTTTGTTTTTAGCAGATGAGCAAGACTGGTTATCAAACTGGCTTTGGTGTCTAGAAAAATGTGAGCAGCCTAAATAAAATACTCCCTCCCCCTATTAGCATTTTATTTGTTCAATGCTGTTTCTATAATTAAACTGAAGGTATTTTTAAATTGGTTCAACTGTTTATTCATGCCTGTGATAAATGTTGCATTTACATCCTTGTACTTATTTATGCAACTGAAAAAAATCAGTGATAGTGTGGCATACCTAGATTTTTGTGGTTTTAAACATCATTAATGAAACTTTACCATCTCAATATAATGAAGGCTAAGGGTATTCCTTCTCCAGTTTTTCCTTGACAGGTTTGTGTTCTCTAGCAAATATCTTTCTCAGTATTGTTTTTCATTTCTGATGGAATTTGTAGACTTTAGCCATTAGTCTAGGATGTGTGTGGCCATAGAGCAGCCCCAGAGAGAATGCTATTGTACATGTACAGATGGAATTTTGATTTGTTGTGCATATGCAGATCACCTGTGTGCATTACATGCAGTAGGGTCCGGTGTTTCCAGGTTGCAACAAATGCACTGGGCATTCTCAATGCAGGGCATGTACACGAGTCTCTGCTTAGGAAATTCTGGCAGCTTTACTCAAGGCTAATATTCAAGGCAGAAAAGACAATATTCATTTTAAAAATCAAGGATTTTTTCCATGGCAGTTTCTAAAACAATAAAATAGAATGAGTATGTAGAAGACACAGCATGCAGGGTAAAAAAATAATGACATCAGTGAGAAAAAAGTTTAAATAAGATATTTAAGGTCCTTTTCTCACAGATAAGAGTAACAAAAGTGGAAGCTTTTTTTCCTGTGGGAGCAATATGAGACCCTTATGCTCTGCAATAGTGCATAATGGCTTGTGGAAGAATTGCATTTAATGCAGCTTCACTTCCACACAAGTAGAAATTGCTTTGTTGTTGACTTACAAAGACAAAATGCCATAGCAGGTGTCAGCCACCATCACTTGGTGCTGTTCAGAACATGTAGGTGTTTTTATACATTGTTTACAGCATGCCAAGTACCACCCATGGAGGAAGTGCAGCAATCCAGCAGTATGGAAGGAAGTCATAACATTTCTAAAGTAGCTCAATGCAAACAGGATACAGATTCCATGAGCACCACAAGGGTGAAGCATGTTTGTCTTCCATTTGTTTCTTTGGTACCCTTATAAAAAAGTTCTAGAGAATTTAACAAAATGGGAACAAAGGTAGCTTTCTGGAAACATAACAGTATGGAAGTTACTTTTAACTAATAAATATTCTGATGAGCTAATGGAAAAGCACACAAAAATAATATTAAATTCTACCACATTTTTTTTCATAGAGGCATGAAATGGCAGAGCGCTATCCTGGGTAAAAAAACCAAATAAATTTATATCATTCCATAACAGTCTCACTTCATTCTAGTTTTTGCCACTGAAAAGGAAAAGAGTAGCTTAGAATAAAAGGCCCAGTTTTGCTCACATTGAAACCAGTGAAAGTCATAATCAGATGAAGGTAAGAGCAGTCCCAGAAAGTGGTACACTGTAAGCAATAAAAGCAGCAAAACAACTGTATGAACTGTTGATTTAAAAAAAAAAAAAAGAAAATCAAACCCAAGATACTTCCTGTTCTCATTTCTGCCCTATTTTTACCTGCATTATGGCTAGAAGTAATCATGCTAAAATTCACTTGCTTTCCTTGGGAGATAACTATTATTAGCAATGCTACCCAATCTCTTAAGAGAAAAGTAATGGCTGGGTAGAGATTTGAAGCTAACTGAAGAAACCTGAAGATTGGGGTGAAATAAATAGCATTTATTACAACATATTCCTTCTTATGTGACACAAACTGCCCTCTGAGTCCTACAGTTCAAAATAACTCCCCCCTCCCCCTCCCATAAACACACACTCCAAAGCCAAATCCCACCAAACAATTAAAAGAAATAAAACTCATCTTAACAGCAACAAGAGTTGATGGAAAAAAAAGAAATCTATGTATTAACCTACAATGAAATGACACCAGTACTTCCAGTTTTCTCTAGGATAAGCCAATTTTCATATACTACAGCTCTTTCTTCACAGTTGTTTGTAGCCATTGTCCATTTTTGAAAGAAGGAGTTCAGATATAAATTCAACTTCAAGTTACTCTGTTCGGTGAAATATTAGAGGATAGATCCTTCTGTCACCACTATGGTCAATTCCCACTGACATCAACCACCAGTACTTGAATTTACGCAAGCACTTAAACACTTATGCTTAAGCAGATGCTTGACTGTTTGGTTGTATCAGGAACCTCGCCACAAGCATAGGATCAACCTTCAACAGCTCTGCTTGAATTAACTCAGACAATCTGTGTATTCAAAGACTTCAAGGCAGGATGCTTTGAGGGGGTTCTTAAGCTACGGTAGAACTGGGGATAAGTAGAAAAATATTTGAAGTATTTGAACGCAAATAACTGAAAAATTAACAAAGCAGTTGCTTGTGCACTGCTAGAATCATAATTTTTGCCCCCAGTCATAAATACAGGGTAAAAACACTATAAATAGAGCAGCTCACTTTCCTTTAGTGAATGAACACATAAATAATATACACTTTGAAACAAAACAATCATAGTGCAAAAATAAATTATCAAACAGAAGTTGTGAACATTATTTTACACAATGCTATATAAAACCTGAACCATTTGAATAAAAGACTTTGCAGTTCACTGAAATAATGCATTAACCTTATTGTTTCTGCTTCACATTAAACTGCACAGTTTATCTTTTCCACTAAAAAATAAAAATAAAATAAATTAAAAAAAACCTTAAGATTTTTAAAAGGTTTATGGCAAACAAGATCACTTTTTGTTCTATCACATTTGTTACTAATTTAGCAGTGCAGTGATTGAATACTCGTCTCAGTTCCAAATGGAAACTATTGAAGTATCCATAAACATCCCCTGCTCTTTATAACTCATTCTCTTTGAAATTCAGGCTTGAAACATCCTGACACTCAAATCTGTAAGACATTATTGCAGTTAGATGAAGTTACAAGAGACAGTCTGCAGTCAAGGACTGTGGGAGACTTCCCAGCTCTGCTCCTCACCATCACCGTGATCTTGTACGAGACATGAATGTAAGGACACGTCTGATGCCATTCAAGCGGTCTTTGAGGGATTTCATGGCAAGGAATGGGAGCTGAGCTCTGTTCTCAAGTGGAAGGACAGCCAGGACCCACCAGCACCAGGCTGGCCCATTGGGGTTAGCCTGCAGTCAGTGGGGAAAAAAAAAAAATTAGAAGTCAGGATTCATACAGCTAGTAAGGTCCTATTCTTGAGGATTTAACTCTGAGAACACAGTTTTTGATAGCAATGTAGCAAGTAGATAATTTCATTGCCAGCCTAATGGCTTGTGATTACAGGTTGGCCTGAAACAGATTACAAACAAGTGGCACCTTTCCTAAAAATAGGATGTAAAAGGCATTTCTATTAGTAACAACAACATATAGGCTGGGCCTTCTGCATTTTTTTAAATCTATTTTTCCCATATGTTATTACTGACCCAGCTCTTTAGGATTCCTGCCTTCCTTCTCCATACTTTATGACACTATTTAGCTCTTGTTGTTATATTCTGTTATTTTAGGACCCCACCATTTGCAGTCCTTTAACAAAAGTAACAAGTTTCCAGTTGCCTATTTACTTCTCAGTCATTTAATTGGGGAAGTAGAGCAGGCAAAAAGGCAGTTCAGTCTCCTGAGATTAATGCAGTGAGATAAATAGTCTCAGAAAGTTATCAACATTAAATATGAGCTTTTTCTTTGCAACTGTGCTACCACAGGTGTGTGGCAACAGAATTTAGAGGCTCAGTTTATGTGGGGTAAATGCAGAGTATTCATATTTTCATCTTAGAACACAATGCCTGCCAGCTTATCGGATATCCCTGCTATTTCTGTCTCTAAAAGTTACATAAGCCACTGATTCTGGATACCTGTGGGTCAGGATCCTTAGCTGGCATTGGACCAAAATGACTGAGAATTCGACTTTTGAGTGCTTGCTTGAGGGAGTTAAACCACATATAAGCCTGATCATAGACAGAGTCATGGAGAACAAGTAATGCAACATACTCTTGTCCTTGCACCTGGAATGAGAAATGAGAGGGGGAAGGTTACTGTTAGTTCAGTCTGCATGCTGGGGAAGGCATAGCATTTTTAGGATTTTCTGGAGTGGGTAGGGGAAAGGAAAAGGAAAAAAAAAGCATGCCAGAAAAGTTCTGGGATAAATACTGAGAGCTCATTTGGTGTTTCCCCTTCTGATGCCCCTTCCCTACCCAAATTCTTTACTTTACCTGTATTCTAAACCAAAAAAACCTATTTGTAGAATTAGCACTTTCTGGATTGTTGTATCAAAAAACCTTTACACAAACATCATGCGAAAACGGAAAAAAGATGATGCAAAGCTTTTTTAAAAAAAGAAAAATCAGTAGAGCCTCAGAGTAGACATTTTATCTTCCCTTTGCACACCAAAAGCTCTTAAGAATTAACACAAGCAATTTTGAAGGTTATGGTGCACCCAATCCTGCTGCTTCTTACCTGAATGGAGATTTTCTAACTGGCTTCCATAAAAATGGTGTCAGGTTCCCCCTCCACCCTCTTATAAATTGCAGTTATTCTGTCCAGAAGAGCAGCAAGATCTCATCCTGGATTCACTTAATCTTGTCCTCTGATAAATACCTCTAGGAAACACTCTTCAGTACATCGGCAGTGTGTGTGCATGCATGTGCTAACTCTTATGTTTCCCACCTTAACCATGAGCAGTTATTAAATACCACAAATTTGGTTTATTAGAAACTTCTACAAAGAAAGAAAAACATAAATGCTTAGAATTTCACATGTAATACGGTTTAAATGAAATATTTCTAAATTTACCTTTTGATCCTCAATGTACTCAATATCTGCTGTATTATATCCATCCCGCTGGCTGTGCTGGATCACCTTAAATCTCCTCTTGCCAATGCTGTCTACAACAGAGCGACCATCAGCAAAGAATTCAACATTTCTTATCTCCAGAATGCAGCCATAATCTGCAAACCTATTGAAATCAGAACAAAAGCAAGTAAACAAGTCTTATTCTCTCCACCCTGAGTTCCACAGAGCTGCCATACAGCCAGTCCCTACCACAAAGGTATTTACCAATGTCAGCTCATTTCTATTGTTCATAGCACTGACCTGCTGTAGTTCAAATTATACCACAATTGTTTGCAAAACTGTCAGGAAGATCCAGACTGTCTAATCTGATTAATGCTAACTGGATGTTTTGGAATACAGGGAACATCTTATGAAATTGAAAGTTATACAGCTCAGAAGCAGACTTTCTCCATAATCCTAATATGTTCAAGTCAATTTGTACAGAAGGACAAGTGCAATTCAGAATACTAGCATTATGGAAGGACATGGAAATCTATGAAGAAAAACGTTTTTGCACAATTTCAGCAGATTTTAGTTTGCAGGTGGGTATTTTCTGCAAACTGTACTTTTCACAGTGTATACATACCCAGTAGGTTTATAGCATAAAAAGAAGGGAAGAAAGCTAAACAGAGAGTCACACATTGAAGTCAAATTACCTAATACTAACTGTAAATGGTTCAATGTAAATGCTCAGCCAGTCCTTATGAAGGTCCTGTTATACGTCTGCAGTCTCCACTATATTCAGAACAGTGACAATATAAAGAGATCCCATAGTTTAAAGGAATTAAGCCCAAGAACACACCTTACTGCCATTTCGATTTCTTGTGCCAAAACATTCAGTAGATTGGAAAGCAGCAGAAAAATACACTTTCTTTTCATGTGTTACAGGAGGTCTGCAGCTCAATCACATATTACACACGTTCAGCTATGAGTGTTTTGAGAGAACAGACCGGCATATTAGTCAGAACCCAAGTGCCCAAGAGAAAAACTTCAGTCTCCTCAACGTCTTTAACATGCATGATTAGGAAGAAACTTTCTCTACTGGAAAGCTACCACAGATATTACAGCCATGGACCTTTCTGCACCTCTCCACTGGCTCGAGACTAAGTGGATACCTCACATGGTCCAAGCTTTTCACTCACCCCTTGACAGGGTCACTGATGCACATCCCAAACTGTTTGGTGCCAGTCTCCATGCACCTCCGGATCATCAGCCGATAACACGGCTCAAAGATGTGCAAAGGACATGGGACTGTAGGATAAGCCATTGTACACACAAATATGGGAACATTCTTATTTAGGCTGTAAGAAAGAAAGAAAGGAAAAATCAGATATGATGTTTTACCACACAACTGACTAGGTATAAAACACGTAGTAACATATTTTTTTTAATTATGACATCTCTAAATAGAAATTATAACATCTTTAGAATAAAATTCTTAATGAAGTAAGTAAAACCTAAAATTATTTTCCCTTTAACTGACTAAATACTCTAGAAAATTATATACTACTTAATAGCAGACAAATTTTTCATTAAGATTTCTTGATTTGCTAGTAAAAGCATTATTGTATCTCTAGTATTGCTTTTATTTATTTCCCTTAATCCCGTTTCTTCCCTATCCAGTATATTCCAAACCCCATCCTGTCGGACTACTTCTACCTATTGTCTCACTCTGTGCCTTTCATAGAGGTCCACTGAAAGCAGGCACATGGCTTTTTACTTTGTTTATAAAGCAACCTTCTGGATTTCTTCTACTTCTCTTTATTGTTTAGCACAGTGTCCAGTTTTATGCTCCCTCAAGCACGGTTTCACCTGGACCCTGCTCTCCGATATCACATGATACAGAGAAAGAAGCACCATCAGCATCTCAGCTCGTGTTCCACAGCAGCCAGAGCCATTCACAGCCAACAGCAGCAGAATTAGAGATGGGATTTTACATAAATGGATTACATACTTGGAAAGCTCTGCTATTTCCTCTTCATAAATCTTCCTCCTTTCAGTGAGTTCTTCTGGAAGATATCTGGCTATTAGCTCCTCCATTAGCACTGTTTTACAGTATTTCCTCATAGCCAAGCACTGCAGTAAGAACACACACACGCAGTTAGAGAGAACATCCAGCACATCACAGTGTATGGTCCCTGTGAAAAGGGAGTCATCTATTACCCCCATTTACTGATTTCTGTGATTCTATCATCTGTTAAACTTGCCAGTGAAGAGTCAGTTTTTTAACTATTCCCTGTGTTACAGACATTTACTTAGGAAATTTGGAAAGTAAAAATCACCTACAGATTTTTTAAGTACAGGCCTGGTCCTAAGGTTTGAACAGAGACTAGCCATGCTTGGCCACTCACAAGAGCATTTTAAAAGTCACATTCTTCCCAAGTTATGCAATATTTCTTTTGTGTTGGGAAATATCAAGGCTGTCTGCAAGTGAAGTCATTCCTATCACTTGCATTTGAACTGATGCTGAAAAAATCCAAGGATTACCTCTGAGAGCCCTTCCTTGCACAGGGGACATTTTGGGTTGTGATCCAGGCATCTCTCCAGACATTTGAGACAGAAGGTATGTCCACAAGGTGTAGTGACAGGTTCATAGAAGAGCCTGGATTGGAAAATCCAAGAGCAAAAAGACAACAATATCGTGTACTAAAGTAAAAGAAAAAAGTTGCTACCAAAAATAGCTGAATTCATTCACTAACTTAACTACTGACTACTGCAGGGATAAAGTTGCTTCTTGCTTTTAATTTCTTCAACCAACTTTTGTATTTACTCAGTTTACAGACTTTTTTTATTGCCACCCAACATGAAAGGCAGCCCATGAACTTTGACTTCAGTGAATGTGAGGGACAACATTGTCACGAACTTCCAACAAGCCAGTATTTAATTTTCCTCTGTGTGAGCAATAGAGAACTAGAAGTTGGACCATCTGACTTCACTAATGAAATTGAGCAATGCCTGCACAACTATTACTGTGGAAATGTTATGATTACTTGTATGTGTAGAGCTAAGCACAAAATACCTATTTGCAGTAATAGCCCACATCAGTAACTGCAATAAACAGGGACTTGGCAGCTCTGGAATAAATAGTGGAGCTCAAAGATCCTGGAGGTCTTTCCAACCTAAAAAATTTTATGATTCTATTATTGCCAGCTCTAATAGGCATTCCTCTTTTTTTTTTTTTGGGGGGGGGGGGGGGTGGGAAATAGAGTTTTTAACCTTCAAGTGACTGCTTTTCGGGAAAATGAGAGACAGGAAGTTCATGCTTCCTCTGGAAGAATATTTAAATATATAAGGCCAGGTCTTCAAAGTATCATGGTACCTGTTTCTTTACCCATTCCAAATACCTCTATAACACTTATTTTCATGTAAAGATTTTTTTCCTTATTAGGATTATGTGATATTGCAAAGTCATGATTCCTTGTCAATAAGGACCTTAAGGAGATGTAAGTAATATAGAAGTTTTTTAAAAAATAGAAATAATTCAAAACTAGAAACTAAATTGTCTGGAACATACTGTATTTTACAACATATTGTCTAAGCATTTTAAGGTCTTTAATATTAGTCTCATTATAATTTAAGTGAATTAATAATTTTTCTTTAAAGTATTAGTTTATCAAAACAGTACACTATGCTCTGTTAAACATGTGGAAATTACAATACATAAACCCATGTTTATTAGCATCTTTAACAAGATGAGTGTATTTAAGAATGTAATTGGCTTTTAACAAGACTGCTGTAGAGAGCTTATTAAATGTCATTAGTTACCAAAAACATTGACATTTAAGCAATGGAACATATGAAATAGTATCTGAAATGCCACACCTATCTTATTGCAACTTGACAGTGTAACTCAAAACACTTGTTAATTGTTTCACAAACAGAAACCTCACTTAAACTATGCAAAACACTGAATTCTACCCCATGTTCCAGTAAGTACTGCATTGCATATGTAATAATTTAGTAGGGACTGACTTCATCTGAAATGTAGCATAAAGACAAAATACTCCTGTTAAGATTCGTGAGTCTGCCCTAGCTCTTACAAAAGCCAGCAGCTGCTTTTCCTAACAACTCTAAGAGGACCTGGACAAGCTCCATGATTTGCAGAAAGAAACACTACACATCAAGATTTCTCATGACATTATTTTGAGCTACTGTAAACAGCAGAAACTAAATGGCAGCAGAACAGTGCTGCTTCTTTGCTCACCAATAAGTTGCTTTGACTACCTTGTATTTTCTGCTTGCTGCTGGAGCAAAGGTAGATCAATAACATTTTGGCCACTTCATCAGACAAAAAGGTTAATAACAGCTCCTGCAGTTAATTGTGAACAGGTCACTAGGTTACTAGGTAATTAGCCCAAAGTATCTCAGGAACCAAATCCCCAAAACACTTCTGAAGCACATGGCAGGAAATAATTACAATCAGTCTGCATAAATAACAAGAAAGATCTTATGAGAGCTTTCCTGAGCACAAGCCTTCCTTGTGCAGTGATGTTACAAAGCTAACATCTTTCTGAAGGCAAGGCCTGGATTTGTGACTGCAATTACAAGTGCAGCACCTATACCATCCTCTATACTGTAAGGGAATCAGTAATCCTTGGGCTAATTCCTTTACAAATGTATTGTAGTCTAGTTCTTTCTGATTTAACATAGAGGATGAGAAAGTAGGACTAATTAATTTTATTTAAAACATCTGAAAAATGCTTTGTGGACATGATGATAAACAAGCAGAATCACTAAACCACTAAGATTAATTGTGTGGCTTTCTGTTAGAGGAAAGTTTTGCTCTTTGCACTATGGAGTGTTTTGACAGCTGCATAAACTTTTGGAACATATTTCAGCTGTAGACAGGGAGAGGGGGCGGATCTGATTTGTTCCAAGCAGAAGCAAATCATGCAATACAGCAGTTGGTCCTCAAAGCTTTCAGTTTGTCTGAAAGAAATTGAAGCCCCCTCTTCTGCATAGAAACAACAAAATCCAGATTTCTCAAAACACAGACCTTCAAAAGTAAATCCCTAAAGAGAATATCTACTATTTAAGAACTAAAAAATATTGTGCAAAACTAACCCCAGCATGCATTATAGATAAATCTGGGTAATTAAAAAAAAATAAGCAACCTAAGCAACACTCACTGCAGTGAGTGCACACCTTCCCAATATTTCTAAGTCAGTAAAAACCCCCACATAATATATTTGCCAAACTTAAAATGTTTTGTAGAAAACAAGTAGTAAAACAGATGCAGTTGACAGCTCCTACTTGTTTTACTAAGTCATTGCTGCTCCCAAGAATAACTGTTGTTTAACTGGAAGAAGAAATCGTCAAGCAAATGGAGTGACTGCCTCAGTAAAGTGAGGAACAAATCTCTTAAGCAAGAGAATTAAAACATGCTCTTGTTTACTCGCAAGATCCTCCTGTTGCAACAGCAGCAACAGAGTACTTCACATGTAAACTCAGAATATTCATTCGATGTGGTCTCTAGGTATTTTGTGTTTTTTGTGACAAACAGCTCTACAAATTCCCAGATGACAAACTGTGGGTTTGTGCACTGTATCAGTGGCTAGGTGGGTGCCAGTGATGAGCGTAAATCTTTCAGACACCTTCACTAACTTGCTTAACCTGCATGTGACTTTGTGTGCCCTTTCCAAAGCAATTGCTAGCCCAGAGAAGACTAAAGAGTCCCCATTCATCAACAGTGCTCAGAGCTAAAGGTCTAGAAATGCATCACTGGAGTAACAGTCACAGTAAAAGCTAATTTCATGTCACAGGCAAAAATAAGTACCAAGTAAGCTAGAAAATCTCTAGGTCATTAAAAGGAAGAAGATACAGCTGGAAAGCTATAGATATCTGTGAGAAAAGAACACACCTCATACACAGGGAGCAGTCCAAATCTGATGGATCCACAACTTCAAATGGAATATGTTGTCCAGTACTATTTCCCTTAGTATCAACCGTGTCTATCAACAAGAAAAAAAAATGATAATGTAATTGAACAGAACTATGCAAGCACAATGCTACTCATGTATTTACACCAGCATATGATGTTTAAATGTGTCTCCTATATACTTGCAACTTACTGAACCATGAAGCATCATTAGAGTAATTTCTACGCAAAGCTTCAAATTCAGCCTTGGCACAAATCAGCACATCTCCCCTTAATTTTGGTCACACTATACCCACTTACAGAGGGTTCAATTTGGCCTTGCATTAGCAAACAACGTCAAAACACTTTTTGTTACTGCTGAAAGTCTAAAGTGAGACAAATTCTTCTCTCATACCATTGTAAATATCTCCCACAGCATGAAAACAAGGCCAGATATGAAGAACAAATAGAGTTTGTGCTTTTAAGCTTTTTAAATTGTTATAGAAAGTGGTAAGACCATGTGAAACATTGATGTTCTTTAAAAGATTCGAGCTCTGCTGAGAAAAACACATGACCCAACCTTCTTTGCCCCTTTTTAGACTTTTTTCTCCCTACACACAGGAAAGATTCCACATCATGCATGCCTTAGGCATGATTAGGCAAAAGAGAAAATATAAAAGGCAAAGTGTAATTTGGTCCCTCTTTGTCTGAATCTTACAAAAGAAAAGTTTCCATGGATTGCATGCCATGGAACCTGTCCTGTGTATAATTAAACATACCTTTCTTCATCAGTTTGCAGGGCACCTCAGCATTTCGCATCTCCTCAGAGCAGCACTTCCTTTTCAGGAGGCTGCATTTCTCAGAGATGAGAAAAGTAGACTCTGGCATGGAGGTGAATTTGTTCTCCTCCTCCAAACAGTCCTTTTTGCTCTCTGTAATTTGTATAGATTTCCTCAAACTACCAGAAGTTGTTACAT
The DNA here is from genome assembly GCF_000738735.6 of Corvus cornix cornix. Lineage (NCBI taxonomy): Eukaryota > Metazoa > Chordata > Aves > Passeriformes > Corvidae > Corvus > Corvus cornix. The sequence goes on along the minus strand of NC_047058.1, from coordinate 9,412,479 downwards.
TTGGTTCCTCTTGAATTGAAAAACCCTTTTTCTCTTCCACATTGACCTGTGAGAAGAGAGGACCGACATTAGACCAATCTTCCAACAATTTGGTAAGGAAAAAACTCAACCTGTCACAAATATTTAATATTATGGATCACCAGGAAGGACTTTGTAGGTCAAGAAGCAAGAGTCTGAGAATTGCTAATCCTAATTAAAAAAACCCAAACCCCAAAAAGCAAGCAACAAACAAACCTGATTTCCCCTCCCCACCATTGAGTACTTTCAGCCCTTTCGTGTGGCTTTAAAGCTTGAAGATCATGAAACTGGATTCAGACAGAAATGTGGCGAGATCTCACATTAAATATATTGTTATCACTGAAGCTATGGGAAAAATGCATGTTGTTTATATCATGATGATGGTATCAACCAATAGAACAACAAAAACAATGTCAGTTTATTTTAAGGAAGCAGTAAAAACACAAAATTTATAAGAGAGAAAATGCCCAGAGCTTCCTCTTGCAAGGCAGATTCCTTTCTCAGAGGACAAACCACTCAGGGTTTATCCCATTATGGCCAAAGGACATCCTGTGAGCAGCCACTGTGCAGGACATCACCTGTCAGCTTTGTAACATCAACTCCCTGGATGGACCCGAAAACAGACACTGTGGATTGTGATCAGGAGCTGTGGTGACGTATAACATGCAGAAAGATGAGTGAACTGTCCCTCGAATGGCTTTACGAAAGAGTCATGCTAAGGGGTTTCTTGTCAGAATATCCTAACAGCCTTTCCAGAGGGCAATGTCACTGATTGTTTCCTTTCAGTCTCAACAAGGCTGCTCAAAACTACCACTTTTGTTTGTAAGGACTAGCCAAGTTTTCTCCTAAATATACAATATATGCAAATATATGCAAACCCCATCCCAAAGTTCAGGTTTCAGTGAAGCAGAAGTGATCCCTACAAACCTATCAATGTAAACCTCTACAGCCATTTACAAAACTACAGCTGCAAAACCAAAGTTATGAAGTAGCTAATATATCTTACATAGCTCTACAATAACTTCTAAATATTGTACCGACTGAGTATGGGATGACTTTGTTACTGGCATCACCAGTTATAGCTTGAGTTGAAGCTCTAGATTTTAGCATTTCACAGCTTTTGAGGGCATCTAAATCCAATCTACAGAAGCCCTTTTCCACTACCAACTACCTGAAAGACCTAAAGACAATTACAGGAGTAGAACCCACTCAATTCTGACATAAAATTTATTAGAACAGAGGACTTCTATTAAAGAAAGAAAGTCAAATAAGGAGACTTTGGTAAGTCAACACTGTTTTGTATGTTCTGAAACTCAGTAAAAATTTGAGAAAATGTGTCCTCCTATCTCCCAGAGGCAAAAAGGAGAGAAGGCTTCCCAATATGAACACAAAACACACAACAAATTAAGAACCACACATCAGACTTGATCTTTACCTTGAGCAACCTTTGTAGGTTATGGCTGGTGCCTCCAGATCCCACTGAATTTAGGAGATTCCCCTTTAATCTAGAGTGATGTGACAACAGCTGCAGGATATCGGGTAAGTGTTCCTGAGCATTTCCCGGGATGAGTGAAAACAAACTAAGTAGAAGCTGTGATATAAAACAGAACACTTCACTGCTTAGTTCCTTCCTTGCAACCTCTAAACGAAAAAGCAAGTAAGGGAATAGCTGAAAGAAGCATCCATGATTTTGTTAAAACCATTTAAAGAGCCCTTTAAACTAGGGTAGGAACAAAAAGTGCAAGAGCTAATGCAATACAGGCCAAACAGACAGCAAGAAACATTTTCAGAGTTAAAAAAGCCCACAGAGTTATTAACCACTCTCTGTGATGTGACACACACATGCCTTTGTCCTCTTTGTCCTGCAGTTCAGGGCTCGCTAGAAATTATTAACATCTTTCTTAAATGTTTTTGGGTTTTTTTGCTGCACATCAGCTTTCACTGGAGTTTACTAGTACAGAAAGCACTCATCTCACAGGCTTAATCCAAGATCAGTTGGGTAAATGTGTCTGATATTGTAAACTGTAGCTATTTTTAATTCACTTATGTGAGAATACAAAAAAGGTAGGCAGTAGAAAAATGCTATTTTTTCATTTGCTATAAGAAAATAAGTGAATCTGTTTCAAGTAGCAGCTTGAAGCCCCTTGTATGGCATAGCTTACCAGATGATTATTTAAGGAAAGAAACAGAGCTGAATAGAAGATTCACACTTCAAAAACTAATTTCAACATACTGCTGAGGTGATCCTGCTGATGCCTGAGGAAGCCACATGATAGCTGAGATTTCTATTTAAAGCCAAAAAGGATTTCACAGGATCACACTATGTCCAAACTAACACAGGCAGACAGTTAATACAAGCAGAACATCACAACTGCACCCAAAGAATTTGGTACAACAAAGTATGTCATTGTTATGCAAACAGCCTTGGAAATGACCCAGTAAAATATTGCATCATGGATCAACTCTGTGTCTGATGAGTGCACGAGTGATTCTTTCAGTTATAAGAAGTCTAGTTTTTCTCAGAACCTCACTGCTCAGAAATTAAATGTCTTGGAAACAGCTATCTGGAGTCAGAATTTAGAAACATATTTGTTTGCTTCTGGTCTTTTTGCTCTAGTGCACAGAAAGTCTCCCAGCATGACTATGAGCACAAATCATGACACAATGACAATGAAAGACTGCATGGAACCCATTGGGGGGAAAAAAGCAAACAAAACCCTTAAATATCAGTGACAAAAAATCCTCAAAGGAGGCTGAAATTTCAACCATATATAAATGAGATAGAAATTTGATTTCACTACAACCATTCAGGTTATACTGTGTTACCTTCATGAATAGAGTTTTACTGTAAGAATTCTACTGTGCCTTTAGAAAGCCTTGTCTGCTACAGCACATGGAAACCCCAACTTTCCCATCCCACCAGTGATTGAGAATGGCATAAATACACTGCCATAAAGGAAAATAAAACTATTATATTTTTATTGTCATAAGTAATCACTGCAACACTGAGCCTTTTAGCTATGACAACAACAACAACAAAAAGGTCAAACGTCCAAATACTGATCTACAGGATATCAGAGATTTGAGGGGTGGGCAAAACAGCCATATTCACAAAAGCCATGTAAGAATTCACACACATTGTAGGCTGCTACTGAAAAAAGCCTCATTGCAGATTCTTTTTTTTTGCTTATTTAGCATTAATTATTAGCAACCCTAAGAAACTATTTTAAAACTGCTCTTCCTTTGTCGACTGCTTCCTCTTTCACACCTCCTGCACACACTGACACTTGGGCAGCACGACTGGCAGTAGGAAGAAAGCTGCTGCTCCCAAGTGGAGTTTGATGAGTGCTGCGTGTTGTGTCCTGCCAGTCAACGGCCTGAAACATCATTCAGTAGCAATTCCCCCTCTTGTGCACTCCATCACTGGTAATAGATTACCAGGCTAGGAATCAGATTAGAAATTTGAGAATCACAATAGTCTGTGGGTGGCAATTATTAACAATTCAGTTTTCCTTCAAATTTGCTGATGCTAATGCTGTAACTGTTTCCACTGAGTGGCAGCTGAGTATATTTTCTTGCTATCTTTCTATCTTCAGATCAGCAATACACAACTCAAATGTAAACAACAGTCTGGATTTATATTACCATCCAGCTCTCTGCAGTGATGAGAGAGAAGAAAAAAAAACTTATCCTCCTTTATAAAAGGCCACTAAAAACAATTATGCAGTTCCAGATGATTTAGGGAAACTCACCTTTTGGGCCTCAGACTTGGCCATCTTGTTCCCAGTATCTAGAGCAAGGCAGAATAGAAACTCCCTTAAAGCTTCTTCTGTTTTCCCCAGATTAGCTAATGCTTGTCCTTTCCTTAGGTGACCCTGCAAGGAAACACATCCACAGCTGCAGCTTTTGTCAAGAGAATATGCAATAAAACCACAGTGAAAGTACAAAAGATCTTTCTGAAGAAAGAAAAGTTAGACAGGAAAAATCACTATAACCATGTCTTACAGCTAGACACCACCAGTGTCTGGGTTTCTAAACATAACAGTTCTGAAAACTACAAGCATAAACAGGATATTCTCCAACTCATGCAAGTATGATTCTCACAGCACCTAAGCCCAACTAATCTTGGAAACATCCATTTCCCCTACATGCACCTTCTAAAATAGTCATTTTGTTCTTACAGAATGATATAAGCACAGCATTCAATTTTTTGAGAGTTCACAAAATTGATATTCATCCAAGTCAAAGATAATAGCCTTAGCTCACTCTCCAGGACTAGCACTCTCTTCCTTCACCTCAGGAAGCTAAAGAATATCATGGTTAAATGTCTGTAATTGTGGGAGTTCAAGAAATTACAGGGCTTAAAGCCTCCCTCAGATTCCACTGTCTGATCATTCTAACAGTTTCCTATCAGGGCAGTATCAAGGCCTTAAAAAAGTACAGCTGGAGTCAGCACTTACTTTCAACCAGTATGGCTGGAGCCTGCATGCTGTTTCTGCATCGTGCAATGCATCTTCACAAGCTTTCAAAGTAGAGTTAATCTGGGACCGGTTGCTATATAGTAAGTGGTCATTTGGAGCTGTAGGAAATAGAAAAAGGGGTTGATTAAGTAAAAAGAAATTAGTTACATAAGCTTTAGTCCTTAATTTTTACGTTTTTTAAACACATGTTGGTGCTTGCAAGTTGCACAAACCCACAAAATATCCAGTTTTTAAATAACTATGTACTAAATTAAATCTGGAAACCTCTTCGGACAACTCCAGACAAAATGCCAGCTATATGTTATATAACTGCAGAGAACATTGCACAAATAAATGCTGAGACGCTCACACAATAAATTACCAGCACTGATTGGGGATCAGAGGGTTGGTGGAGACATTTAAGACAGCAGGAGGAATGCAGTCATACTGTAGGGAGGAGTTTCAAAAGTTCAAAATTTGTAGCATGAAAGTTTTTAAGTGAGAAATAAGGGTCTTTTCATGCCAGAGCTTAAAACACAGGAAAAGAAGGGACAGCATGAATAATCAGGTAGCGCTACACCGATCACCGAGTTACACACACTATCATCGAGACACGGCGTGTGCTGGGGGGGAATGCTGGGCACTTTTCTTGGGAACACTTTCATTTAAGTGAAATGCTTCCCTATAATACCTTGCATTTAACTTCCACTCATTACTTGCAACGTGCAAGTAATAAGTGAGTCACTTTTCCTCAAACTGCATGAGAAGGACCGCATCAAAAGTTCTCCCTGCACAGCCCCGCAGGCGCTCCCCAGCGATGGGGCGGGAGAGCCGGGCCGGGCCGGCCGGGGGTGTGGGACAAACCCGATGCCCGGACACGCATCCCCGCCGCTGCCTTTGCGCTCGGCTGCGAGCGGCTCCTCCGCGCACGGGGGTGGTCGGCGGGGATCCCCCGCGCCCAGAGCCCTTCCCAGGGCGCGGCGCTCCGCTCCCTCCCGGCTCCGCCAGTTACACAACGGCGCCGGCCGGGGGAAGCCCAGCCGGACCGCAGGCTCGGGCTTATGCAACCGCTGCTCTCCTGACCCAGTTTCGCCACGGGCTGAAGAGCCGCGACCCCTCCCTGGGGCTCCACTCCGGGGCTGTCCCGACACCCACCCCAGGACCCGGCCGGGGGAGCCGGCGGCGAGCAGGAGCGCGGCTCAGGCACACTCCCGGGACACCGGGGTACTTCCGGCACAGCCCAGGGCTCGGCGGGACGAGGGGCGCCGGAGAGGCCGCCAGCGAGCCCCGGCCCGTGGAAAGTTATCTCCCCCGGGGCGGAGCCGGGGACTAGCACCAGGCAGGAGAAGCCCTTACCTAGGCTGACCGCTTCGTTGTACTTCTGCAGGGCGGCTTGGAGCTTCTTCTCCTTGTAGAGGAGATTCCCTTCGTGCCGGAGCTGCGAAGCCTTCACTTGGCAGGGGAACCACTTGGTCAGCAGGTTACTGAGGATGACATTGACCCGCAGGAGTTGCCCGGCCGCCGTGCCGCCCTCCTCCTTGCACAGGACGCAGCGGGACTCGGGCGCGCGGTCCCTTTCCAGGCACTTTTTGCAGAACGTGTGTCCGCAAGGCAAGGAAACGGGCTCGAAGAGGAAGCCCTGGCATTTGCGGCACCTGAAGACGTCCCACTCGCGGGGTGCCGCGGGCTGCCCGGCGGCGGGCAGCCCCTCTTTGATCCGGACACTCTGCGCCAGGCACTCCACCAGCTTCTCCAGCTGCTCGGCACGCAGCTGCTGGTGGCGGGACGCCAGCTGGTACAGCGGTAGTGCCTCGTGCAGGCGCCCGCCGAAGGCCAGAGCGTCCGCCCGTCCGAGCAGCACCTGCCACTCGGGCCCCAGGCCGCCGCCCGGTACCTCCAAGTTCTGCGCCTGGAGAGCCCCGGCCGCCAGCTGCAGCACCAGCTGGGGCTCGGGGCGCGGCGGCAGGTGCGAGCCCATGGCGGCGGCTCTAGCGCGGCGGGCAGCGCGGGACGCCGGGGCGCGCGGGCGCGGCGCGGCCCCGCCGGCCCATGGTGGTGCTACCGCCCCGCGCCGGGAGCGCCCCGCGCCGCCGCCGCCGCTTATATAAAGACGGGCACGTGACGGCGGCGGCGGCGCTCATTGGGCAGCGCCCGCAGGTTGTTACAAAACCAGGCGGTTTTGTAACGCGTCGGCCTGGCCCGCGCCGAGAGGGGCTGCTCCGCTCTGGCCCAGCTCGGCTCCTCCACCCCCTCGCATACCCCGTCCCAGCGGCGCTTCCCCCAGGGTGGGGGGGTTTGAGCCGTGCGGAGAACCGAGGCGCTGGGCTGCGGAGAGCTGCCCACCGAGCACACCGTGCTCGGAGTTCGGTTTGACCCGCTGGTCTGCACCGGCGTCTCGGTGAGACACGGAATTCGCTCTCGGGTTCGGTGTTTTGGTACCTCCGATAATGCGAAAGAAATATCGGCTCGAAGTGATTTTGAAAACCGAGAATGCCATTTCCAGCTAGAACTGGAATAATGAAGCTTTGTAGCTACACAGTTAATCATTCTCTTTAAGGTGATCTACGTAGTAGTGAAGCTATTTTAATGTCAGGTAGTCTTCGTTTTAGAACAACTAAGGAAAACACTAGAAGCTGAATGTTGTGTTTATTTAGTTTTGCAGTGTGGCATGTTGCACAGCTCTACCTGTTCGTGCCAGATTCTAGATGAAAAGCATATGCCTTTTGATGTATCTTTGTTTTACTTAAGAACAGCTCTGTTGACCGTTTCAATCTGCACGTTCCCACCAATTCTTGTTAGATGTGAGTTGCACTAGTTGTGTAACTGTCTGTGCTAAATGTAGTCTAGGGAGAAAATCACCTGTGCTACTACAAAGAAGAAGCTGTTCTTCTAAAATAAGTTGTGTAATGCTTTTTGTTTGCAGCTTTATGCATATTTACTGCCACCAGAAACGTCCGCGTTATGTATACACACACTTACATTCTAAAAATATAGAGCACTTTTCACAGTGTCTTAAAATCCACTGCAGAATTTGAAATTTCTGATGATATCCTACTACTGATATAATCAGCCTCCCCATGAAGCTCAAGAGAGGGGATGAAGGAATTAATTTCCATTTTCTTACTTACAGAAGTGTCTGGACTCCCCAGCTTAGACTAGGTCAGCTAAGCAGTTATTAAGGGACAAGCCCTGTCTGTGGAGTTTGAATGGACAGGAGAAAACATGAAAGAAAGGAGAGGCAACCTGAGTTTTTCAAGACCTTGTTTATGGAGGATACTTGAGAAAATTCAGATAAACTTAGATTTAAAGTGAAAAATTAGTTTAAAACTGCTTAAAATCTGGATTTTAACCTTGAATGATACATACTTTGAATTAATAATGAGGGCTAATTTTGTGATGTTTATGTGTCCAAGTGTAGGCAACATTATGCTTATACAGAAAATCAGATATGTACCTGGAAACAGAAGCCAGCCACCAGACCATTCAATTGTTTTTGATTCCTGTGATGCGAAGACATTTTGCATCTGCCAAAAATTTGGCCCTTGTCTCTAGGGTTCTTGAATCTCTTAAAAAAAAGAAAGAAAAAGTTTAACATCTAACTGTTGTTCTCAAGCAAACCATTTAATTAGAAAAATAATGGAATAACCACCGGTTTCAGTACTTCTTTCTGCCATCACTTAAATCAGACTACAATCCAAAGTACGGCACAGCCTGCCAGCAAGTAATCCAAAGAAAGGTGGGACAACAGAAGCACTTAAAATTTCAGTTAAGTATGCTTCAGAAGAGTTAGAAAGAATGAGCATTTGTGCTCAGGAGTGTGGAGTTTTCCCTCCAGGCTCCAGCTTGCTAACATAGACTTCTTGTTTTCCAAACTTCCATGCAAGAAAAATCTCATGCTATAAAAGAACAAACCCTTAAGAAAAAAGAAGAAATAGTTGTCTCTATTGTAAAACTATAGTCTCAGCAACCCCTCAATGTGTTATTTTATAACCATTGTCCTGAAAACCACTATGAGTCAAAGCCTATTCAAGCGAGGGAAAGTGACATAACCACTGGTTACCAGTAGCAATGCAGTGACAATCTCTCTATCAGAGATACGCCACCAGTATTTACATAGTTACATAGCAGACACTTAAAGAGAAAAGTCATGATGTAAAGGGAGGGTTTCTAGCAGCACATGAATTCAAGATAGGGAAGGGGAATAGATTTATCATAGGAAATGCAATCAGCAGTTGTGCTCTGAAAGGAACTTTCACAGTTCCTATTCTCAGTGTATGAAAGCATCTGCAGGGCTGGCTGGCAGTCTGAGCGCTCCGGACTGAAAGGAGTCTCAAAAAAGCACTGGGAAATGCACTTCTGGGAATTCTCTTACACATGGCTGAAATGTTTCAAGGGAAAAGAGCAGCTGTGTGTATGAACTACTCCCCATGGTGGGAGCTGTGTGCTTAGGAGAGTTCAGAACATAGACCTTTATCCCAAGCCTGCAAATAGTTAAAACCTTATGACAGATGGCCCATGGGCAGCAACTCTGACTTTTTAGGGGAGAAACCAGCTGGCTCCGCCTCTCCTAGTTCCTGGTATGCGTGGTGTTTGGTAAATGTTAGTACTTGGTGGGGTGTGACAGGTACAGAGTGAGCCATAGAATCACTAACAGCAAAATACTTTAAAGACAAGATGCTGATTTACTGTTTGCTAGAAGTCAAACAACTACTAAATATTTGATTCTGACATCAGGCCTGGCTCTGCAAAGACTTTTTTAGCTAAAACAGCTGTGTGAATTGATCATACATAATCTAGATATGCAGGGGTGTTTTTATATAACGCATCCTGAAAGCATAGAGTTTTCATACATTCATACATATATTCATGGCTTTGGAGCAGCAGTAGGTCATGAGGTGTACTTGATTAGAAGGCAAAAGAAAAAAGAAAAAGGCAAAAAGGCACCCTCCTGCCTACCTGCATTGTTCATGAGATCAAGAATGGATTTATCCTTTACATATACAGAAAAAGTTAAAGTGAGGAGGTGACTCACTCTGAAAAAGCACATCTCCCTTGTATGATTTTTCTGCAAAGGGAGGATTAATTTCTTCCTTTTAATGACAATGAGCACAATACTGATCTTCTTCCAGCAGTTAATGGCTGGCATAACAGGCAGCATGAGAGCATGACTACATTCTTCAGCCTTCTTCTGGATCTGTAAACTGCATCAGGCTCTGAGACCACAAAAGCCACCAAAAAATCTGCTTCTTTCCTCTCTCAAACATAACTAACCCAAGTGTGAAATTCCAAACCACCAGTCACACTGACAGAGCTCCTTCTCTAGTGGAAGAAGGGATGTGAAAAGTCACATCACAAATACAGCCACAGATGGCTTTTTATTTCCATGTGCTCTGCACGTGCTGTAATAGTCCATAGCAAGAACAGATTTGGACTGATGGCCCATGCAGTTGAGGTAACTAAAAAAAACCACCAAGCAGGAGGCCTGACCATTGTGTCAGGAAGCTGCACTAACTTATGCATAGGGAACAAGAGGAGAAGACACGTGCATTCTTCTGTGCTATTTTGCCACTGAACCTCTGAATGACTTTTGGCAAGTATCCTTACCTCTTCTTTTGCATTCTGCCTATGGTGACTACTCCTTCATGTACTGGGCATCCTTGCTATCATACACACATGATTTCCACTGAGGAACAGTCAAGTGCAAGTTCTATTTTAAATCTGTTTAAAATTAATTAATCTTGAAAGAAAAGGCATAATGTTCTGTCCCCAACAAAGGAAATTAAAGAAAAGTTGTAATGCAGAAGTTTATGTTCATATGCCATGGTTAGAAAATCACTACAATTAGACACAAATACATGATTCAGTTTAAATAAATGCAAGGCACCAATAGAGAGAGCAACATGATCACGGGGGTTTGTTTTTCAAGGAAAAATACCAACAGAGCCTGCAAAAGGTCCTTGTTACCTACTGGTCCATGAACTGTGTAATAAGAAAAAACCCCAGTGCCCTTCCCACACAAACCCCTGCCTGCCTAATTGATGACTGACTAGTGATCAGCTTGACAAGACCTCAGGACTGACAAAGCAAGCATCCCACTCAGGCTGTATCTCTCACCGCATGATACTGGAAGGGGGATTCACAATGCGCCCTTGAAGCATAACCAAACCAACAGTGACTTGGATAAAATGATTTCGGTTCAGCCATATCCAGATTCTTAGAAGGTTGCTTTTGTTCTGCATTGGAATGAAAGGGCTAGAGTCAGAAATTCAGTGAAATTCCAGAGTATTTTGGTTGTGAAGGAAGAAGATATTTCAACATAGAACAAATATTTAACAAGTAATTCACTATGAATTCTGAAAAACCTAACAATATTTTGAAGACTCTTATTTTAGCAAAAGCGAGGAACTATCCACTGTGTACTCCCACTAGCCATTTTGGCGACAACTTTTGCTTTACTAATTTGTCAGGAGGAAAGGCCAAATTAATTCTTAAGTACAGAGGAATGAACACCCCAAGTTTTCAAGCACCTCTCAGCATACATGGTAAACCTCCAATTACAGTAAGCTGCTGCCTAATGTGTGGCAAGACAAACTCGAGACTAAGTAGTCCAGAGAACATGATAAATCTGGTCAGGAAGCCTTTCCATTTCTGGAGAACACGAGCAATTGTTGTTACAGAACCACCAAATGAATATATTTTATCTGGAAGGTATTTCTGGATTCCTCTGCTCTGACAGTAAAAAACAACTTTGCAAATGCCTTGAGCAACAGGTCACTTTACCTCCAGTCAGCAGAATTCCCTTTGTCTGAAAAGACTTCACTTAGGCTCAGCTGAGATACATTTCCAGTTTGCAACCATGTAAACCTAAACATTCCGAAGGGAAATGTAAAAAGGCACATAAGGATGTATGTTTTGTTTCACAGCCTGTGATAATGTAATTCCAGAAGGAAGATGAACAAGCTTCATAGAAGAATTAATGCAGTCTACAGTCCACTTGGAAGTTAATAGACTAAGATGCAGTATGGATCAAAGCTGGAAGCTATTGATGAGTCTGCTACAAAGCAAATGGAACAGGAAGCTTTTGAACAGTTTGAAATCCTGGCTGATGGTTTATTGGAAACTGCAGGACACATTCTTGCACAGGTTTTAAAAGCTTTCTGGACCACAGCTATTCAGCAATCTTTAGATTGGTATGGACTGCTGTCAAAGAAGTCTCCTCTTAAAAAGTATGATGAGTAAGTCTTACTATGATTGTTGTGATTTTTAAAATCCAAAAGGCAAGTCATCCTTTCCTACACAAACATCTGTGGGAGTGTAAAAGACGTCCTTAATCCACAATTTTAATTTCAGTAGTTTTCTGCAAGGAGTAAGGAAGACAAAGGCAAGTTCTACAATCATGAAAACATGAAAGAGAAGTATGGGTGGTACTACTGTGATAGAAAACCTGCAATTAGCTGGAAAAAAACAATGCTTAACAGTGGCAGTGGCATGTGCTTTCCAAAGTATGTCTGACTTTAGATGAGTTCTAGAGCCCAGAGCCTGCTGTCTTTGGGCAATTGCTCACGGCCTCCCTGTCTTTGCTGCTGGAGAAAATTCATTCAGGCAAGGATTGAGGAATTCATCCTTTCTTGGCAAAGCTCTTAGGGACATACATGTGGTCCCACAGCATTTAAATGAGACTTGAAACATGTTTCACATTAAGCAGTCCTTCCAAGGTAAACTCATGGGCCAAACGACTAACAGACTACCCCGGTACAAACGGAGGGACCTATAATGACCATCCAGTCCAACTGCCTGAGCAATTCAGGGAACTTCAGCCTGTGCTTGACTGCTTTCTCGACCTGGGGGCTTGGATATCCTCATACCTCTGACTTGTGTCCCAGAGGCTGTAGGCAGCCCCTTCATGCTGGGGTCTGGCCTGCACGACTGATGAGCTGTAGTGGGTTACAAGATCACTGCCTCTTGCTGCTCACCATCACTGCAGGCCAGAGGCTTCTGCCTAGTCATGTCAGCTAAATTCATGGAATCAAACACACAGGCAACACATGAAACAAGAGGCAGGCATTTCCAGTTACAAAACTATGAGATCACGGCTATTCAGCCCATTCTGATCAACCAGATAAAGACATAGATCTCACCTTTCCACTGCTGTAATTCCATGGAATTAGTCCTGGAAGCTCAGATGGTACTTCTTTCTTGATCCACAGACTTCCAAATTTCTTCCAAATCAGCCTTTAAATATCCAGAGCTAAACCACAGTCACTTAGTAAGAAACAAGGCAACAATTTAATGCAAAACTCAAGAATATATTTGTCATACTAGAAGGCAGGAGTGGGTTTGTTATTTTATTTTTTATTTGAAATATTGCAGAGCTTTCTTATGATACATACACATTGATGGGGCTTCCGGTAGCACACTTTCAAAAAAAATTAGAGTTATGAATCATAATCAGAAATAAATGACTCTTACATCTATTAAGAAGTTATTTAAAAAACGTTTTGATGAATCATGCAAAAATGCTCACAAACAGTATTATACTTTTTCATAGATATATGTTTTGCTTTTCCTAAGTCTTACAGAAAGAGCTTGTGCTTTTAACACTTGAATTGAAAAAAAAAAAAAATTACAGCAGACATCATAAATGCCACATTGAAGTTCATAGAGGCAAAGTGGTGATGGTCCCCTGTTTTGGCATTCACAAAACATGCTGACGGTTTCAGATCTCTTCCATAAACTCCCAATTTAAAAGTGTTCAGTCTTGGATCTTCAGTATGCTCCTCTTCTCCAAATCATTCATTTCCTTCAGTATAAGGGCAACATTGTATCTCAGTTCTTGAAACTTTGCAACTGGCAACTGAAACAGAGTATTCAGGTTAGAAAACACAAGACATCTCAGGAACCTTGACTAGGGCATGCCTGTGGCAAGCGAACATTCCGCAGTGTAAGGCCAATCTCTCCTAAAATACTTTTTTTTTCTTTTTTTCCAGACTTAAGACAAAGGATTTGAGGTTAAAAAAATTCAGTTAATCCACGTGGAAAAGGAAAGTGGGGAAAAACAGAACACCTACATGGTACATTTTCTGTACTGCCTGATGAGAGAAAGGAAATACTCAAGGATGTAAACTGAGAGCTGCTTTGGTGATGTAGAAGTCATGGACCGGAAGGAAAGACATCTGGAAGGTCATGGAGACTACAGAATTCTCAAGCAACAAATTAAAGATACTCTGCTTGTCCAAACTTGCAAAAGAAAGGAATGGAGACTTGAGGCAAGAGACTTGACAGCAACCTCAAAAGCAAAGGGCACTGGGCACTACATGTGGAAGGCAAAAGATTTTGGGTTAATCATATAAAGCTTTTTCAGCTGTGCAGGAGACTCATGGGCTCTCCTTTACCATTTCAAGCCTGAGAAGCCAAGCGGATGGAAATCTTATCTGTGAAGGCAGACCCCCAGCCGAGTGCAGGCACAGACTGGTGACACAGACTGGTGACATCAGTGCAGTGCACAAACACGTGCTCACACAAGTGTCCAGTGCAGTCTGGCTGGTCCCATGCTGTCTGCACAGCACTGCCTAACTTACTCCTTTGACTGCACTGAAGACAGCAGTTCTTTTGGCAGAGACCCTTGTCATCCTTCTGCCCACTGTAGCACAGATACCAATTCTGTGAGAGGAATCCAACATCTGATTTGCATTTTCCACATACATCAGAAATGCATAAAAAGGCACCATGTCCTTTTCACTTTTGACATATATACAAGACTCAAAATGCTGCAATTCCCACTGCTTTTGAAAAAATCTTCAGTCAGATGTCACACTGATTAAAATACCAAATGGAGACCGAAGAATGTAACTTCTCCCTATGCTATACACATTTTAAAACTGTTCACAACAGAAATATTTTCTGGACTTACCATCTTACATAAGCCCTGTTAGTTAGCAGGACATTCTGAACGTGTTCAAATAAAGGAAAACTGAAGAGCTGAGGACTATATTTACTTGCATATTATAACCAAAACACAAAGAGCTACTAAACTGTGGTAGACCACTCATGAGATATAGAAATTCTGTTTGCAGTCACATCCTTGGCATTCAGATCCAAGCAGCAGCACCAGCAAAGAGCTGATTCTAAGAGAAGCACGTTGTCTGCTATCAGATATCTGCACTCCTGTGTGCGCTGGACAAACACATCTCCACTGCCGAATAACAAAGGGTCTTCCACAGATTCACAACAACAACAACAACAACAAAAACCCCTAAAATCAAACCAAAACAGTCAGAAACAATGGCATCAAGACCAACACTTGACATTATATGCCAGGAAATAAAGTGGCAAATCTAAACAGTGAAGAATATAAACTAGGTTTTATTCTCACAAGTGAAACTTACCCTGTTGTAAAGGGTTAACCTGAAGTCCATGGCATCATTTAAGTTCCATGGAAGTCCTCAAATACAGTGTATGGGATGCTCTGAGCTGGACTGTCAGAGGGGTAAATTTCATCTCCTGTGACGTGACACCCTCAGCAGTTTGCAATGTAGCACAGAATTTATGCCTTCCTCAACAGATGCTTTCTTGCAAAACAATTCAACATTAAAATCAGTCCACCTCTTTCAACACACAGGGCTTTGGTGCTTCTTCCAGACTACTACTAATGAGAGAACTGAAGCCAAAATCTGTACAGAGTTCAAATGTAACAATGCCTGCTGTGCATTGAATTCCTGTATGCACCACCATGTTATATATAGAACAAATAGCATTCCTTTTCAAAGGTTAAAATTATGGAAGAGTTTATGCCATCTTCTGGCAAGCCTTTAGGTACAGTGTCATAAATACCGCCACTGACTAATCCTGTAACAAGCAAAGAGGTTGTTTTTACTTTCTAGTGCCAGAACAGTTCTGAAGAAAAAGAATAAAACTACCTCTGCCACAGAAAAGAATGTCACCGTTCTCTGCCAAATGCAGGAGGTTTAGAAGTGTATCATACATTATATAAACTACCCCAGTAATTTTCCTGCCCTCAAGAGCCACCATCAGGTCTGAAGGTTACAGTTCATAACAACCCCATAACTTTTAATCAAACCAGATATTATGTAACGCTGCTTTCCAGTAATTAATGATCTTCTAATAAATTGCAGTTCAGCAGGACATGTGTAGGAACAAGGTATGAAATTATTTTGATTGGTATCACATTAAATATTTTATGTGGCTACACTGAACATGAAGGATTCCAAAGCAAACCAACCAATGGTAACACATTTTCTACAAAAGCTTTAGTATTTTAAGTAATAATTAAACTCTCTAAATAAAACTTCAAGTGGTTTCCTTACTATTTATTATGGCAATCAGACTTACTTCAAAGCGATGAGCTGTCCCATCTGAAAGCTTCATCATCATCAGAATGGATGGCTGGAGTGCACGGGCCAGTGAACTGAAATTATTTACATCATTAGTATTACAGCAGTAGACATCAGCAGTGTGATGAGTACAGCATTGCACATTAACAATTTTAGATGTTCATGGAGGCTTTACACAGAACATGAGTAATTTCAGTCACAGAGTCTAGCTAGAAACTCATGAACACAAGAGTTCTGTCCAATTTACCTCAGTATTGAGACTTAACATTTAGTTAATAGTTTAATAACTGCAAGTTTAGGAGCACTTTCATTTTTGTATAATTGGTTTACTGGAACTATGATAGGGATAAGAGCTGACCAAGTACTGCCAAAAATAATGCATAGCTCTCTTTTGCAGTTCATCATGCTGCATTAATCATTTCCATCCATTCACACGTCCAACTGCCACCTCATTTGGGGAATCAACCTCTTCCAGGCTTCATCCTAAATTCGTGTGTTATTTTATTTGATGACCCAAAGAAGGGAAATGAGTCATTCTTGTGCAGCTTCCATCAACTGATGTTGCCAAAGCCTGCTCAGGTACAGACAGGCACTACAGCCCAAAGCCCAAAGCTGCCATACCTCCCTGCAGAGGCTGTTGCTGGATGATATACAAGAAATCCCAGTGGGAAGATTAACTGAAAACAAAACTAAAAGGAAGGAAAACAAAAAAAGGGTAATGTATTGCTTCTGTGTTGCTTGGAAAACAAATCATAGGATCTACTTTCAGCTCGCAAGCACTGTGCCTGAGGATGTTTACCTGGACATTTTGCTCTCTTATCAGTACAGATTCTTTTTCTACAGAGTAATACCTGTGTGGTGCTTACAGCACAGCTCATCAGAAAGTCACCTGAACTAGTAGCTTGTGGCCATTCCAATTTTCTCTGAG
This sequence comes from Corvus cornix cornix, assembly GCF_000738735.6. NCBI lineage: Eukaryota > Metazoa > Chordata > Aves > Passeriformes > Corvidae > Corvus > Corvus cornix. The sequence goes on along the minus strand of NC_047058.1, from coordinate 9,395,722 downwards.
GAGCCTTTTTTCTTGATTTCAGGAAGACAATCCCTGATTAGCTATGGGCCTCTCAACTCTGGCAACAAAGAGACTGCACTCTCTCCCAGATGCAGGTATTCAGACATGCAACATGAAGTCACTCATGCTAACAATTTACACTACTAACAAAGACTGGATAATCTAATTTCTTTCAGCTTGGTCTGTCTTGGTTAGAACTAGACAGAGACCAAACAGCACAGTCAACAGGTTTCTGTTTCCTTCTGGCTCTAGACAAAGATCCATCCCCCAGATGCCTCTGCTGTGGCAGATGGTAAGAAGCTGTTCACTGCAGGCACAGGCAGAATGATCTCAAAGGGTTTTACTCCTGTTTTGTGAAAGAAACTAGGAGGTAGTTCAATGACCAGTTACATAACTATGGCAGTGTAAAGGTGCTGTCCTGAAACCTCTTTGTAGAAGCAGAATACAAGAGATGGAAAATCATTTAACATGTGCAACAAATGATGGTCTGCTTGAGAAGTTGAATAGATGAATACCCTCCCCTGTTCCAGTGAAACTAAGAGCTTGCCTAGCTGCTTGAGGCTCTGTCTGACTAATTTATGCCATCATCGCTAGGACCTGTGGATTTGTATCAGCTCCATTAAGTTTTAAAATGAGAGACTCAAACTTTGAGTGAAATATTACCAGCAGTAAAGCATATATACACTAACTTCTACACTGTTCAGAAAATTCCACCTGTATCTTACTGTTTAATGCTATATGGCAATCCCTAATAGCAAGCCCCATTTTGACCCCACTAAAATTTTTAAGCAGCACAAGAAATCAGTTTAATCTTAGGTAATTCCAGGGATGTGCATGATCCTCTTTTATACCTTGTGGATATAGCTACATCCACTCTCCACTTGAAGTCCCGGATACTTGGTAGCCGACTTCTTTGTGTCAGAGCTGTGCCTTCAGAAGTGGGACGCCTAAAGAGTGAATAGGAAATAGGAGACTGGAATGTAAATTCATAAAAGAAGAAACAATCTAAAGAGAAAACAGGATTCCTCAGCACAAACCTGTCCAGAACTTGTTTCTCTCCTACATTTGTCCTCACTTAGAGAGGTCTGAACAAGTGGAGATTTTGTGGATTTAAGACAGCTGTGCTCAGATTATCCCCTTTTTCTATGCTTAACTATGGTCCATGTTGAAAAAAGAGACCAAGTGACTGTGTAATTCTAGTAAACTGATGTCACGATAAAGTTTAGTAAGTCATTGTGGTGGCTGGCATACCTATTATTTCAATTATATGCAACTGTGAGGCAAAGAAAGGCACCTGCAAATGTATCTTTACCTTCATGCAAATCCAACAGAAACAAGCAAGCAGAGATAAGACAGATGACTTAGGAAAAAAAATGCATAAGGTCACTGTCCTTCTTCAGCAAAAACCATCTAGCACTGGCAAGCAGCAATGTTTAAAACATAATATTAGTGTATTGAGTGTATTTTGAAGCACACTTAAAAAACCCCACAGCGGTTCTTGTTAATCCAACATAATTTACAAACTCTAAGTTCCTTACATAATGTTCACTGCGAACCCCAGCACAACCTTCAAGATTTTGCCTAGTCTAATGTGTAAGAAGCCAAGCACTTCATTTGTTACTCATATTGCAGGAAAAATCAGGCTGATCAAGCCCTAGTTTATTTCTGTGCAGAAATATAGTTAACAGCAATTAAACTTCAGATGGTTGACAATCTTTAAAATTTTAACAGCATCCTAAGTTCTGGATAACTAAACAAGATAAATCTGATACAAATACATAATAACCATTCGTTTTTAGATATATATGCAGAAATAATTTCAGAACAAGGTCACTGAGCTGGGCCATTCAGGAGCTGGACCTCTGGACTTTGTGTTACCTTTTTTTTTTTTTTTCTTTCCTTGCTAAGCATCCCATGTCCCTGTAAGTTATTTACGGTACATTTCAAGGCTACTCCTGTACTTCCACTAAGGGCAGGATAAGAAACATTACATCCTTTATCCATGGTGCTAGGCATAATCAAATTACAGACTTTACATCAGAAAGGAATCCTCTCTGAACAAATCAAGCACTGTAGGAATGGCAGTCTAACATCACTACTCAGACTCTTGTGTGCAAGTTAGCTGGTGCCTTTACAAACTGCCCAAGAAGATTAATGATCCGATAAGGTACACAGGACTGACAGGCTGAGATCCTCCAGTAGTCCTGTATTTTGCAAAGGTGATATAAGAATGAATTTATCTCTTTGGTGGGGGGGGGGGGGGGGTTGGGTGGTGTCAGAAGTGACACACATTCCTAATAGCGTGGTAAAGGAATGAGCAAAAAAAGTAGATCAGCTGGTTCTTACTCACTGTCAACTCCTGGATATGAAGTAGGTCATCACAGCTGGGTGCAGCCATGAGGAGCAGGAGTCTAGAACAGTCATTAGCAGGATTAAACAATAAGAACAGGCCTTTCCCTCAGTGGAGAGCTGCTGCCAGACTATTGCTTAATTTGGAGACTCCCTAAAAATAGCCACACTGCTACTGTTTCCTTAAGACATGCTAACTCCCATCAATGGAAGTCAGTCCATTCAGTGCAGCACCAGCACTCCAGGGGAATAAAGGAGTTTTAAAAACAGAAAGATGCTATACATAGCAGTGGTGGGAAAGGTCAGAAATGGTGACCTCCCAAACAGAGGGGAAGCTTCTGAATATTGTTGAAAGATGGCATTTCTGTGGTCAAACACAAAGCTTTACTTCTGGTCAGGACTACACTTCTGTACCATTCTCCCAGGAAGAGTCACAGCTTCTAAAGCTTAGTTTATGCTTCTATCAGGACCTTCCCAGCTTGGACAAGATCACAATGGGAACTGCAAGAATCCTGCAAAGATGACAGAATATGCATAGTGACCAACATGCATACAGAAATTACACAGGCTGCTAATCAAGCCATTGGTTTCTGAAAGGAATAGCAAAATGGGGCAGAAAAGACTCAACGAATCTTACATCCAAAACGTACAGACTATAATTACATTTTGTAAACACTCTGTGCCAGCAGCTGCAATATACTGTCGGCACACTGTGCAGAAGGCAGAAGTCAGAACAAGTAAAAGACCATGGATTGGGTAGAGACCATCCTAGAGACCATTCAAGCTATGGTGGAAAGGATGATACGCCTGGTGACAAGAACATCACCTGCTAAAGGATGCAACAGAAGAGCACTCGAAAATGAAAGATTAGAGAATTTGGAGCAGCAGCTGATCTAACAGTATCAAAACTAAAGACAAGTTCTGGATGATTCCCTATGCACATAACAAGATATGCCTAGCAGGCCACTGAACTGGAAGGATGAACAAACCGCTATGTGTGAAATGCTGACAAATGGCACACAGAATGTACCCTCCTGGTAGAAAGTAAAGCTACACTATTAGAAAAAAAAAAGCAGTGCATTTATTATAAACATTCAGAAAGGAAGTTAGTGTTATCCTTTCCCTTAAAAAACAGTTTTAATTTCATGTACTTATTTGATGGTGTCAATGTGGCAAGTTTTTCTTTCAGTCTACATAGCTTGATGGAACTGTGGGGACACAAATACAAATGCCAAATACTTCAGAGCTGTTGTTTAGTGAACAGAACTCCAGAAATAAGATAAGATGCCAAGAAAAGTATTAAAAATGTATTTTTCTGGACTATCTAGCTCATACTGAATTACTGAATTTTTGATCACATGCTAATGCATCTCTTACCATCACAAACATATATATTTACAACTCAATACGCATATGTATGATTCAGTGTTACATTTAGGATTGTAGAAGCAGATCTGCCTGAAAATCAAACCTGAGGTGTTCTTCACTGGTCTCAAAACACAGAGCAAGATTACACTGGATAATCACAGCTTTCAAAATGAGAAAAAGCTAAATTTTCCAGCATCGTGATTTCACAGTAGAAAACAGACAATCATGCATGCTTCAAATTACATCTAAATTTATCTTCTTTCTCTACTGCAAACAATATTTCCACTTTGCAACCATGAATTTTGCATCTTAACACCTATAATTCAAACAGAAGAGCAAAGAAAGGATGAGAAGACTGAATTTATTTTTACTCCAAGAACCTTTAGCTGTAAGCCAAGATCTTAATCAAAGAAATGAAAAATATTTTTAACTTTCGTAGCAGCACTCAGACTCTTGAGGGTAACTGAAGTACCACAACTATGATTATCAGGATTCCATGCAGAGAATCTGAAGCAGAATTGGGTTAGTGACGTTACATGCTGAGTGACCTCAAGTTTCAAGAAGGAAAATTGGAATCACAGAGTGTCCTGAAGGGGCCCACAATGATCATCAGAGTCCAACTCCTGGTCCTGCACAAGTTTTGCATATTCAAAATGTTCAAGAAATTTCTAGAGGTAGAATAGGCTAAATATGGTTGAGCAGAGAAACTTCTAGAAAAAGGGAATCTCAAGAATGGACAAAAGAGATAGGCTGTTCAAAAAGTTCTCGATTTAGAACTTCCTCTAGAGTTACTGAGAAATAAAAAGTGAATTACAGCAGGCAGAGCACTTGATATCTCATATGTGTTGTCATCAAGTCACCCAGTGAGAATTCCCAACTGAAATGTACATTAAGACTTGATGAAATGCTATCTGAGAAAGCTGCCATGAACCAGAGCACGTAAAGGACTGACATAGCCTGCCTCTCAACAAAGCAAGTCTTTCACTTTTGCTCTAATTTGCAATGATAATGATGGCAAAAATGAGTAATTCCACACTGCATCTTTCATCTGTAGGTATTGATCCACCTCACAGTCTATAGAACATTATAAATACTGATGAACACAGAAAAACTGAAAATTGGCAAGAAAGCTACTTAATGCATGTACTGCCATGCATGATGGACATCATACTGTGCTGAATCAAGATAATGGGATAAGTCTTCTTCTCATTAATTTGGAAAATATTGCTGTTCCTTCAATACACCAAGGATTTGTGTCAGCAGACCTCTGTGCAGCCCTGCTATCTGCACAATGAAGACACTAACCTGTTACCAAAGACTACACTAGAAAAGTCCACAACGAAATCTTCTGGTATTCTGAAAGAGAAGAGCAAGACAAAACAATTAGGTTTCTTTGTAACCACAGTTATATGGCCTTATCTGAAAAAACCTTAAATCTATTACAGGACACAAAAGATGTGTCAACATTTTCCATCTTCCATTGCTTAAAATTGCCAGCTCTTATGCAAGCACTTCAGTATTGATTCAGTCAGTGCTCTCAAAAGGACGACCTATGTTTATATATCAGGAATCCTAAAAACTGTATTACATCATCCTGTCCTACCTCGTATTGGCAACAGTATATTTCAAAAGAACCCAGTATTTGCTTAACTCCTCTTAGTAAAGTCAAGAAAAATTTTACTGATGGCTCTGATATGTGTAGAATGTAGGCCAGCAATGCATGCCTTCAAAAATCCCAAACTTACACGTTTCATTTCACTTTCACCTCAAGTGTATTGAAGACAGAAGGAATTGCCCCCTCAAAATTCAGAGGCCCTTGTAGCCAAGACTACTTACAAAAGGAGCATACATGGGGACTGGTTGAATAGACTAACATACTCCATCCACCCTTACACCTCTCCACTCCTTCACCATTCCTCTGACACTGCTGTTGCCTTACAAACAAGCTGCTGCTGATTTTCAGTTCAATAGATCAGGCTGTGAATTGCAAAGACCACAGAACAAACACTATCCATTCAGCTGCCTTTGCCACAGGGACAGTAACCTCCTACAGAGAGGCAGGTTGGACAAGTGGGAGAAGTCACTACTGCTGCTGCCACAGTTAAATCCAGCACTCACCATGAATCAGTGCCCACAGACATCACTCACCAGTGGCTTGAGACACACAGCAGTGTATCGAAGAAAAATCAAAGCAAACACGGAAGTTATCTGTCCTAAAGAGCTTACAGTGTCTAACGACCAGAGAAAAAACAACTCATCAACTCACACAGTGGGAAGATGAAACAGCAGTTACTTCAGCTTGAATTCATAAAGGAAGAAACGGGATTAAACCACATTTTTAAATGGTGCTTGGATAAAAAGGAATGAATTTTAGCAAGCACTAGAACAGTGCTTTTTTGGCTGTAAGAGTCTGTCTTTCAGAAGAGACAAGACTATTTCTGCAAACATTACTTATACTTTCCATGCAAGTGTATCATTTAACCCATCTGACGCTGACTGGATATCCTGTCTATGTAGTGGAATAGCTGGAGAGAGGGGGCTGTAATATGATTATGATGATATCTATCACAATACTTGCTTGACCCAAGAGCAAGTGTTACTAAAACAGAAGCATTAACACTACCTTTGAGTTTGCCATATTTTTGCAGTGCAGTCAACAACCTTGCTGAAAATTCTGTTCCTGGCTCAAGCAGCACACATGAGGCCAGTCACACACGACACAGATGATAGAATATGGCACAGTTCAGCCTGAACTACAGATGGCAATCACTTTTCAATAGAACATTCTGAGGAAGGGACTCAAAGCGCAAGAAATGTGTGATGATGTCTCAATCCCATGTTATTGGCCTGAGTCATAAGGTTATTTAATAACCTGTGAGGGGAGGGAAAAAAAAAGCACCCACAAGTTAGTGTGAATTTATTCCCACTGGCTCAGCCACTCAGGCTAAGAAATAGGGAACTGCAACTCTTTTAAACCAGTAATATTGATCTATCTAATCAGAAGGGGGCATGTATTCCAGCCTCTCTCTTCATCAAAACTAGAAGCCAAGATCAGGTACCTCACCAGAAAATTGAGAATTACAAGATATTACATGGGCAGAACTAGCTCAAGCTTCAGATTCACTGAAAGAAACAAAACAGAATGCAAGAATTGAAAAAAAAAAAAGATTACATGGCACAGAGCTCAAGCTTTTTAAAAGAAGACAGAAAAAAAAGAGGGATATAGGACCTTTTTTTGCCTTAAAAGGCAAAACATCTGCTCAAACACTGGATGCCAATAATGCCAAGACACCACTGTTCAACCAATGTCATGCTCTTCATGCAGTTGATCACAGGATGGCCACTCCAGCAGTGTGTCTGAATGTAATTAGTAAGTGCTTTGAAAACAAGCAAGCATTTAATCTCCAAACTCAAGCCCATTGGGAAACGTAGGAAATGACATTTCCCAGAGGAACTGAAGATGCTAAAGGTGCTACCGAATTTCTAAGTATCACAGCTTGAGAGTAGAATAAGCTATTTAGTCTTCTAAAAGTTTAGCCACAAGGTGAAGAGAGATACTCACAGGAAGTAAGACTGTCAGAGATGGAAGTTAGGAAGAGTCCCAATACTGTGAGAATACGGGGAGCATAGCAGCAATTAGCAGCACACAAAACACTCAAGTCTGCAAGCAACACAAATGCAGTTACCTAACTACTGCTGCTGTCACCCATTGCAGGACAATAAAATAAAAAGATTTATCAAGACATAAAAGATATAAAAAAAGATCATCCAGACTGAAAAGTGTCTGAGTAAAATGTATGAATAAACCATTAAGTGAGAAAAAAAACCCCAAACACAACTACAAAAGCGTAAGTCATTAAAGTGTGGTCAAATGACAAGGACAGGGACCTGGGTGTCTCCACTTCTAGACACAGCCAGCCCGGACAGTGACCTCTGACACTCCTATACCAACTTTCTCCACTGCTTGGAAGAGGAATATTCACCCAGCCCCAGAGAACTTGGCATGGAGCTTTTAGTATTCTTTGTTATTCTGTAATCAAAGTTGGCACATTCTGTGTGCATCTCAAAAAACACCAGCTCCCACTGGGTGAAAAGCAATTAATCAGTTTCTTACTGACCTACTTTAACCTGGGTGTGAACTCCATGACATGCCACAGGCGGCAGCTTGCACTTGAGCTCCCAAGACAAAAGGCAGGCCTAACTCCAGCACTGAGCTGCAGACAAAACTGTATCAACTTGCAAGGAAACTTTCACGTTGGCTCAAATGACACCTTTCACTGATTACACCTCGATTACATGTCTAAATCTGCAGTTTTAGTTTGCCTGAAGTTGCTCATAAAGTAAATTATGCTTATGACTTGACTGCTTATGAGAAGAAAGCCAATGTACAGGTAAACAGACAAATAAGGATGAAAAATGATGGCATTAGAAACACACCTCTTTCTCCTAGGTAGCAATCAGAATGTTAAAGAAATGTGCGGAAACAGTGTTTTAAAATAATTAAATTGGTGCAAAGGTTTCTCCACAGAAGAAAACATCTACTGCCGTTATTCTCTCATTGCTACTGAATAGAGAAATAAGGCAAAACCTATAAACATTATTAGCATCTGATATCTAGCTTTTAGGATATGATCCCTTCAGAGATACTCATGGAAGACTGACATAAATTTTGGCAAAGGCTGTAACAAAGGTCATGATTTCTTGGGAAATGGGCAGGAGAAATCAGAGCGGAACACGGTGGTAGAGTTTCATGAGTGTTATATCATTGACCTTTCAAAGAAGGAAAGAAGTAGGGCAGTTCTTAGCTTCTGAAATGCTACCACTGTCTTACCAAACACCTCAAAAAATATTGCAGGGCAAGGTGGGGATGGTAGAGAGAAGGTCACTCATATTTGCATAACCTACATTACAGACTAAATTAGACCATTCTCCCCAGCATGTGAAATAAACTACTCATGCTCAGTTCTAAATCAAGTCTTACACAACACCTGTTTTTTTCCTCTGGCTTTACGTGACGTTTGGCAACAGATGCGTTATGTGGTATTTACAGGTAATTTTTTGTACACAACTTTTTTTGTGTAAAAAAGTTAATTTGGGGAAGCAGTTACATAAAAGCCATGAGAAAACAAACATTAAAATGTGTAAACGGGCATACCCAAGCTCCTTCAGGTCTTCCTTAAAAACCTAAAAAGAGAAGGAAGATGAAAGTTTACATGATATAGCCTTAAATGATCATTTTTTACCTTCTGAATCTATACTGGTTACTTATTTGGTATCTCTCCCCAAAAATTTTAGTCTCAAGTGCCAGTAGTTTTGAAATGACTGGTGATATATTGAAAAGAATTTTCAGAAGTGCTCAATCAAATTGTGATTTAAAGACCTAAATACCTTGGAAGCCTTTATTTTTCAAAACATCTCTGCCACTTCTTTTATGCAGCTATTCAGAAAAATTTTTCTTTTAGAGTAACTATGTGCCCTTATTCTCAGATACGTTTTGCAGTTACTTGTTTAAACTATGACAACAAAAAGGAAATGGCAAAAGATAAGGTCTGAATATCAAAGGCATACTTCAACTATGTTTCCTGCAATATGGGAGCTTCCCCAATATGCCTGGGTAAATATGAAGCTGTATCTTAAACAAGAGCTACTGGAATCCCAAAAGTGCTTCACTCACATAAAAATAAAATGAGAAAAGAAAAAAAGTAAGGTAAAGGAACATGAAAAATTAAGAAAATAGCCATGAATAGGGGATAGAGATTGGGAACATGGCAGGTGTGTATATATTCACACCAAACATCTACAGCATAAGCAGAAATTGCACTTTCTTCCAAATTCCACTATATTGTTCTGGCCATAAGACCTTCCTTCCTCTATGGTGGAAATATGAACAAAGGGAGGCAAACAAATATGAGAAATTACAAGCGTGGACAAAAATGAGTGGTATGTGTGAACACCCAGAATGAGTGTTGATGCCTACGAAATAACATTTTGCTATGATTTCTTTGGCGGCTTTAATTTATGAGTGAAAACAAACACGCACAGTAAACATGTTGAAGCAGAAATAGATACAGGAATCATTTTCCTAAAGCTTAAATATTTTTTCAAAAAGCTCACTCTAAGTCTTCCCAACAAGTGAAATAATAAATTCCAGATTTTTAAGTTTCTTCCAACAACCTTAACTTGGAGTACCATTTTTTTGTGCAGCTTCCCACCCTGGCAAATGAGATTTAGATGGTGACTTGTGTCTGACACAGCTTTTACTTTATCAGGGTTCCAAATACTCCCAGAACTTACTTCTTGTTTGAAAGTTGATAAGGGGAGTCTCAATGCTTCTCGGAGGAGGGTGTACATGCCAGAAATAAGGAAAGCAAGTTGCTCTTCTGAGAGATTAGCACTTTCTGCAATCAGCTTGACAGATTCCTTGCAGTCTTTTCCTTCCAGTGCATTAACAGTGACTGTGAATAAGAAAGCAAAGCAAGATCCTTAATTTACTCAACTGTGTAGCTCTTGATTTTGATGGTCAAAGGTGCCTCGAGAAAATTCTCACCACAGGGAGAAGCCTCACAGACAAAAATGAAATCAATCATTGAGACAGTTTAGCAGAGCCTGCAATAACACTGGCTGGATAACCCTCAGATAATGTTATATGCAGTTTTTACATCATGGACTGAGCAGGCATATGAACCTGCATCTCATTTTTTACATTAGTCATTGTTTAGCAATAGAGTAACAGCAACAGCCTCAAAAAATGAACTTGGTGCAAGTGCATGAGTGTTGAAATCCATCACATCTTCAAAGATTACAAAACCTTCAGAGGAAAAACTGCTGCCCTGCAAACTGTGAGTCACAGGCCAGCAAGAGCAGACAGTGACGGGAGACTTGTGCCAGCTCTGCATAACCTGGAGGAAGGCTGTGTCCACCCACTCCAGGGGGATCTGCACTGGGGTCACTACCCTGGCTCCAGGCAGTTTGAAGGACTGTGTGCCCCCACTATGGTAGGAAGCATTTATTGCACACCCAAAAGCAGGTGGTAATTTACATCAAAGTTGAACCCAGACAGTCAGGCTTCCTGGCACTGATAAAGCTTTTCAGTCTCTGCATCCCTGCACTAGGACAGCAATTATGTATTTAATGTGTATTTACTTCTGTCCAAAATGCCTCTGCCTATACACAGCTTTATTATTTCAAGTATTACAAGGAACCCCGGAATACATTGCTCTGTTTCTGCTACTGTGCAGCAACACTTTTAGAGACAAAGCAGCTACCAGATGTTTTGAGTCCTTCAAACCAAAAAGAAAATCCCTGAACAGGATGTTAGCTGAGAGAACATGTCAGGGTCACACCATGCTGGGCAGCAGCTACCCTCCTCTCAGCTGATCACCAGCAAGCTGTGCTTTCGCTCTGCTAATCAACCCTTCCATTATTCCATTATTGTTTTACATACACAGTTGAGTAAATTAGGGTAACTCTTGATTTTGATGGTCAAAGGTGCCTCGAGAAAATTCTCACCACAGGGAGAAGCCTCACAGATAAAAATGAAATAAATCATTGTCAATCTTTCACCCTCAACCTCAGTAGGACACCTGCAGCTTGCGGTTGCTGCATTGTCTCCTGCACGTAATGCAGATGCCCACGGGGTCTCTGACTGCCACACACAACCTGACAGTGACTGGGCTGCTTGCTCTGGGACAGAGGGATGAGACAGGAATGACTTTAACAGCACTCAGCTGAGTTCGGGGGCCACCCACAGCTGCAGAACTCCGTTCCTCATTATCACAGATTTCACAGAATTGTAGAATACAACGAAGCAAGCCCCTCATTTTATTTAAAGCTCAGCTCTAGCTTCCTGTCGGGAAAGGCAATGGGAAGTGTCCCAAGAAGCTGTGGCCTTTCAGCTGCAGCCCCTCAGCTGTCACAGAATGTTCTGAGTTGTAATGGACCAAGAAGGATCATCGAGTCCAACTCAGCCCTGCACAGGACACCCCAAGAATCCCACCATGTGCCTGAGAGCATTGTCCCAACACTCCTTGAATTCTGTCAGGCTGGTCCTGCGACCACTTTCCTGGGGAGCCTGTTCCAGCGCCCAATCACCCTCTAGGGGAAGAATCTTTTCCCGATACCTAACCTGAAGTGCCCTGACACAGCATTATGCTGTTCTCTCGTGTCCTGTCACTAGTCACCAGAGAGGACATCAGTGTCTGTCTCTCCGCAGCCTCTCGTGAGGAAGTTCTAGCCAGCTATGAGGTCTCCCTTCAGTCTCCTCTTCTCCAGGCTGAACAGACCAAGTGACCTCAGTCCATATGGCTTCCTTTCTAGGCCTTACACCACATTCATTGCTCTCCTTTGGAAGTTCTCCAGTAGTTGTCGTTGCCTTCCCGTTAGGATCCACGGCTTCCTGAACGCGGCCCCTGCCCATGGGCTCTGGCTGGGAACCCCCCGCGTCCCTGTGTGGAGGTAGCGGGGCCCTTCCGCGCCGGGACGGCGCCTCGCGGCCCCGCACGGTCCCTACCTTTGAGGAGTCGCCGGAAGGTCTCCTTGCCCACGTCCTGCACACCCCGGGCCATGGCGTCCACCTCGGCCGGCACGCGCGGGCCCAGGAACCCGCCGCCGCCCTCGCCCAGCCCGTGTGCCGCCCCGGCCGCCATGGCCGCGCCGCCCGCCCGCCGCGCGCCCTCCCCGCGGCAGGGGGCGCTGTGGGGGCGCGGCGCCGGAAGGACCCGGCGCGACAGCGCGGCGCGTCCCGGGACCGGCCGCTGATGGCGGCGCCGCTGCCGCCGTGTGCCCGAGGCGCTCCCGCCGCTGCCTGAGACGCTCCCGCCGCTCCCGCATCCGCCGCCATGACCGAGGAGCTGTACGAGAAGTTCCTGGCCCCCGAGGAGCCGTGCCCGCTGCTCTCGCACCAGCACCCGCCGCGGGGCGGCAGCTTGAGCCTGAGCGAGGAGGGCTGCCTGGACGTCAGCGATTTTGGCTGCCAGCTCTCCTCCTGCCACCGCACCGACCCGCTGCACCGTTTCCACTCCAACAGGTCTGCTCAGCGGGTCAGAGCGGGCGGGCCGGGTGATGCTGAGGGGCCGGGGCGGGCGGCGCGGTGGTCGCGGCGGGGTCAGGGCCGCCCCTGAGCAGGGCCGCGCATCCTTCCCGCGCTACCCTGCCGGGGACGAGCCGGCCATGGCCGGGCTGCAGGTGCTCCGCGTGTCCGCCGCACGCCCTGCTGGGTTACCCTTCCCCTTGGCTTAGTCTGCGTTCGGCTCATCATGTTACAGTTGCCGGTGTGAGCTGGGTCAGTGTTTTAAGATGTGTCTTTTCATAGAATCATAGAATGGTTTGGGTTGGAAGGGACCCTAAAGGCAATCTAGTTCCAACTCCCCTGCTCTGGGCGGGGAGACCTTCCACTAGGCTCAGGTTGCTCCAAGCCTCGTTCCGAGTTTCTTAATTTTTGAGATTTTGATAATTTTTGAGGGCTGTAGGCAGCTACAGAATGGTGTGTTTATAAGACTTAAAGGCAGGTCTTGCATGGATACCAGGCAGACCTTAAGAGATTCAGAATGAGTTAGGTGGCTTGGTGACTGTACTGACTTCTGAAGAGACATTTCCACCCCATGCTACTAATTAAGGGCAAATTATTCTGCCTGTAATTTGTAGAAAAGGTCTGTTCTAGAAGGGCAAATACAGCTCAACAAAGAAGTTCCAGTTGTGCTCCTAAAATCAAAACCACTGTCCTGCTTTCCTAAGAACCTAATTCTGCTAATGCATAGTATTAAGCTTGAATATAGCAATAGCTTTTTTTGAGAATAATCTATGAGATTTCAGTCTCCAACATATATGTCTCCAACGTTCCTGTTCCAGACTTGCAAGATTCTGTTATGGGTTATTAGTATTTCTGCAACACAATTATGAATAGTGAATTTATATGAAGTCTTGGAAATTGCGCTTTAAAAGTGTCATTCATAAGGGCAAATTCTTAATTATACATTCTTAAATGATTCAGCATGAAGAGCCTCGATCAAACATGATACGCTTCCATAATATAGTTCTTAAGTCATACGACATGAGCAGTAAGATATATTCTTAGAATATCTGTAAATAAAAGTGTGATAGTCACCAAATTTGCATTTAATTAATTTTGTACATTTCTCTTTCTGTTGCCTTCTCAAGTGTGTTGCTCAGGTTTGCTCATTTTACGAGCCCAGGTTTGTAACCCAGGCATCTTGAGGGGCTGTTTCACTTCTCTGGAAAAGGACATGCCCTGTCTTGCACTGATTAAGCCATTGCAGATGTGCAGCTCAATCTGTGGTGTTCACATAAGGCTTTCTATTTTTTAAAGTTAGGAGTAATTTTAATGTAGTTCCCATTTGTTGTTAATCCAGTTCACCTCAGGGAACACAGCAGGCCCCCTGGCTATGAGAAGGTGAGGGCTGACTGCCTGTACCTGGAGTACGTGTGTAGTTTGTTGATACTAGAGCCCATGTACCTCAGCCTTTGTTTTGATGTCTGGAAACTGTCCACTCTGTCTTCCCTTTCGTCATTATTTTATGGATTCTGAAACTGTGTTCATGTCGAGTAATGTGCTGTGTCACCACAGTCTTGTTCTGCTCATTACCAATGGATTGCCCTGCCCACAAGAGTCTGTACCAGCAAAGCAGTGAACATCTATAAGGGATGCAGAAAGGGAGGCAGGGCAAGAACTCCTGAATCTGCTACGAGGAAAGTTTTGGAAATGTCTTTAACATTGGATAAATTCACATCTGGCCAAGCAGATGTGGAAATGAATCCATCACAAACATATTTAGCCAGCCTGGTATGCAGTTTAAATAATGAGATTGAGGACCAGCCTTTCTGGTGATAGAATTGCTCAGCTTTTGCAGTTGGATAGAAGAGTATTTTTGTAGTTAGCCAGAATGAAGTGGACAGGCTGATGGAACAGGAGGTGATTGTGTGGGCTTGTGTGGTGCATTTTAGAAGCCCTTTTCAAATTGTTTTGGCCATATTGCAGTGCTGTGCTGACTCATATTTGTCTTGACCTACTTTTCACCAATATGTAAAATAAATCCAGATATGGAGACTGATTTCATGAGCTTGTTACATTCTGGCTTACTCTCATTAGAGTAAAAAATCTGTTCTGTGAAAATTGAGTTCTCAATGGCTTTCCTTTAGCAACAACTTCAACTAGCTTTGTAATGAAATAATGAGGTGAAAAAGGTGTTTAGTTTTGGCATGCTAGCATTTTCACACAGGTCACTTCCCCATCTTGCACTGTCTCATTCCAATAGCATGTCCAATGTTTTTGACATTCAGAGTTGTGAATAATAGGTCCATAATGTGTTTCCTTATTAAGCCTTAATGTTGTGGGGGATTATCAACCTGAAATTTCTTTTGACTTCTATGTGTCCTGGAGTCAAATTGATTAACTTCTTTGTTCTGTTTACTCCAGTTTATGTGGAAGTTTAAATATCCCAATGCCTGGAAAACTTTATTTTTAGATCTGTGTGTTTTAAAAACCCAACCAGCAGCAAAAAAAGACAATTTCCATACTACAGGAGTCATAGCTCTGAGGCAGAAACTGATAATATATCAAAATAAAGGTGTAATTATACTAACTGTATGTGGATTTTTGCCTTGATATTTTTAACATTGTGTCCCATTTGGTGTTGTTTATGTACTTTAAAAAATATTTAAAAATAGAATACTTCAATTTACATAATTAGAACTTATTTCAATGAAGTCAATGTATAATATCACTAGCAAAGTGGAGATAGTTTAACGAGGCTTAAAGGAATTTCTTAAGACACATGATGCCAAGGTTTGCTGCTCTCTAATTGTGTTATCCTGTTTTGCAGGTGGAACTTGACATCTTGTGGGACGAGCGTGGCCAGCTCAGAGTGCAGCGAGGAGCTGTTCTCATCGGTGTCAGTGGGGGATCAGGATGATTGTTACTCACTCCTGGATGACCAGGAATTCACCTCTTTTGATTTGTTCCCCGAGGGCAGTGTCTGCAGTGATGTCTCCTCTTCTATCAGCACATACTGGGATTGGTCAGACAGCGAGTTTGAGTGGCAGGTAAGGTGGTTCCACTGGAAATGTAAAATTTTGTGTAGACTGTTGTGTGCTGGATTTAGCTGTAGCTGAAAAGTAATAGAATAAAATATCCTGAGTTGGAAGGGACCCACAAGAATCACTGAAGTCCAGCTCCTGGCCCTACACAGGACAATGGTAGGAGTTACACTCCGTGTCTGACAGATTTTGCTCAAACACTCCTTGAACTCTTTCAGGCTTGGTGCTGTGACCACTGCCCTGGGGAGCCTGTTCCAGTGCCTGACCGCCCTCTGGGGGAAGAGCCTTTTCCTGATATCTAAGCTTAACTTCCCCTGACCTGGCATCCTGCTGTTCCCTTGTGTCCTGTCACTGGTCACCAGAGAGGAGAGATCAGTGCCTCCCCCTCCTCTTCTCCTCTTGAGGAAGCTGTAGACAGCTATGAAGTCTCTCCTTGGTCTCCTCTTCTTCTGAACAAACCAAGTGACCTCAGCACTTGTTTCTTTGTAACTACCGAACATAGGAGCACATATCTGAATCTTGAATGATAACAAAAATGTTTTGTTTCATTTTATTCCGACCTCCTTAATCAGGAGGAGAGACTGAAGGTCAGCTCTTCAAAGAAGGATGCTTACATGTCGTTTGGTTTTAGGAACCATTGTCTGTTTCTTGTAGCCATGAGCTTAGACCCTTTGTACTGAGGATCTGCCCTGTTAATGAAATCTGTTTATAGATGTCTGGTCCTACTGAAGCTTTCTAGGTAAAGTGTAGAAACTCTTGCCATAGCTTTTTTCCATCCTTTTGTTTTTTCTATGCCAATAAGAGTAGAGAGCTCATTTTGTCTGACCAGAATGGGAAAAGTGTGAAGGTGAATCACATCCTTTTCCTGCATCTGCGCTGAATGCAGTCCTTGTTGGATATCTCTAGTTTGTGATAGTCTTCCCTGTTCAGCAGTTTTTCAAATGTGATATGCATTTTAAAATATATTGTAGACCTAAATTGACTTTTTATATTAAAGACTTAAATCAACTATGAACATATATATAACTTCGAAATAGGCAACATAGGGCTTCAGAATTTATTGGGAAATACTTTAAAATTTTGTCATAAAGCTTGGTCAGAGCACGTAGAGAGTCTTTTAAGGACAGTGCAAGAACTGAAAACTGATTTCAAGAAAGCTCAAATCCTGTTCCAGAAGATGCAAGTGAACTTGAGACATGTATTGAGATCAGCTTTGAATTTCTGACTGGTTTAGTCCATCTGCTGGTCTCAATGTATGTTATATCGCTGAAGTTACAAGTGTGTGTTTACAATGCAGTCTGTAGGAACAACTCAGGTTGGATCCTAAAGATTCAGAGCTTCACTGAGTTGTGAAATTTTAATTGCTTGATAAACTTGGCAATTGTTTTGAAAAGAAGCCATTTCCTATGCCTTAGCTGACAGTATGTTTGATTGGTAACTAGCTTTTTTATTACTCTTTGTTTTTTAAAACAAGCTTTTCTTAAGAGACTTACTTGATTGGATTTACAGGATTTTGGAAAGACTTTTTTGTAGCTCTTTATGGTGTTATCTGGCAGAATCTGAGCACAAGTAATCCAACTGTCCCACTTTAACTGGAAGTGCATTCAGAAATCACATGTCAGTTGTATAAATGAAGCTAGCTGAAGTTCTCAGTTGCTTCCAGGCAAATGACAGTGACTTCAATTGAATTGTCTTGTGTATTATGGAGTTTGGTAGGAATTACAGACCTGCTTTAAAATTATCTTCCTTAAACTAGACTTATGCTCCAAAATGGGAGGTTTAGATTTAGCTTTGGATTGTAATGGACCATTTCCACTGATGGAGAAGGGAAATAGTTGAAATGCGGCATCAATCTGCTGTTTTCTTAAACACGAATTTTTAAAAAGAGGATTGATTAGTGCAGAATAGTGTGAATTGAGTTTGCTGCACTTGTTTGTAGGAAGATTTAAGGGAGTATTGCAGGTTTATGAGTAATTACACAGAGTTTGTTAAAGTACAGAGATAATCAATGCTTTGCTAATTTGATGGTATGTTTTGAATTGTTAATAGTGTTAGAATGATTTACAATCTGCCTACTGTATTCTAAAGCTTTGTTCTTCCTCTTGCATGTTACAAGTTGCCTGGCAGCGACATTACAAGTGGGAGTGATGTGCTTTCTGATGTTATACCGAGTATTCCAAGCTCTCCCTGTCTGCTTCCCAAAAAGAAAAACAAGCATAGGAATCTTGATGAACTTCCATGGAGTGCAATGACAAATGATGAACAGGTGACTTTTTTCCTATGTGAGAACTGCAATGTACAGAAGAACTTCCAATTAAAAGATAAAACTTAAAAGCCATCCTGTTTGCTGTAGGTGTAAATGCAGACCTGTGCAGTACTACTTGATTCTCAAAACTAAACCTTGTCCTTTGGATCTGTAGGAGGCAGTTTAATGCCTACTCAAATTTTCACCCTAGGTTTTTAAGGATACTCAAGGCTAGAATCATGATATTTGAGCATGTTTTTATTCTGTTGGTTCTTTCTTTTTTCTGTCTCTCATTTAGAATCAATGATACTTCAAAATGACCTGCCTTTCTTTGGGTCCTAGGTTGAATATATTGAATATTTGAGTCGCAAAGTCAGTACAGAGATGGGCCTTCGAGAGCAACTTGATATTATTAAAATTATTGATCCTACTGCTCAGATCTCACCTACAGATAGTGAATTCATTATTGAATTGAACTGTCTCACAGATGAAAAACTGAAGCAGGTGAGTTAAGGTTTGTACATTTGACTCCAGGGTTTCAGCATCTGATTATATCTTGCAAAATCTTATGGACTTGTGATCAATTTTTTTATGCATAATCATTATATATAGAGACACTAGAGCACAATACTGTCAGTGATGGATATCAAAAGCATATTGTATGTACTAAACCTTTACATAAAAGACTGGTTATATTCTCACTATGTGTTAAGCCAGAGCTGGTGAGTGTGTAATGAGTTATGTTGTGGACCTGGTGCTGCTTATGGCACTGTACTCCACTTCATGACCATCAGCTAGCTGAGAGTCTTCATTTACTCACTGAATGTAAACTAGCATTTAAAACTCCAAAAGATTGGAATTCATTGGGGAAGACCATAAATTTCATGTAGAAAGGGATAGAGAATAAGGCATTTTAAAGATGTTGCAAGATGCAAGTTATAACAAAGAAAGGTGCCTGGCTGATAGGGTAGATACATCCTACTGTCTTCTCAGTCATTGAATTATTGAGATGTGTTGTTGGGAAGAGATGCAGTGTCCAAACAAGCTGAACTCCTCAGTGTTGCACTGATAAATGCTGAAGATAAAGTTGAAAATGGAAAACATTCACTGCTTTTATGGGCTTGGTCTGTTTCATATTTCAAGGATTTTGTAAGTGTCATCTTAAAGTAGAAAAGTGCTGCTTTATTTACACTCATTTTTGTTTGAGTATACCTAGCAAAATAAAGGGTTTTGATACATTAAGTAAACAACTTGGTTCACTTGAACTTCACTGATATTTCTGTTTGGTGTTAAAATAATAACATATTGTTACACAGTCACAAGTATGACAGGCAGAAGAAACAAGAACCCCCCAGCCCTTGCTACTTATTTTCCTTCCATGGTGAAAGAACAGTTAAGTTCTCTGGGTGACTCCGGATTGCTTGGGCTTTAAGCAGCCACAGGAAAATGTTTTAAAAGCCTAACCGAACTGACCCAATGCTTCATAATTATTAATAGGCAGATTGTGTTTTTTCCATGAAAAGGAGTATCTCAGTGCAGCATTTATCAAGCTATAGTAATTTTGCTGCCTCTGTTCTAAAGGTGAGAAACTATATCAAGGAACATGGACCTCGCCAGCGGTCTGCGAGGGAGAGCTGGAAGAGGAGCAGCTACAGCTGTGCGAGTACCAGTGGTGTGAGTGGTGCCAGTGCCAGCAGCAGCAGTGCCAGCATGGTCAGCTCAGCAAGCAGCAGCGGCTCCAGCGTTGCCAACTCCGCTTCAAACTCCAGTGCCAACATGAGTCGAGCACACAGTGACAGCAATTTGTCCACAAGTGCTGCAGAAAGAATCCGGGATTCAAAAGTAAAGTTTCTAGTTATGTACATCTGTATTAATTAAGCTGTCTTAACTTGTGAAGCTTGCTCATGTGATCTTACCTGGGGTTTTTGTCCTGAAGGAACAGAGTAACTGAGTTATCTAGATAAACCAATGATCATAAGGTATTTAAACTTGTCCTCTTCCCATCACTTCTAATTGAAAGCCTGATGTTTGTATGTTGTAGATATTCTAATTCCTTTTGTTTAGAATAAGTTGAGTGGGCTTGAATAAAGCTTATGCATCTAACTTAAGGAAAAAATTGTTTAAGAATGATCACCCTAATCTAGGCATAATTTCTGGACAGTAGAGAGACCCTTGATTGTTTTTGGTTTTTTTTCTCAATTAGAAGTTTCATCAGGCTTGTTGAATCTTCTTCAGTTTATTCTTTGAGCATGTCTCATGAGATTCCTTGGTGAGAAGGGACCTACTGAAGCATGTTTCATTTAAAGTAGTACTGTGGTACTCCTTCTGTCCCCGTAATTCTAATTTCAAGTGTGGAGGAGAGGAGCAGTTCTTTCTTGCTCTTCAACATCTTGGGTTTGTTAAATGTAAGACTAACATTTCTCCAGCAGTAAAGATTCCCCCAATCAAAGACTCAACTATGCAACATCACAGGGTAATGTTGTGCCTCATAATTCAGTTGTGATAAATTATCTTGATATTTTAATATCAGGTACGATTTTGGATGAATGTTTACACCACCTCTGAGAATTTGTGTTTGTTATTTTTCAGAGCAGATGTTATTTTAGAGGTTAATTTATATTTGCCAGCTTCAGAGGTGTTTTTTCTAATTTACAGAAAAAAGTCTTATATTTTGTCTCTTCTGTATTTTGACAGAAACGTTCCAAGCAACGGAAACTCCAGCAAAAGGCCTTACGGAAGAGACAGCTGAAAGAACAAAGACAAGCTCGTAAGGAAAGACTGAGTGGGTTATTTCTTAATGAAGAAGTGCTGTCTTTAAAAGTGACTGAGGAGGACCATGAAGGAGATGTGGATGTTTTAATGTGACAGGGGTGAATTTATCAGTGTTCTTTCTAAGCCTTAAATGTATTATCCTTATTGTTTACATATATTTCTTGACCAAATTTTGATTAGTGTTAACAATACAAACCAGATCTTTTCTCAAGTGTAATTTTGCTAAGAAGGTCTAAGTATTGAGTAGTTTCAGCTTTTTGAGACTAATTTTGCAACAAAGAATTCAGAAGCTTATCTATCTTCTGAAAAGCTGCTGAAGAGATCTAATTTTAAGGAAATTTGAACTTGACTGACATGCTAACTTACTTGCAAGTAAGTCTAGGGGCGCTTTTGGATGACACAAAGCATGCATTACTATGCTTCAGCTTTTTTGGGTTTTTTCAGCTTAGAGTTAGTATTACACTTGACTTGTTTTGTCTTCCTTTCCCATTAATAGGAAGATTGTTTAGCATGAGGAAAAATCTTTTGCTCTATGGGGCTTTCTTCAGCCTTGCTCTTGATTTGTACAAAATCAAAGTACTGTTGATACTTTTCTAAAAGTTGGGATTTAACTCAAACTACACAGAAAACAAGAAGCAGGACATCTAATGCAGAGAATCTGTAACACAAATACTGCCTAATAATGTAGTTCTTAGGAACCAACTAAAATTCTGAAAAAAACCTCAAAATAATTGCAGGCTAAGTCTTCAGAAGGTTATTTTGCTGCTCAATATCTTATGATTGTTACTAATGGTTCACCAGTACATCCCTAGTGAAAAGATTCCAATAAAAATGCATTTATGCATTGAAAATACACTAATCTGCAATTAAGTTGTCTAGGACACTACTTAAAATAGTTAAAAACACTACTGGAAACAGAAGTGCAAGCAAGTGGCACACAACTTCAGTGGTTTTCTTCCCCAGAAGCGTATCTAAATAGATTCATATTGTTGACAGGAGAACTTATTGCAGCTGTACTTTTTTAATTGTATGTTTAGCTGAGGTTGTCTTCTGTGTGGGTCGTTACACCATGACATGTATCAGAATTCTCCTTTTGTTGTCTATCAGCTTTTGAAATTTCTCATGATAAGAAAATTAGGTAAAATTGCGGCTTTCAGGTAGGGAAGTAATAGTAGTTTCAACCTTTTTCCTAATTCTGACAATCTTTAGGCTGATTTTAGTCTTTATCTTACTTTTATAGAACTCCTTCCCCCCATGGCTGAGATAAAAATGATTGTTCTAAATTTTAATGTGAAATTTAAAACATTTTAAAAGTATTTTTGAGTTCTGAGTTTAGAAAATAATTTTTTATTATGTTAATGCTTCATTAATTTTACTGTTGAATTAAGGAGTTTGACAGTTTAGTGTGGCCACAAGTGTCTGTAATTGCAGGAGGGTATAGCCCAATCCTGCAGAATGCATGATTGGCTTTAGGACTACTGACATTAATGTTCCATGTCCTGCACAGACTTATTAGCCCTGACAGCTGAAGTATTTTCCTTTCAGAAGGGGCATTCCTTTTAGCCTCAAAATAAACTGACCAGTAAATTATCTGAACAGTGGCCTCTGAAAGGGTTTTGATAAGAAATAAATGAGGCCCATAGGCAAACTAGTATGTGTGAACTTACTGCTGCTCTACAACAGGTACCCAGGCTTGGCCGTGGACTGACTAAAAGCCAGGTAATGTCATTTTAAGCTCATGTTGGCCATCCCATATTGCCAGTATATTTGTGCACTAACCACAAGTGTCTCTTACCTGTCAGTATTTGCTTGTTGCTAGTTGATGCCTCCCTCCTGTATAATCAATACTGAAAACTTCTTAACAGTATACACTTTACTGAGAATTTAGATTGACTTAAACCTGGAGCTTCTTTTGAATATCTTGTGTGAAAAATAAAATTTAATTGCTATCAGTTTGGCTAATTTCAGGGTGCAGTTGTTAAACTCTTGCATGGTAATGGATGAATTCATCATGAAATACTTCACCATGTGTACACTGTCATGGTTCAGTACAACCTTTATTTTCTGCAGTGATTTTGAAATGTGATTGAATTTTTTTTCTGAAGAAAAATGCACACTTAGTACTGTAGAGAATTGAAACTCTGAAGTGAATTGTAAGAAAGGTGCAATATCTCAGTGTGGTGGAGCGTGAAAGTGTGTCACTTTATTCTGTTTCAGCAGCTATTCAGAGTTTAAAATACCTCAGGTTTTGTTGTGAAAAGACCCCATCATTTTGATGAGGTACAGTTCATTCTGGTCACTTGTCTACTAGCTTCCAGAGATCATGAAGTGAGGGAAGATAGTATTTCCATCATAGTGTGAGCATGTAAGTATAAAGTATTCTAAGTGATTAGGTGGGTCCAGTTGCTCCTTTGTTACATTGGACGAAAAGGTCCTGGGTGCCAGAATACCTGATTGTGCTGTGTTGTCTCCAGCAGGTACTTCAGTTGTGTGTGTGACAGTTAAAATGATAGAAGAGAGTGGATTTCCAGGGATTCCATGCTAATAATTTATAGCTCTGTGATCTCATAGATCCAGGATGCTCATAAGAATGCAAAGAATACAAAACTCTGAATGTTCTGATAGGAATGCAGAATAGCATCTTGCTTACCTTGAATGTTCTTTGCCAAGTACCCAGAGATAAAATGTTGTCTTTTCCTGATCTCAGAGAATCAGGCCTGAAGTGACTGTGGGATTCAAGAGTTTTTACATACTTCTACACATTTGGTTTTTTTTTTCCTTTTGCTTTCTCATCCTCTGTAGTTCTAGTGGCACACTCATTTTGTGGTGGGGGGGAGGTTTTTTGTCAGATTCGTGTTTTTCCCTGCTTTATACTCAATGCTTACCCAGGAAGACCCCATCCCTGGTGGTACTTAAAAGAGATGTAAATGTGGCACTTAGAAACATGGTTTAGTGGTGGGCTTGGCAGTGTTAGATTTAGGGTGGTAGTTGATGATCTTAAAAGGACTTTTCCAATCTAAATCTGTGAGTTTCTATGAAATACCCATGGTATT
Organism: Corvus cornix cornix; assembly: GCF_000738735.6. Lineage (NCBI taxonomy): Eukaryota > Metazoa > Chordata > Aves > Passeriformes > Corvidae > Corvus > Corvus cornix. Next base: position 9,371,884 of record NC_047058.1, on the reverse strand, counting down.
AGTCAAACAGTTGGAATGTCAGTGAAATTTGGTCTTGCCGATTTAAGTTTTGGCCATTGTGGCTACAGGTGCAACTACTGATGAACAAGAGTAACAGACCGCTAAAATAATGCATCCTTATTGTGTTTTTTTCTTAAAAAATTAAATCAAATCCCTGCTTTTTATTAATAGAGAAAAACTGTCAAGTTTAAAAGCAACATAGAGACGCACAGGAAAAAGCTCATAGTTACATGGCTTCATGGTACTGAAACTGTGTCTGTAGGAACTTTGTACCCACTGCAATGTGAATATAATCATTTTACACTCTGTAACAATAACAGTTTGCTTCCATGGTAACTTTTTCTCTAAAAAGGCTTAGAAGGAGCACTGAAAGTCTGACTGCAATAGGACTGTAAACAAGAGAAAACATTCTTTTCTAATATGATTTTTAAATATGAGGAAGAAAGCTGCCTGACAAACTTGGCTGATTTTTGTGTATGTCATCTTTTGTTAAAATACCTTTTTTTTTTTTTTGTAATCTGGGAAGCTGATAAAAAGATGGTTACAATATGCTCAGTATGGGGTGCTTACTTGGAAGAACAAGAAAAGTCTTCGCAAGACTTTCCTCAGCTCAAATTTTAGTTCTCATATTGTTGTTTGAAACCTGTGAAGATCATTCTCTGGGGAGAAAACAAATCGACCAACCTGCTTGAACTTTCTTACATGCATTTACATCAGAGTGCATATACAATACAGAAAGATAAAATGGCAATATTTACTGTTCATCTGTGCTGAATGGCCTGAAGCCATTTCTTTTCTCCTAACACTCTTTCAGCTTTTAAATCAGTTGATGCATTGGTCTATAAATATTAATAAACCTGACTGTTTTGGGAGCTTTTAAAGTTCATTCATATATGCCAGATTTTCATGGCAAATGTTGTTAGATTTATTGGTTTAATGTTCTTAAACTTACTGATCTTGCAATTCTTGGGCACAGAAAAGTCAACAGTTGTCCATTTAAGGATTGCAAAGATTAGTTTATTAATCTATCAAGGGAAAATCTTAGTAATATTAAAAGTTTGTCTATTTTGACTGTTAACTCTGGTGAGTCATATTTGCATTCTCTCTCATCTGGCTAACTTCAAAACATTTCCAAATGACAAATTCTTCAATGTAAAAAAAAAAAAAAATTAATGTAATACTGAAGCCTTGAATATAGTTAATAACCAAAGCAAGGGGAAAGTGGGGGGGTTGATTTTTTTTTTTTTTTCTTTTTGGTCGGGGGGAGAGATGAGGGTATAGATTAGCGTATATGGTATTGCTTAAATTGAGGGTGTTCTTTTCCCAGGTTCTCTGCTAATTGTATTGCTAAAATGCACTTTTGTATAGAAAACTGTTCTCTGTACATTCTGTATCTACTTTACATAATGTTTATAGAGATTTTTCTGAAGTTGTGAAGGATTTACTGAAAGCTCTGATGCTGTTGAATTCAAGTTTTCATTGTATTTGAAAATAGTTATGTGCATATTGAAGTACAGGTTGGAATTAAAATTAATGATATAACAAAGATATTCTAATGAAACTATGTAGTATCTTCTTCAGAGAAGGGGAGTTTGTATGCAGGACCTGCGGAGTCACTGTTCAGGCAGAAAATACAAATAAAGTGGCACATCTTAACTGTTCTTGATGGCAGAAACCAAACTGGTCCCCCCTTAACTAAAATCTGACAAGAATTGTTTCATAGGGAAGCAGTTAATTGTTGTGAATTATATAACCCAAGGTCATGTACTTTGAGCTGTCCTTTGTTTTGATTCCTGTGCCAGAGGTATTTTTTATGTACGCTCAGCACCAGCAAGGACACAGCAGTGGCAATGGCTTTGCCGTTACCAGTCTTGGAATAGGCAAGTGTGAGGACACTTGCCAGCTTGTATAAATTGTGTCCCTGAACCAAATTTGTCTTCTGCAATACTGAAGTTTGAAGTGTAATACTGCAAAAACTCCTTTTTTCCTCTTGGAATCCAATAAAAAAATCCTGAAAACCTGAGAAGAGGATAGCTGGCATAGGGATGTATTCCTCAGTGTGCAGAAAGTTTCCTGCAGCATCTCAGGGATCTAAAACTGCCTTCTTTGTCCTGGCTATGGCTCATCAAACACTTCTGGGAGTTGGTTCTCATCAAACACTGACAGAAGTTAAAGTTGACCAAGTGTTGCTATCCCAGTTTCTGTAGACGTCAAGAGATGGAGAAGGACAGGGTGGAAAATGCTGCATATCACAACAAGTCTTGTCGAACTGTGAAAGATCTTTAATTGTTTTGAACAGAACTGTGGAAGCTCTTGCTCTTGTGGTGCTTTGCCTTCACCTGAGCAGCCTGCTTGTGCGTTTTTTCTGTTTTCACCCAAAGGTGAGTGACAGTGTGGAATGTTTTGCAACAAAAATTGAAATGTTTCCAAGGACCTTGACCCATTGGGATGTTTGCTTGTAAGGGCTGACATTTCCTCGCATAGTACCCAGAAGCTGCAGGGAAGCTGATGCTTATGCTTTCTGAATCCCAGGATCTTTCCCAGTCTGTCCTGTTGCAGCAGTTCATTATCAAGGTACCAGTTGCACGGGTGAGTCTGATCTGCTGGCAAACAGCTGCTTGTCACCGGGGTTACATGGGCACAACCAAAGATGGTCTGACTCTTATTAGCCCTCCTTAAGCATTTCTTCATTTCTCTCATACGTAGCCAGTATTACTGCATTGAGAAAGTCTCATTTGATGGCCAAACCCTACTTAGGCACAAGCTGAATGAAGATTTCCACACTGGCAAAACCAATTGATAAGCTTGCTTTACTTAATTTGACAGGGAAAGGTGTCACTGGCTGCAGGCTTGCTGTCCTCAACCCACTCTTACTATACTGAACTGTAGACTTCATCCAAACATTTTCCAGTACAAAACTAGTTATAGTTTAGTTTCCTGAGATCCTTTGTATGTATTCCTAAAGATCCCATGCCCTACTTGGTAGAAAACATTTTTTTTACCTCATTCTAGAACATTCATCCGTTGTAATCTCATTTCATTCTCTTTCCTCCATGCTGCAGTGACTTGCACCTGGCAGCATCACTGGTGTAAGAACTTATTTCTGATAACGGAGAACACATTCCTGAAGCTAAAGCATGATAATTCATCGTGGCATTAGAGTCTTTCTAATCCTACTTCAGTGGAAGCAGCTGCTGTATTTCTACAAAGTTTCTCAAAGAAGGAGGATTTATTGCAGTAGCTGAAGCTGGAGTTTGGCACTGCTGTGCTGATTCTCCCGGCAGGTATCTCGGCCCGTCTGTTGTCACCAGGGGGAGCACTGTGGTCATTTACTGGATTTTAAACTACAGCTGCCACGTTGCTTTGCTACAAATGCTTTCCTTTATTCTGTTACGTCCTGTTAAAAGATGTTAGGGGGATTTGCTTTGCCTCTTACGCTGTTTTTGAAGTAGGGATCTGTCTGTTAAGGGTCAGCTTTACAATAATAACCTTTCTGGTGACTGAGGGAAAAGTTACCTTCTTCTATTCATGGTGATTGCTAATTCTTGCCTGGTCCTGCTTATTGCAACTGAAAGGTGGAAGTACACTCCTGTTTAGTGTTAACTTTTCTATGTGCCGTGTTGCTGTTTGAATTTCCTGGTTTTTGTTTTGAATCCAGACTTCCTCACTGGGGGCTGAGAATTTGGCAGTTGAAAATATTAGGTGATGATAGAAAACAAGCAGCCAGCTTGTAATGTGCTGAGTCTCATAATGTACATAGCTGTCTGTCCCTGGGAGGCAGTGCAGAAAAGGTGTAGCTTGATTAGCTTTTTTTTTTTTTTAAATAATAACCTCTGAATGGGGCTTCCTTTGGAGTAATGGAAAGTATTGCTTCAAAGGGAGCTGTTCTGTAGTGTCTCTTTTTCTCTCTCTGCTTGTCTGACAGTTATTGCTACCTTTCAAAAAGCTTACTAACACATATAACTGCAGAGAACATGTGAGGAGTTCTCCCTGGAATCTTGGGTTTATTCTTGGAAGTTAAGCTTTTATGGTTCTGTGCAGAACTAGGAAGGCTTTGAGCAGTTGTATGTGATTGCAGAGCCATCCTCCATTGTGTCAGTAGCTGTCATAAAAACAGTAGCAGGTTCTAAAGTCTTTAATTGTACGATATTTCCCCTAGGAAAGATGTGTGCCCAAATAATCTTGAAAGGAGGGAATAAAGTTTTAAGTCATGATCACCGAGTAAAGAGATTTAAAATGTGGCAGATAGCTGTTTGTATCTACATAGCTTGTTTTTCTTGACACATAGTTCCTGTCTACACTTCCTAAGAACAGTAAGCTGTGAGTACAACATGGCAGTTGATTGCAGGAGTTGCTGAAAACAGTTTTAATCCATTATAGACCATCCTCATTATTTAGGTAATTCTCATTTCATGGTATTTGTTCCCTTTCTTAGTCCATTAAAAGTTGATTTAGTCCTTGCTTTCTTTGTTCAGTGTAGAAATAAATAATTTGCCATAGGGTATTGTTTTACTTTCGGTTGTGCCTAGTAGGAGCAAAGGAAGAGCTGAAACTAGTTCATTTTAATAGCTTGTCAATTTTCAGGTATGGACAGCATCTAAACATAGTTTAGATAATTTTGTAGGTTTGATGTCTCCTGTGTTCCAGAGGTATTTAAAGATGCCATGCACCAATTATGATCTTGAAGAGCACTGGAAGTATACAAGAACTGTGATGATGGGCATATGCTTTGAGCAATAAATGCTTCTCATGCAGGGCAGGTTTGTGCGTGTCCAGAGATTTTGTTCTTGACCTCGTTCCAAAGCTGGAGCACACTGGTGTGTTCTCTGCCTGGCTGGTACTTTCTGGCAAGACCAGTGCCAGCTGCTTAGCAGTTACTATAAATTCTTTTTGCTTAGGATCTCACAGCTCCTGAGTGGTTCTATTTGGCAACTCCTCTCTGTTATTCTAGAACACAGACCAGTTTGGGGACCTCTGGATCCCATCTCTTTGTTACTGCTGAACAAAGCAAAAACATTGTGTGTTAGGAGGGTATGAAAACTAGTGATTATGGTGCTAAGTAACTTTCACCACACACTCACAAATGTATTTATTATATTCAACTAATTACTCCCTGCTGAAAGTATAATGTAACATTAAAGTTCATCAAATTGTCATGTATTTATTTCCTGTTCTTTAAATAGTGTTTGATATTCAGCCAGCTCTGCTTTGGAATAGTCCCTCTTGGGTAGTACAGGGGACCAGGGCCTATCGTGTCTAGGATTGGTGCAACCTTTTACCCTTGGTAGATGGAAATGATCACTTCAGCAACAATTTATATTGACTAATTCGGTAGGCAGATAAAAAAATGCATGAGTCTATGTGAGTATTTAATTTTATTAAATTCAAGGTGAGGAAAAAAGCACTATGGTGCTAGCAAGCCTTTATGAAGTTTGAAAGAATTTTTTTTTTCTGCTTAATTTTAAGGTAAGGTAAGTTTATTTACCAAATAGAAACTATTCATAGTGTGTGTTTGACTTATAAACATGTTGCTCCACAAATGCATGCACTTCCTCCTGAAACAATTTAGGTCATAAAACTGTTTGTAGAAGTTACAAATGTTAGCCAAGCAAAAATGAAGCAGTCTAAAAATCTTAGCACAAACCCATTTGTGGACTGATAAACCCATTTGCAGACTGATAAAATTAGTGTAATTTATGGTTGAGATACCTTATTGGCATATGTATTAAAGTTTGGGATATGTCTATTTTTCTTAGTATTGCATTAGCTGTAATTTCTATGTAATGCTTCAATTCATTTATATATTTGCACAACAGACTATCAGATAAAAAAGTGCCAAAATGTGTATAAGGAGGTCATCACTTTAGCTTAATTGCACACAAATTTCCTGCAGACTCTGATGCTTAAGACCAGTAATGAGACTGCTACAGCTAGAATAAACGCATTAGCCTATAAATTTAGAGCTTCTACCTGCTTTGTGAAGGGAGAATCATCTCTAAATGAGCCTAGTAACATGGATTTGTGATTAATCATTTTACTTGGTGACTCATCTATGATCACAGTACAACAAAAATGTCATGTTTGCTTAGTGGCATTAGCACAATTTATCTTCTCTGCATTCAGAGAATTGCCTTGTTGTCAATGTGGGACTGGGAATACAGCTGAGGAGTACTTTTGTTAAAGGACTTCTGATGTCACTTTATCTAAAGTGGAATATAAACAGAAAAAATTTTATAACTGTTCCTTTCCTTGAAATTTAATAATTCTACTTGCTCAGGCCAAACCATTTGCAGTAATGATCTTGAATCTGTAAAACAAAACTAATTTAACCTTGAAAACTGGTATTATTCAAGTTGTCTCTGAGTTTTTCTTTTTAAGGCTATCCCTGAAAGTTAACTCTGTTTTTGAGACAATTTTGCTTTCCTTGTTGCAGAGTGCTCCTTGTTACTAGAATGCTCAGGGCCCGTGGACTTGTGGATGTCAAGTTTGCATAGGTGTTCTCTACCCTAGTCTTTCTTGACCAAGGGAAAGTCTTCCTTCCAACATTCCTCCATCCTGGTTTCCTCAGTCAGAGATTCCTGAGGGTTGATCTTGTCAGTGAAGAAAATGCGAAGGTGATAAAATGGTTCACCTTGAGTATCGGAACTGAGAAAGAGAAAAGCCAACCCAACACCCTCAGAGGAAACTTTGGTTTAAAGAGCAAAATGTACAACCAGAAGCTTTGGTGACGAGGAAGAATTCACACCTGCCCTCTATTGCCTACTCAGTGTCTAAAAAGTCCAAGTTAATCTCTGCACTAGGAATTAACTTTAAAAAAATTCATTAATACTTGCATGTGTGCATAAATACAGATGGCCTCTGGTTATGCATTTACAGGTTCAGGGGTTTTTGTGACCGTGGAAGCTGACAGTTATCTTTAAAGGAAGAGACACAGTCCTGCAATTTCATAACAGTATCAGTGAAGCTTTAATAAAAACACCACCTACACTGAATGCTTGCAAGCTTGGATAATACATCTAGAGAAAGACATATCCATGTGATAAAACCTGAATTTAAAGAGCCAGGGGCTTGTTGCTGTTCCTGTGATAGTGTTGGTTTTTTCCTTCAGCTTTACAACTGAATCTGCTGCCTCTCTGCTGTTTAGTGATGATCAATGTGAACATGCTGGAACTGTTTACATGAAGTGATTCAACCTAATATTCAATTGTTTGACTAAAGCCTCTTTAGAGCCACTTGTGATCTGATGACTAACGTGGCACAAAGATGCTAATGCTCAGTGTATACATAAATCATTAACTACTTAATTTGGATTTGGAAACTGGAGGCAACAGAATGCTCCATGGAGAAACAGTTACATTTATCTTTCTCCATCCTGAACCACCTGTCTCCAGAGATCTGGAATGCATTAGAAAAATGAATGTAGTGACTGAACTAAATCTAGAACTTCTGTTCCAGAAGAAAGCAGCAATTTTTGCAACTAGAAAAGCACGGAAATCTAGGATCTGTTCTGCTAAGACAACAAAAATTAACTTGAGCAGTACTGCCAGAAAAAAGTAAAAATGGAGAAGAATCTGAGGCCAGCTATAGTTTTTTAAAAAAATATTTTTGGATGTGGTCTAGATAAGAGTGTTTGTGGAAGAGATAAAGGAGTTTTGGTCCCTCTTTAACTCCACAGAATAGAATTTAAAGTCTCACTTTGAAGTGAGACCTTGAAAGCCCCACTTCAGCAGTATTTCAGCCCATTCCTGAAGGCATATTTAACTACATTTCTTTAGTGAAGTGTTTTGGCACTGATGGGGAAAGTGTATTTTCCAAACTGATAAACTCACTTGCTGGATGCATGTGATGTGAACAATTTTCTGCCATTCAGATTCTTCTTCTTGTCACTGTTGTCTTGTTCCTTCCCCCTGGTTAGTTAATGAGCTGTGTCCTTCTGATTAAAATACTATAAAGAATATTACTGATAATGGAGCCTAATGGAACATGGGACTCTGTGCTGCTGCAAGGCACTAAACTTCATAAAGGGAAATTTTGAGACTAGTTATTTTTTTAGATATAAATTGCCAGTGAGAGGCATTTCATAATGGTGTCAGTGAAAGAATTCCATTCTCTGTAGCTTTTGTTTATCTTGTTACTTAAACAGGTTAGATGCTTGTATTTAAGTATGCATAGAGCAGCAAAGCTGCTTCTGCACCAAAGCAAGTTGATCCTATGTTTATTCCTGCATGTCTGAGATGTGTTTCTGCCCAGTTCTTAGAGAGGAATACACAATGCTCTGAGCTAACCTGGATTCTGACACGTGTTGAAAGGGAAGCAGGACCTTCTAACATTCTTCCTGACTTAATAATTTTGTTCCTTCTTTAATACTACACTGCTACCAGATTGGACCTGTTTTCTTCATTTGATTTATTAATTTGATTCTCTTGTGTAAAAGTATGGTAAATAGGAATCTACTGACATGTTGGTTTTTTTTGAATTTGAGCCATGTTGACACTCTGTGTTGTTAATACTGAGTGTGAGTGTTTTCAGGAAGAAGGATTTTGTTTGCTATTTCAGTAGAATGTTGTTTACCTGAGTGGAAATCTCAGCCCACCAAATCTGAACGTTAGACCCATTTTTTATTTAGTAAAGCAGACATTTAAATTTTTTTTTTTTTAACATCAGGTGGCCTCACTTATTCCTAGAGGATCATTACTTAAATATTTAAGGCAGATTCTCTCAAAGGGTTTGATATGTCTTAGGTAAAATATTTGCTTCAACCTTAAATATATAACATCTAAACTCTACTCCTCTAGATCTTTATGGTAATATAAATTTGGAAAAGTAATATGCAAATTAAAAAAGTGTTGGAGGGCAAACAGGAATTATCACATGCTTCAGAGACATCAAAATCACTTCAATATAAGGATTTTACCAATGTGTTTTTATTTAGCTTAAAAGCTGGAAAGTCAAGTTTGCAGGGTAAGTCAATATTCTCACAAGGACTTGTTTTATTTTATGATATAAAACTTGGAGATTACTTGTCAGCTACATTAGATTTTAAAGTCTATTTTTACAGTGAGTGATATAAACACTTTAGAAGAAATAGTTCTTTTCCAGGGATAGAATTTTAATTCTATTTCAAATATTGAGTGAAAAAAGCTCCAAAGAATTTAGTACAATAAACCATTGCTATGTTCAAGACAGTAATATAAGGGTTTTGGTTTTTTTTCATTTTTTTAGAGTTGCTAATAGCAACTTATGTGGCGAACATAAGTACAGCAATTTAAAAGGACACTGTGGTAATGTGAATTTCTTCAAGTAGTTAAATACTAATGTCTTTCACCACATCAATGTCAGCTCTGCTCCCAGTCAAAAAGCAAAGGACAAATGAACTTACCATTTTAATTTGCTTTTTTGAATTGAAAGATTTTCAGAAAACTGACAATAGCCAGTCTAGTCTGTAATTTTAACTTGATTTATTTGAATTAGTGAAATCTTCAGTAAATACATCTGGGTACACTTCTTAAATATTTCCCCAGAGAGATTAAACATCTATTTACTTTAACTCCACTAATGCTCACAGACTTTTAATTGCAGTGCCTGACAAACTCCTCAAGAAAGGAGAAGTGAAGAAAGAGGAAGAGAAGGTCACTCCTGTAGAGAGCTGTTGCCCTGAGTGGGAGCACTGGCTGCTATGCTCCAGATGCTCATCTGAATGCCAGGCAAGTGTGTTTGTGTGGTGGGAGGTGTAGCTGAATCATTTACACGACAGGTTTTTTTGTATGTGTTTATCAGGAGGAGTATTTCTGTTCTTCTGGAGAACTTGCCTTTCTGTGTGGTGTTCCCAGCTAATTATTGCACCTATGTACACCTAAGAGTGGCTGCACTCATGCCCTTCACCTTAATCTGTGTTTGGGGTGACTGGTTAGTAGAAAAATGTTTAAAGCAAAATGTTAAATGGGAGTCCTATGTGTAGTGTCAACGCAGACCAGACCTGTCAGAAGAGCTTGGCAATAAAATTGAGTAATTGCAATGTACATCCTTGAGGTGGAGTTCTACCCATGTTAAAATCAATGTCAACAGTTTAGTTGCTTTTAGCCTTGGGTTTATTTGCCCTTTGCTGCTGGTAACCATGGTATGGCATGCATGGTTTTTAAAGAAGAGTATGTGCTGTTGTCTTAGCTTTTGGCTTTATTGCAAGGACTGTGGAAGTTGACATCAGGATTTTTCCTACCCGCAGTGAGCTCTGGACTTGGTAATGTCAAAATGGAAATAAAAGGCTTGTGGTCTGTCCTCCTTCATCTCTATAGAATCCCCCACTAGCTCTCTCTAAGCCATCCTGCTTGAAATGGCAGAGACAAGTGCAAGTAATCTGCCCCACCACTGGCATTGCTGCCCTCTCAAAGGTAATTCCACAGGCCAAGTGTCTTGGACTGACCCAGAAGTATTTTCCAGAGAATTCTTTGTTCCCTGCCATTGCTGCTTCTGTTGTCCCAGGAATCCTCCCTTTAAAGAAGTAATATCCTGGCTGCCTGTTCCCTGGTAAACTCAGCAACACAAAGGAAGTGAGATACTCAAAAGATGCCTTTTGAAACAGAAACAAATTGCTTAAGAAAGAATTCTTCAGACTGGAGGATTCTCTGTCAATGCCTCATGCACAGTGCCCTCTCCCTGGCTTTGGGAGGCACATTTACAGACCGGATTCAAGGAGTGAGGAGCCGGCCTTGCCGATTCAGTGCACCAGTGTAATCATCCTTGAGACATTGCTTGGCTGCCATGGACTCAGAATTGCCTTCTTGTTCCCTTTCAGTGTTCCTAAACAAATCTGAGCTTAACTGAGAACATCATTCCCTACCCTGGTAAAGTTTCTGGGAACTTGACAAAGGAAGAGGTATGGTCAGTATTTTGAAAGATATATGAACTTTCTGTTATAATTAGGTAGAATATGGATATAGCATTATAAGTTCAATTAAAAGCGTGTCAATAAAAGGCAGCTGTGTGCTACATAAAAGATTCTTTTGTTGAAAACTGGCCTGAGTTACGACTGTTTTATACACATTAATTTGCTTTGTACATATGGAATGGAGCTGATTGAACAGCATGATTGTCTGACGAGAGCTGAAAAGCAGCACTTGCTGTAGGTAATTTAAATTGAGCCCTATTATCATTTACGGATTTATTCTGCTTAGAATCAATAAAATGAAAAAGGGTCTGAAAGCTTTACACTAATGCTAATCACTTCTGGGTCAGTAACTCCTTGTGTTTAAGTTATGCATTTCTTCCCTGTATTCACAGAGCTACTTGGAAAGTGAAATATTTTAAGTATCTTCCACTGAAGAGAATCTTCCCACTTCTACTTCACAGAGCATTCAGCGTTGATAAATATTTTGTTGTGCTGAAAAAGTTCCCTGAGAGGGAAGTGACACCAGCCAAATGAACAAAAGAGATGCCCTGGAAAGAAGCTCAGCACAGAGTGCCCTGAAAAATTTGTTATAAAGCAGCATTCTTGGTGGCTGGGGCTTCAACTTGACCCTAGGATGCAGAGCAAAGCTGGGTTTGGGTAGCTGCAGTCATTCCACTTGCTGTTACAGGAACAATTTTATTCCTGGATAATTTATCTTTTCATTTTAGAGAGGTATCACCAGGGCAAAGACAAAAGAGAAAAGACAAGACAGGCCAGAACCAAGATGATTTTGGTAAAGATATGCGATCAAGAGGGAATACAGTGAAAGGAACATATGTGTATAAAGCAGAAAAAAGGTAAAATAACCCTGAAAAATCAACTTGACTAATTTATTTGTCCAGTAAGACCTTGGTTACTTTCTTTGGCGCTGTGCTGGAGGGTTGTGTTTGGCAGCACTTTGTGCTGTACAAAGCAGCAGGGTGAGTGGTGCTCCTCTCCCTGAGGACAGTGCGCTTTGCAGACGGGGCGGAGTGTGGCAAATCGAGAAATGTCTTGCCTAAGACACATGGAGGTGCAGGGGCAGAGTCAGAAGTAGAATTAGTCTTTCAAGTCCGAGGTGAGTGTCCTAGCCTCTGCACCCTGCCACATCATTGTTCAGGTACAGGAAGGTTAGTTCTGGATGATTAAACCATCAGGGCTATAATAACTATAGACCATCCCATTCACCACTGTTGGAGCTGACTGTCAAATCGTTGTTATTTCATCAACCAAGTGGCTATCCCTCCTCATGCTCAGTTTCCCCAGATAACTGAGAGTACTACTTTATAGGTTTAACTTTTTTTTAAAGTGTTTTAAAAAAACACATGTTAAACTTTTCTTGTATTAAAATGAGCTGTAGCAGCAATAACTATAAAAACATCAAAGGTTTTGGTAACTGTTAGCTATATATTTTGTAATGCCTATTGTATTTCCATTTTGTTAGTTCTATTTAAAGAGCAGTATTATCATGCCCCATTTCCTGTAAGATAGTTCTATTTGTCTGCTCTACAGGAGGTAGGAGATTTTAGGTCCAAAAGAAATTATCTCTCAGTAAATTACTTCTAACTCCATTACAGAATACTAAGCATTTTCCCCTTACCGTGTGAGCAGCTTGAAGAGATAACACTGCAATTTATTTATTTGTTTTGTCCCATGTATATAGGTGACACATGAACTCATCTGAGCAGAGACAGTGATAACTGACAGGTACATTAGATCAGACACATATAGCAAAGTTTACTTTGATTATGTAGTAAGTGTCAAGATGTACAGTAGCTGATGTCAGTTTGAGCTCCCTTATAGCACATAATGGCTTGTCTTTTTCATGGTTGAATGGACGCTAATTTTTGTCTAATAAGTAAGCTATCAGTTGAGTGTTTTAGAGAGTAGCCAGAGTTTTTTATCCTTCTGAAAGGGAAACCATTCGTGAAATTATTTTAAAATTTGTTTGGATTGCTTGTTGTATTCATTTATCTCCTTCTAAAAGTCCCTTGTTTACTCAAAGGTACTAAAGGTACAATATTTTCTAAGGACCTGCTGTGAATCTGTTGCATTGTGTATGAGACCTTTCCATATTGAAATAGTAGCAGAGAACAGAGTGTTTTCTGTCTGTTTTGATATATAGCTGCCAAACTGCAAAGTCTGTATATAACACCTTCTAAACTTTAAAGGGAGAGAAACAACAATATTCTGACATTACAACCCCCATTGTTCTCCCCTGTAGATAATGCAGGAATTATCTAAGACTGCAATTTTGTAGGTTTGTTTTATTATTATAATGCAGCCATGATTTCAGTTGAGTTGTGTTTATGAAAATACCTTTTAAAAATGCATTTTTCAAGGCATAATATTAACTGGTTAATAATGAGCTTAAATAAAGCTAAAAAAACTAGACCCCCAAGATAACATTGGCAAGCTCTGGAAGTGAAGGATAATATTCTGGGTTGTCTAACATGGCTTAACTTCCTGGCACAAGACCAGTTCCAGGGGAAAAAGATATTTACAGTGAAAAGTCATTTCTAAATTTTAGGGAATATGCCAATTAAAACCACAACTTTCTGGCTACTAAAAGTATGACAGTAATTGTTAACATCTCTAAACCCTGTGCTGTTCACAGTATACATCAGCGTGAACAGCAGTGGGACCAGAAAGTCTCAGTTCAGCATGGTTAGATCTTTTCATTGAGCTGGTTTAGCTCTAATTCAGGCGATCTATGGCTCTCATTGCAGAGGCTGCTGAGGCCTTTGTATGCATGGAGCTAGGTGTTTTCTTGTTCTTCTTGTTCATTTGTTTCTTTTTCAGTCTAGAAGTAGATATTTCTTTTAGGTCATTCCTAATGTACAGGAACATTCTGTAAGAAGCACTGTTGTGGGTGCCAGGAAGATTTTAACAGTGAACGGGGACCACCTAGTCAAAAGCAGGGTGTGAATAACTAGTTTTTAAGTAGTAACAGTAGGGATTTTGAGGATGCTTTTAGATTTGCTACAATAATCAAAGTTTTCTTTCATTGTCAGGTATGTTTTCCCTAGATATGCATGTCTAAGAAACACAGACCGGCGTTTTTGAATGGCCTTCCCTGCTTTTTATTTCTCTGATCAAAGTGCTCTTCCACAAGCAAAATTGCTGAACGCTTCAGTGTTAAGGCTGTGGATAATTTCAAATATTTGACTGCAGCATAGCCATACATTTTTGTCTTAAGAACAGCTATTCTTGAAAATATTTGAAATGGCACCTTCATAAGGTAGAATTCTCTAAGAGTCAATAGTAATGGCCATGCCTGTACTGGAAATAATAAATGAGGTTCTCTCCTGCATTCTCTTAGACTCAGTATGAGAAATTGAAATGTAGATTGGGTTCTTTTTAAACTGAGAATTTTGTGAATGCTCTAGTAATGCTTGGTGCTGCTTTTTTTTTTTTGTCTTCAAGGCCATGTCTTGGCAATTCTTAGGACTTGCCCTCTACTCTGCTTGGGGAAGGTTATTTGTTTTACAGCCAGGGCTGGGCTCAGAGCTCACCACAGTCCCAAAGCAGAAACCCTGCTGTTGAGCTGGGAAGCAAGTACAAATCTCTCCCATTTGCTCCTGTGTCATCCAAACGTAGTCCCCTCATTGCTTTGCTTTCTCTTTGCTCAGCTCTGTACAAAGAAGCTGAATGCACACAGTGCCACTGTTAAACATCACCTGAAAACTTTATTGCTGCTGTAAGCAACTTGTCTACTAGTTCAGTTTGAGTGAACTTTGAGCACAAGCAGAAGTAAGACTGAGATCTTCTGGTAACTTACTGATGAGAGTGTCTCCAGGCTCTTCTCATACATTAACATTTCAGCCTGCTTCACTTCTCTTCCTATATTCACTTTGGGATATATAGAAAATAAGGCTATAATAATGCTGTCCTTTCTTGTCTTCTTTCACAAACATTAATCCCGTGATTTTTTATCAGTACAAAATAACCCTGGAGATAAGGCAGTCTGTGGATCAGCTTCTATGAAACTAGAAAACTGAAATTATTGTGTTTAATTGTGTGTGAAAGTCAACTTTTGTCAAAATCTCTAGCTGTGACTGGATACTCACAAAATGCAATGTATTCTTTTCTTTAGCAGATTCCCTAAATACATTTTACTAGCAACCCTTTTGAACCAGATGAAACTGTAATTCAAGCTGTCTTGTCTGCTTCTGCTTTAGTTCACAATAATGTCACTATGCTGCTCACACCAAAGGCTGAAGTTTTTATCTGTAACATCAGGTATTTTGTCCTCGTTTTTCTGCAGGTCATTTCTGATAGGGTAGTTTTTATAAAATAAAGAAACCCAACCAACAACCCAACCAAACCCGAATAACAATCCTCCATCCAGTTATATTTTTAATGTAAAAGTTTTGTTACTCCACCAGTGTGACTTTGCAAGCTCATCCCAATCTTCCAATGGCTTCTCACCAGCCAGCATAGAGCAATTCTCCAGCTGGAATATAGGAAACATTGCTGCAGCCAACAAATGAAGTTAATTAAGAATATGATGTTCCTTCCAGATTTTCCTCACATTTTTTGGTAAACTCAGTATGTTAACTGATAAGGGCAATGTGAGCAGGGGCTGAGGACAAGACAAGCAGCTGGCAGAGCTGCTGCTGTGAAGTGATGCCTCAGCTGCCTTGTACTGTGGCTCCTCCACCTGCAGCGAGGACAGTCCTGTTCTCAGGCCTGGATGGGGCAGGAGAGATATCCAAAATCAGTGCAGACTGTGACACAACCCACTAGCTTGATTTCTTAAGAGTCCATATGTAGAACTGCTTGACTATAAGGTCTACAGAAATGCCCTGTCCTTAACTGCCTTTTATGCCATTTGGGTGGCAGTGCTGCTGAAATAAGTGAAGTACAGGTGCGTGTGTATTATCACAGGCTTCTTCCTACATCTATGTTCTTCATACAGCTTCCTGGGAAGCCATAAGTGAGACATTTGCTGTTAGGTAATTGTATGTCTAGGGACACACCGTGCACAGTCTCTCTCTTCCTCTCTTCTTTTTCTTTTCTTTTGGCAGTGTAGGCTTTATCTGGTGATCCATGGTGTTTTGTGACAATAATAGCAAAAAGGGAAAAAACAAAGTTCTGCTTTGAGGAAAAACATCTGAAGTTTAGGGATGTTTTTCCCTTATGTTCATTTTTTTTTAATTTCAGGCATCTTTTGCAGAATGAACAAGCAGAGCAAAATTACTACCTGGCTGGAGGAGAAAAATTCCTATTTACCTGGTTTAGCTTAAAGTCAGCAGATCTCTGCTTCCAAATGGCAGTGCATTGGATTTATTGCTCAGAATGAGGAAAAAAAGTAACATCCCACTCTATGGTTGCCAAATTTGCAGCGAGGACCCCATTGAAAGCTGGTGGTTTACATCTCATATAAATTGAAATAAAGGAGTCACTCACACATTCATAATCAATACAATTACTTCTACTTTACATGAATTAAGTAATTTGTATGGCATTACTGTTTGGGGCATTTGTATCCCTATTCAGAGCACTTCTTCAGTATTTCAGTCCCACTGATGGTAAAGGCAGGTGCCTGCCAGTTACCCACAAAACCAAGGCAAAGCTCTATGGGGAAACTCTTTTATGTCCATCTAGATTTGAATTTGTAGTCCCTTTCCAATTACTACGCTAATTGTTTAAGAGATTGCTAGACTAAAAAAGTTTTTAATCACTAATCTGTTTTTGAAAGGAACTTATGGGCTCAAAACCTGAACTACATACTTCTTAAATTAATTTTCTTCGTGAATACTTCTTTCTCAATACAGATTTGTGAGTCAGAACACCCTACTGTGCTTGTTTCTTTGTCTTTTCTTCAAACACCTGGCCTATTATTCTCCTTTTTTTCCCCCCAACAAAATCGCTCTTTCTTTCTAGGCAAGGTTCTGATGATATTATGTCACTGGAAATACGGCAATTTATCCAACATCCTATGGTACCAGAACTGAACTTGGAGCAGAGAACAAACTGAACAAATTTGACAATTTAGCCAAATGTGAGTCCTTCAATAGAAATATTTATCAATGTTTCCTGAAGAGATACTAATATGCTGCAGGATCTTCCAGCAAAATACCTCAAAAAATTGTGACGTGGCGGGTAAAGTCAAGAGGTTTCATTTGAAGATGAGAGTTTTTTCCTCAATAGGCTGGTGGTTGTAGAAGGTGGATGGGGTGGGATTGTATTCAGATTTCTCAGTGGCTTTGAAAATCCTCCCATATACTTTTGCTTTCAGGAAAATCAGATAAACCCAATAAAACAACCAGGCCTTCAGGCCTGCTTCAGTTGAAATATGTGCCAGGAAACAATCTTGATGTCACCCAGAGAAGATTTAGGCTGCAACCCTTCTTTATTCAGAAAAGAGACACAGGGACAAATCCTGCAGTCTCAATCCAGGTCAGTGCAGGCTTTGCCTAAATTAGGACTAAAGAATTTAGTGCACAAGGCAAGATAAAATGTCAGGAAATAATTGCAATGTTAATTGTGAGATACTCTCTGTAAAATAGCTGACTTGTTTAGGATACGGGAGGCTGCAGATCCCATTGCCCTGAGAAACTGGGAAAGCAAATGTCCCTGCGTGATTAATAGCAAAGGTGTTGACCCCATGTGCAGCTATGAAACTAGGCTGAAGGTTTTTCAGTTAATTGCTCCCCAACATTTTTTTAAATGTAATTTTAGTACTATATCCATAACAGCTGGCAATTAAGCCTCTTTATTTAAAATTTAAACAGACTGAATAAGTGAACCTTCTTCCCTTGGTGTGATATTTCATTTTAAGTTAGTAATAATTAACATGTAAAGTTTTCTAAGTTTTGGTTATGAACACTCTCTGGTTCCTAAGCTTATTTCAAGTGTTGCCCTGCATATTTATTTTCATGATATCATTAGCTCTCACAGCTGGATTTCAATTCACATGAAAGAATGGAAATTTCTTGGAAGGACTTGTTAAAGCAGAAAAAATGAAATCAGCTTAAAGAAAAACTCTTCTTCTTTTCAAAGTAAACCCAGATGAAACACCAGGAAGCTGTGTTCTCTACCTGTGCCCAGTGGGAACTGCTGATGGATTGCAGACACTCTCTTTTGCCCAGATGGCACAGGAATGACAGCTTCTACTCAATCAGAAACAAAACAGGCAATGTACTTACCTTTGCTATTCCTCCACGTGTCAAATCGGGCACAGTAGCTTGAAGCTGCAGAGCCATGCAGAAATATACACCAAAGGAGACAGTCCTGGCCTCAGTGTGACATCAGGAGAAGAGGTCACAGCTGGCAGGGGAGTGGTACCCAGCAGGTGCTTGGCTGTGGTCTCAGTAGGAGAGAAGGATGTCTTGGAAGAAGCATGCCCTCTTGTAAGGAGAATTAGGACAGAGCAACTCCCAAACTGACAAGAGTTTAGGAGCTAACCCTGCTGTCCAACCCTGCAGTTCCCACGGCGGTGCTGAAGTGGCTGTGTGTGCTGGGTGGAGGTAGCAGCTCCCAGCTCTGGCAGAAGCTGTCATGCACAAGTGAAGTTACTTGCCTCTGTGTGTTTAATTGGTGTCCCTGGAATTATTTCTAACAATAGCTATTGGAAAAACTTTGTTGATAGATAAATGTTATCTCTGATGTAACTGCTGAAATTTAGCTTGTGAATTTGATTCCCCTGTAGCTGAGTGAGATATCTGTGGCCCTCTGGTCAGTGATGAAGATTTTGGTGATTACATAGGACATACTATTCCATGCAATGCATTACACCAGCCTTCAGCTCTTATTTTTCACATGCTGCTTCTGGTGAACTTAATTTGGAATATAATTTGGCAAAAATACCCAGGTTTTACTATTGAGAGTTATTTTCTTAACGGCTCATGGAAAATGCAGGACAGTTTCTGCACTTTAAATAAAACAGTGAGTCTCCAGCAGAACCTCTTTGCATTGCAAGAGAGAGACACTGGTGGCAAGGAAAGATACCACAAAAGCTTGTACAGAACAGGAGTTGTGTAATGACAGTTTTCAAGCCATTAACCTACTTAAAAGGTTAATTTGGAACAAACTCAGCACTTGAGTGGATACCGTGTTGTACTGCCAGTTGGCAGCCTGGGCCATGAGAGTGGACTGGTGGAAGCAAATAGCTGTTGTGGAAGAAACACACTCAAACTTTGTGTGAGAGGTCCTGCTTACTTCACTTCCCTAGTCTCCTGCTGCTTGACACACAGTGCAGCCCTGCTGTAACTTGGGTAGTAGGGAGCTGACTTTTCCTAACAGCTGAAATACCACTACCTTCTCCTACCTGTGCTACCAATGAGGTCCATGAACCCAGAAATACTTTCACTCTTGTGGAAAGTGATGAGTATTTGTCCGACCCAGCAAACTGCCTTCTCTGTCCTGAATCTAAGTACAAGCTCAGTGCAGTTTCCAGAAGCAGCAGTGATGTAGCTGGAGCTATGCACCTCAAACTCTAGCTGAGAACACAACTGTGTAGTTTTAAGAGTAGGCCCAGAGCTGCCTTGAGAAAGAAGTTCTAAAATACACGAAATCTTTTCAGTGTAAATATGTTTGAGGACAGTTTTGAGGAACCAGGCAGCATCAGTAGAGGAGTTCCATGCTGTCCAAGGAACAGAGTTTGCTTAGACCTCTGCTACAGGTATGGGAAAGGTCATCTCCATGTGCAGCCAACTGTTGGCCTTTCTTTTTCGCTGTGAAGCAAAAATTAGCACTTGTGTAACTCTGCCATTTGCACAGTGTCATGTTTGTTTAATGAGTCCTCACAACAGCCCTGTGAGGTAGGCAAGTGAGCTGCAAAAGGAGGATACAATGACCTATCCTCACTTTACACTAAAGCACCAGGAGGATACTACGTATCCTCACTTTACACTAAAGCATCAGACCTGTGGAGAGTTGTTCTCACTCCCATGTCCTGGATGGGGAAATTCAGCAAAGACTTAAAACGACCTGTCTTGCAGTCCAGAATTGTGATCGACTGTAGACTCCTGCTCAGTAAGGCCTCTGTTTTCACTCATTTCAACATTGGTCCAAGGAAGAATTTAACACTTCACATTGAGTTTTCACTTAAATTCTGAATCTACTCAAGGCATGAAATGTCTCAAAATATACAAGTAATCAGTTAATTTACTGGTCTGCTAAGGTGTGCCAGAAATCTTGCTAAAAGTATTCAGCAACCTCATATTTACAGCTATAAGGGACTGACTGACTGACATGTATATACATACACAGAGAACTACACACAATTTACTGCACACTGCTAACCTACTTTCACAGGATACAGTTCGTGTACAGAGGTTAAACTTTCTTAATTAAGACGTTGCCACCCGGAACATAAAGCAAACTTTTTTTTTTAAAATTTGAAACAAGGTACTCTTTATACAAACCTAGTTCTGAATCAAAAGCCCATACTGAAAATAGTCCCCATCTTGTACCTGCTAAGTCTGTCTAGAATGCAATATTTCACTGGCATTTGCACTTCAACATGAAGCATGGTCTCCAAGTTGATAACTGTGTACTGATTCTTACGTCTCAAGTACTGCATGTAAGAGCTCCTCCTGAGAAATTAAGAATTGCTTAGAAAAGTGGTTATTCCTACAAAGAATTTGGAGCTTTTGGAGTAGCTTCTGGTGAGTTTGGCGATTTCAAAGCTTCAGATACATGTTAACCTGATTTACAAAGATGAGATAGTTCCTGCTTCTGTTTCTGCAGTGCTAGAGATGATACAAGCCAAAATACTACCTGATTTCTTGTTGTAATGAAGGAAAACAATGTTTAGCAGGTTTATTTCCTTTCAGTCTGTTACTGAAACTGCAGGAACTACAGCTCTGTGTGTGTTTTCTTTTTTTAAATGTGTCTCTCTAACAAGAGCTACTTATTGGAGAAGGCATTCAGTTTCCCCTCCGTGGCTGTAGTCTGTGGGAGAGCTCCTAACAAAGTTCTTTGTTAGTGTTTGTAAGACTGGAGATGAGGTTTAATTGAGGGATTTGTGCTGAATGTTCTTTCGCTTTGAGTCTTAGCGCTGCAATGCTTGACGTTTTCCTTTCAACTGCTGCTGGATCAGTGAAGGCGGTGAGAACAGGGTCTGACGGGGGTCCAGGAGCTTTCATTAGTACTGAAGCTGTTGTCACAAGAGGATTTAAAGCATTGAGAAACCTGTATTTGAAAGAAGTCAATATTACCCAAATTAAGAATTGTTTTGGAGAACAAATACTTTCTGATTTGCAGCTTCCCCCCACCAAAGTATTAGGGAAAAAAGTTCCAAAATTTCCAATTTCTTCCAAGTGTACATTTTTTTTAGCTTTATTTTGCAGTATAGTGTCTTGCCCTTTAAAAAAAGAACAAGCAGAAAACCCCACCCTAAATAAAAAACCAAACCACTTTTAAATAAAACGAACAAGAGATTATCAGACATAGCATGCAGATATCTAAACCAGCAACCATTTGCTTAACCCCTCATGCTAAATCCTTTCTAAACAAACCTTGGATACTGTAGTCTGTTCTGTGAAAGCAATAAATCACCTCATAAGAAGGCCAATTTATATAGCTGTTTATGCCGACAATTTGTTCAGATCAATTGATTCCATGTGAAAAGCATTTGTTTTTCTGTTAATGTAGTACTAAGATACAGGCTCTAATTTCAGCAAGAGTGCTTTCTTCTATTTTTTATATATTTATATATACTTATATATATAGTATTTACATATTTTATATGTAATGTATTTATACTTGAGAGAGAGCGAGAGGGAAGGATGAAGCTGCAGCCACACAGGTCACAGCAGTATGTATGAAGACTAGCGTTCAGTGACACCAAAATTGCAGTAAGTATGCACAATTTGTCTTCCAAAATCAATTACGTATTACGTTTTTATTATCATGACTCAAACCTAAATCTTGCTGTTGCTAATCAAGTGACCCTACACAGGAACTAACCCATTTTAGTAAGTTTATTGAGAACATGCGAGTAGCAAACTAATATAAATGCAGAATTTTTAACAGTTTTGAGATTTAGAAAAAAGAAAATTATTCTATACCTTCCAAAATGTGGATTTAAAATAGGATTTCTGAAGAGAGAAGTCCAGGTAAGACTGCTGAGGCCAAATGGCCCGAAGGTTGAAGGACTAAAAGCTGGGGACGTGGACGGCACAGCCAATGTTGGAAGAGGCATTGACCTCCACGTGTGATCTAGGAGGGGAGAATGACTCAGTGGAACATCCAAAAATAGACCAAGTGGGTGTGTTAAGGAGATTCTTGGAACAGTCCCCAGAATTTCATTTTTTTCACGTTTCCTCCACTTTGCCCTTCTGTTTTGGAACCAGACCTTCAATAAAAAATTACAAAGGCATTAGCTGAACTTACTCTGCAGTTTGTCCTACCAGATACCATGGCACGTATTGATACGGATGGCAAAATATTTACTGTTAAACCAAACCCCACTTCTTTAATATAAAAGATTCATTCATAAATGTCTTAGTGGGTTTATTACAAAATAAATCACTTATAAATATTGTAAATTTGACTACTCTCTGGCTGAAGAGTCACGTTTTAAAGCCATTGCAATATATATACCTCTCACCTGAAATGCAAGAGCAATTATTAAAAATGATCATTCTTCCTTTCATAACTTATTTATTGAAAGTTAAATTTCAACAAAGCCATTCAAGAGGTGGCAATTATATTACAGTAAAAAAAATGTTTTCCAAGAGTTTTAAATAGCATCTAAAGTATCTAAAAATCAGGTTTTGGGGGACCCAGCTTGCTTTACCTCAGCCATTCCCTATGACCACTTCCAGCAATCTGACTTACCTTCAGGTGCTTAAATGACACGAAGTGTGTTTGGGAGAAAAGCCCTCCACATACCGGGGTGCTGATCCCCAAACAAGGCTGCAGCATGCCCCAGCCTTGCTGTCCCGAGCCTGATGTTGTTTCTTTCTGTCAGTAAGAACTGACTCTTTCAAAGCACTTGCTCTGGGGTTCTCAGGATCCAGCTGAAGAAGTACTACGCTAGTCCTCTCATTGCATACAGTATCTTTACACCAGGAAGTTCCTGTTCTCCTGGAAGAGGGATTTATACCCCTTGGGTTACGCGTGTAACGCAGAACTGTCTCGCTCACAGGCAGTCTGCAGAGGGAGGTGCCCTCAGCAGAAAATCAGAACATCAAAATTTTTGAAGTTGGTACTTGAAATTCTTGAGTGTTATGAGTCATTCTTTGGTCTTTCCTCCAGCAACCATCAGCTTTCAATAGTCAGATGTCTTACAAAGGAATATCTGAGCCTATGAAATGCCAGGCAGCTATGCCTGCATGGCAGTGAGGACTAGATACTCCACCTGTATTAGTCCAAGACAGGGGTCTGGTAAGGAAAACTAAATTACTGGGATCAGATGATTTTAAATCACTGTTAACCAGCAATCCTGAATTTGTAAGTGAGCTTAGCTCTCACAAGAGAAGACCACCAACTCAAAGGTGTTAGTGTTTTCTATGGAAAAAAAAAAATCCAATTGAAAGGGCACTAACTGTCTCACACTGCAGATATACAGATACAGCCTTTCCTAAAAAGGATAAATGCTGCAAAGGTGTTCATGTCCTTACTAAATCTTAGTACTGTTCTTCAATCTGTTCTTCATAAAGAAGCCTAACACAAAATTAAATATCTGCTTTTCTGCTTTCTCTGTCCTAAAGCAAATCACTCAGACGTGCACTTTGACTACAAAATAATTTTTTTAATGTTACAGGTAATTTTGAGCTTAACCCCAAAATTTAGTCATTGGTAGGTTTTGTATTTTTCAAACTGGAAGGAAATGCCAGCATAGATATCTAATAATGACCATTCAAAAAAAGCTGGCTTTTGGTTCCTTATTGGTACAAACTCATCGGTTCAAGTGATAACAGGAGCAGACCAATGCCTCATACCTTAGACTGACATGACAAACAACTTTCAAAATTTACTGCACACATTATAGTCATTAACATTCGGATTAGTCATCCTGAACCTTTTGTTAAGCAGTTTTCCTTTTTTTCTAATAAAGGCTTAACTTGCCTTTATTCTATTTTCAGATACATCTGAAGTGACAAACTAACCATAATAGAAACTGCTACACCAGTCTTAGGATTTTTATGACCGTAATATCAATGGCAAAATACTGTAGAAAGAAAGCGTTACTTAATACTCAAAAATTAGTTTTAAACCATCAAGTTTTGAATTGTATGCTAAATATTACCCAGATTATATTTGTAATTACTAGCATCATGCATATCTGACAAGAGATTTAGGCCTTTTATAAAGGAAGAGGTGAGCACGTAAAATTTGATTGCTTTCTTGCTGTAATTTTCTTTAGAAATGTATCCTATTTAATTGATGTAATACCTAAAGATGACAAAAAGATACATAGATGTGCATAACTGTATTGTGCTTCTGCTGTAAGCGAATAAGAGGATCGTAATGAGAAAATACGACAAGGATGTCTAGATCAGATACATCTGTAAGCTGGTGTTTTAAAACTGATGTAGTTTATGGCAATGAAATACCTATGGAACCTTTTACTCCTCACGTTAAACAAGATAAAAGATTCTTTTAACTTTTTCTTGTTTTCTTTCCATCCTAACAATATGAATAATGAGAAACAGAATGGCAACAACAGATGCAAATGCTATTGAAGAACATGCCAAGGTGGCTCCAGGTTACAGAAATGTTTTGCAAACTCTCTGACTACCTCTTTCCCAAGGTAAGGAATGCTGCCATCATTGTTATTCTATAAAAGTAAATAAGGGGGGTTGGGTGAGAGGGATCTCTTTGAAGTGATGATGGAATGAGCATATGTTCATGCAATTTTTTTTCTTTGTTCATTTTCATGTAAGACTCAAAAGGCAAGAGGAGGAACAATGCAGTGGCTGGTACCCATTTCAGCTGGTTGACGGAGGGTTCTCCCCAGAGAAGCAAACCTCAATTTGTAAAACACACTGAGGTGAAGAAATGGTCTGACTGCATTGAGTAAGATTAATTTCTTGATTTTACGCTTAACTAAATAAAGAGGTGCTACTTTCCATGTCAGCTGATTTAGCCAGGTACCATAGGAGAGGATTTGAAGTCTTCATTTCACACAGGATGCCTTATAGAGCAACTATGAGCATGGGCATATGCAGCAAGTTTTTGGTAATTACAGTAGTTTGCTAAGTAGAGTACATCCCTGTTGTTCCTATGCATCTCCTTCCCTCCAGGCTGCACCCTGTCTCCCACAGGATAGGAACTGGGGCTTGGCTCTGTGCACTGTAAGCTCACACTAAGCAACTGTGCTGACTTTGTGCTCCGTGCCCAGGAGACTTGTGTTCTGATATATTAAGGAGGCAAAGAGGTACCAGGAACAGCTCTTTGCTGTTCCTTCCATTTACTGGGGATGCATCAACTCTGTCATTTCGCTTGTTAATTCCTTTTTGACTCCATCAAACACAAACATTTCCATTTTTTTTTCTTTAGTTGAGTCATTAGAAGATGAGTTTCTCTTTGCCATGTACCATTGCACCATTCCTTCACAGGGTCTACAAAGTATGTACCCCACAAAGGGAATGTGACAGTAACAGTTAAATTAACTGCTTTTCACCCATGTCTTTTTCATTGTGAGATGCCATGTGTAATTGTCAGAGAGTGGGGCATGTCAGTGACTAGAGGTTTTAATCATTGTTGGTATTAAGAAGAGGGGAGGGTACATAATTTCCTCCAAGTCCACCAAAGAGAGATGAAAAATTAATCTAGGTATTCTTTGACTCAATTATAAAGTACCATTCATACTTCTAATGTTTTTTCTGAAGATGGTGCATATTAAAATAAAAAGCTAAAAAAGTTACAATTTTACAGACTGTAACTGTGGTGTGAACCATTGCAGAGCCAGTGACCGGAGTAATGACAAAGTATACAAACAAGGATCTGGCATTAACAGCATCAAAGCTATACAGGAGTAAGCAGGACTGTCACACTGAGCAGCTGCACCAGTTCTCAGTCTTTCACAAGTAGGCACATACCCAGAGCTGTGCTGGAACCGTCAATATCTGTTATACAGCACAAGCCAAATTTAGTACAATTGTCATTTGCAGCTTATAAATACTTGAAAGCCTCCATGCATTTTGAAATAACCTTTTTTTTTTTTTTAAGCTATAATTTCTGTATAAAATGGGGATTTCTAGGTTATCAAGAGATGAATCTAAAGAAAGTGGTTTTTAAGAGATATTGTTAAGCAGGAGTGCAGAGTCAGGAAAAGTTACTAAGGGTCATTTGTAGTTTAAGCAAACTGCAGCCTACAAGTGATTAGTGTCTGTCTAGGTATGCTGAAGTTCTACAGGCATTGCTACAATCACAGCCTAGCTGGGTATAAAATTTTCCTGGACAGGATCTGACTGTCATATATGAATGTCAAATTAATCTTTCATTTGTTTTAACCAGTCATTTAGAAGAGTGACAGTTTTATTGAGCTAAATTAGGGCAAAAGAAGGATGTAAACACTGCAGCCTTGGTAACTAACTTTGGATGCCCCACAGAACCCCTCATTTTCTGTAAACAACCTGATTTATTCTTTTTAAATCCTGTTTTAAAACTCAGGAGATAGTACCTGCCTTTCGACCCATGACGGCGGCAGCAGAAGCGGAAGTGAAGCTCAGCCTGGGAATGTTCCTGAGCCGCCGCTTCCCCGCCACGGAGGTAACGCGCCCCTTCCTCCGTCCCTTCAGCACCACCCGCCGCGGACAGGACGCGTGCCCGGCACCGCCGCGGTTCCCTTCTCGCCCGGCTGAGCAAGGGGGAAAACGCGCTCTGTTCAATCCTCTCTCGCCCCTCGTCCCCTCCGGCACTCACCTGCACCCGGGCTTCCGTCAGGTCCAGGCGCAGGGCCAGCTCCTCTCTGCGGGGGCACACACGATTAGAGCCGGAGCTTGCCCGCCGCCCCGGCACGGCCCCGCCCGCCCCTCCCGCCGCTACCTGGTGAACACGTCGGGGGTAGTGGGACTTGCGGAAGGCGCGCTCCAGCTCCTCCAGCTGGAAGGTGCTGAACGTGGTGCGGTATCGCCGCTGCTTCCTCTTCACCGGACCCGGTGCCTCGGAGCCGGATGGGCGCTCCCCCCGCTCCTCCGTCGGCGGCTCCTCCGCGGGGCTGCGCGCTCGATCGGGCCTCGGCGGCGCCGCGCGTTCCGCGCCTGCGGGAGACAACCGCGGAGTTACTGGGGCGGGCGGGCGTGGAGCGACCCCGCTGCCCCTCACCGGGCCACCTCTCACCGTGCCGGCCCGCGGCGGGGCCCCGGCCCAGGATACTGTCGATGAAGTAGGACGTGAGGAGGTGCAGGGCCGGCGGGGCGGCGGGGGCCGCGCTCTGCATGGCTGCGAGCAGGGCCCCCACGCCGCGCCGCGTTTTATGGGCACGGGCAGCGCCCGGCTCCGCGCCCCGGTATTAGCATTTCATTAGCGCGTGGCGTCAAGGCCGGGGGTGGGACGCGCCGGGCCCCGCTCGCCGCGCAGGAGCCGGGCCGCCTCCCCCGGGGCCGTACAGAGAGCCGCCCCGTCGGGGCTGCCCCACGGCCGTGCACTACCCTGAGGCCGTGCCGCCCGCTCCCCCTGCTCCCGCAGGCCGGCGGTTAACTTTTTCAAGCCTCGTCCGGGAGCGCGGAGCAGCTGCGGTGAAGTTGTACCGGTGCTCGCCGCTGTGCGGTAGAGCCGTGCCCGGCTCCTCGAGAGCTGCGGCTGGGTCCGGAGTGAGGGCTGACAGCCCCCGGCTGAGACCCTGGAGTGAGGGAGAAGAGTCACTAGGGTTTACCTTTATTGCTTCTGATGAACTTACACTTGTTGAATTCAGCGTTTTAAGGCTGACCTTGCAAAGTACCGTGTGCCAGCAGGCGAAGGGAAAGCGCACAAACCCGTGCAAGATTGAGTCCTTTTTCTGGAGATCTCTAATTCCACTCCTGCTATAATTCTGTTGTCGGTGTTGTTACAGAAGTGGTTCCTCAACAGGAGGCCTGGAAACAATTTCCTGCACAGGGAGACTTCCAGCAGTTCTGTGATCTTACTGTGGTGTACTGATAGAGACTGACATAAATTAGATGACAAAATGACTTGAGCCTGAGATCTTGATTTTGGGGATTAGAATGAAATACTGCTTTCTAGAGAGTCTTACAGAGTACAGCAGAAAAGGGCTAAGAACCCCCAAACCACAAAACTAGTGGCTGAAAACTGAAGCCAGACAAATTTAGATTAGAAATGAGGCATAGATTTAAAAATCCTTGTGTTTATATCTAAGTTTTGAAACAACAAAAGTGGTGGAGTTCTCTGTCTTCATATCAAGGCTGGATCTGTTTACATTCTAGCTGAAGACATAGAAGCTGTCAGTGCAGAAATGCTTCCTCACTGTCACCTGTCAAAAATCTTTTGGTTAGTCCTGGCATTGCAGTCCATCAGCAAATCCTCTCCCTGTCCCTGTCCTCTCCTCTCCTCTCCTCTCCTCTCCTCTCCTCTCCTCCTCTCCTCTCTCCTCTCCTCTCCTCTCCTCTCCTCTCCTCTCCTCTCCTCTCCTCTCCTCTCCTCTCCTCTCCTCTCTCCTTGCTGTCTCACTGCTCTGCTGCAGGGCTCTTCATTGACTCAGACCTCGACTTCATTCCTTTCACTACAACAGTTTGATTTGGCCTGAAGCAATACCTTTGTGAACCTATTCCTGTGGCACCCTCTATGAGAAGGTTTTGGACAGCACTTTGTGATGCTAACTCCTGAAAAAGTAAGGTGCCTGTATGAAAGACGACTCTGGATAACATTTACAGAAAGTGGGTTTTTTACATGGCGCTTTCTTGACATTTCATACTTTATTGCCCTATTCATAAAGCTCAGACTGCCACATTCACAAGACCTTAATTGTGTTCAAAGGCTTAGGGACTCATTTGTGATGGAAAAAACAATGATTCTATGCATCCTACAGATGTCTAATGTAGTTTCTGTCAATTCCAGGAAACAAGATTTGAGTGATCTAATTTCCTCTGACTAAAGAAACTGTCAGAACTTCATCAAGGAATCTCCTGGATGTGAAATACCCAGTGATGTGCTTGTTTTATAGTTACATGTGTTACAGTTGCACATATGTCTGTGGTCAAAGAGAAGCCCCTGAATCTTGGAGAGCATGCCCAGGAATTCCAATGAGATCTCCCAAGAGCCAGAAGTGACTAAGTTTTGTTACTCCTGTGTTCCAAACAAACCAAATGCAAGAGCAACCTGGACAGCAGATAAAGCTTCTGTGAGGAGCTGCAGGGGTGGCTGCTGTGAGAAGTTGCCAGAAGCTTCCCCCATGTTCAATGAGCCAATGCCAGCTGGCTCCAGGATGGACCCACTGCTGGCCAAGGCTGAGTTCATAAGCATTGCTGGTAGCACCTCTGGGATAACAGGTTTAAGAAGAGGAAAAAACCTGCACAATAGCAACTGCAACCAGAGGGAGGAGTGAGAATATAAGAGGAGCAGCTCTGCAGACACCCAGGTCAGTGAAAAAGAAGGGCAGGAGGTGCTTCAGATGCCAGAACATAGATTTACCTCTAGCCTGTGGTGCAAGGCCATGGTGAGGCAGCTGTGCCCCTGCAGTCCATGGTGGAGCAGAGATCCACCTGCATCGCAGGGAGAACACCAAGCTGGAGCAGGTAGATGACCCCAGGGGGAGCCAGTGCAGGAGCAGGTTTGCTGGCAGAACTTGTGACCCCATGGGGGACCCACTTAGGAACAGTCTGTTCCTGAAGGACTGCAGCCTGTGGTGGAAGAGACCCATGTTGAAGCAGAGCCAGGACAACTGACCCCACCTGACCAAAGGGATATCCCAGACCATATGATATCTGCTCAGCAATAGATGCTAAGGGAAAAGAGTGTAGGGCATTTATTATTATGACATTTGTCTTCTAGAACAGCTGCTACATGGGCCGAAGCCCTACTTCCCCAAAAGTGGCTGGACATTTTCTGCCAATGGGAAATAGAGAATAAATCTTTTGTCTTCCTTTGCTTCTGTGCCTGGCCTTTGCTTTTGCATTATTAAACTGTTTTTATATTAATCTATGAAAATATCCTTTTTTCTCCCCTCTCTGTCAAAGAGGAGAGAGAGCAGCTTGGTAGGCACCTTGTGTTTAGCCAGAGTCAACCCACAACACATCTGTATTTTTCAGATGTTCTCAAGCAGGTCACATTTACACTGCTTACTGACGTTTGAGTTGTTATTTTGGATTTGTATTGTGTCATGTTGTGAGCTGAGCAACCTATGTCATAGTTGCTGCTTAATGCCATTGAAAAATGCCCTAAAAGGGTGGGATTTAAATATATTTTCATTACTTTGTGTTCAACCAACCTTGTTGCTACTGCATTCTTGGTTTTCTTTGGCTCCCATACAAAGTAAAATGTGACAGATGAATCATAAAGCTCACCTTGTCCACAGATTGTTTGAAAGACAAAAGAAAGCATATGCATCTGTTTGTGGGTGACAGCAGAGTTGCAACTGCATGAGGGGCACTGGTGTTTGCTGTGCTTGAGATGTCTCTTGGCATGTTGATAATGTATTTCAGCATTCTTTATATGGCCTTAAATACATACATAAATATATATTAATGAAGTTTAATATTTAGGCTTAGAAAACAAAGCCTGCCTATATCGATATTGAAAGAAAGTTCTGAGATGAAATATGTGATCATGTTAACAGGAAAAATTACTTGAAGAGTGTCCAAGGAGTTGGTTGATAGCTCAGCATAGATCTTTATTGGCTTGAAGAGGGGAAATAGCTGCTAAGTAGAGAATTAGGTGCAAACTTGGGTAAAGCGGAAGTGATTCTGATTAGAGCTCTACATCAACTTTGGCTGATGCTCTAGGAACCAGATGAAAAGTGCTGAAAACCTTTAATGCCAATATACCTCTTTGGATTGCTCATATTCTTATTAACACAACTGGTTTCTCATTCTATTTCTGTTTTACACAGAGGCCTGAAGATCTGTGTGAACTTGAAGATGAGCATCTCTCTTTCGTTTTATGGGATTAGATCTAGGTTATGTGTGGCAATCCTCTAAATACTGGGGAACTGCAAGACTGAATGTTGTGGTACAGCCTTAGTTGAGTTCTCTCAAGCCAATTGATACTTATTATACCAGCTGCACCAGAGTGCAGTAACTCTTTTGTAATGGAATCACAGTAAGCTGGTTTCCCATTTCAGTTAATAACTTGTGAAAATAATGTAAGTGCTTTTTGCTGATTAAGCATATGTGACTGCTTGGAAAAAAAATGTGTGTGCAGTACATCGCAATTCAGCTTCCCTTTCTGTGCTGCATATTCAAGAGCACAATAAAATAGGAGTTTCAAGAAGAATAAGATAATAATTGGAATGTTGCTGACTATGGAGAAGGCATTGTGTTGAGATGGCAGACACTCTGCTCATTCTGACCAACCTGCCTGGAGCAGATGTCTCTCTGTTGTGTCCCCATCCAAATCTGTTGGCAGTCTCACTTTCAGATCTGTTCCTTTCCTCTCTGCAGACCTTTGATTTTATGCAGGCAAATAAACAGAGAGCCCCAGTCTTCCCTTTTTGCATTTGGTTCTTGACGGAGATTGACTGTTCATGAAGGGCTGGCATGTGAGAGGTTCCTGTTCAAGTGACACAAAAGTATTGCGAGATACCTGGAATGACCTAAGCATACTGCACTGAGTGTTCTCTCAGCAGCTGCTGTAATGAACTGTTTCTCAAACCCTTTAGGTGAAAAGTGAAGAGCTCTTTAGTGCACAGATACCTCTAGCAGTGCTGTTATGATAAAGTAATATTTACTGGATCTGCTAAAGCCACCCCTTTGGGGTCAAAATTAAATGAGGCTCTCATCTCTTCTAAAATGTAAAAAATGTATGTTTTAACTTTTTAAAGTTTCTAGACTGCATTTATGGAGAAAAAAACTGGTAGAACCTAGGGTGCCACAAGTCCAAGAATAAATAAAAACAATGGAATATTAATTTATTTTTTATTAGAAAGTGCTAGATAATAAACTAACAAACCAGGTTTTATCTCTGTTTAAGGGTTCATATTTTATCCTTTCTGAGGAGTATCAGTCCTCTACCATGTTTGCATACTCCTAGAGTGAAAATTACTTTTTTTCAAATTATTTAGGAGCTGACTGTGAAAGTTGGACTAGCCTTGGAAGACCACATTCCTTCTTCCTTTCCTAGCCCTTGACAACAAATCACCACTTCTACGTGCATCATTTATTCATATGTGAAATTGGAGTGGTCGCACACTCTTTGCTAATAAATTATTTTTGGGAAAGCTGAGTCTGTTTAAAATAATTCACATCTGATGTTTACCCATTTACAATTGTAAAATATGTTGTACCCGTAAAATACACACTACATACTTTCCCTTTTTAAGCCCTAAATATAACCTTGTGTTAGCTGCAGAATAACCACTGGACAAACTGTTTCTGATTACTTTATTCTGTATTGCCATAATTATTTTAGAAACAAGTCTTTACCAGGTGTGTTCTTCAGTATTGTCTGAGGTCCTCTGGGGTTCATTTATGCAGATATGGAGCTACCTGGTTCTTCCCAAATGCTAATGTGACTAATTCCAACTCACAGACAGGGACTGAAGTCTTCAAAGAGTTGTGAACTGTCCAGTAATGTGCAAAAGAAACTCTGCTACAATCTTTGTGTTGTCTGTGTCTCAATCTTCCGCAACTGTAGTAAGTGTTGTTTCATCCTAGCCTTTATAACAATTTTGCTACTGCCATTATGGGGATTTGAGGCATGGAGAGGTGGAATGGTGAAAGAAACTTGGGCAGTTCTCTGTACATAAAGTGGTTTCCCATGTTCAGCCTTGTTGACTGAACTATCTGATTTTTCTTTTAATATACCCACTTTAGTACACTAGAAATTTTATAGAAGGCATAACTGTAGAAATCCACAGCATCTGTATCTTTTCCCATAACAAAACTGTAAGTGAAGTAGCCAATCAATAGATGAGAGTCTGTAGAAGTACATTTCTTTTAGTGCGTTCATGTGCTCACAGCTATTCAATAGTACCCTGGATGTTTAGTACAAAACAAATGTAGCTGTAGTGAGGTTCCTGAACTGTTTTGTGGATTGCTTCACTGACTCACTTTTGTCTTTTTAAAGATCAGAGAGCCCTGTGTTTGATAATAGAGTGATTTGGAAACTCCTTTGGTGGATTTATTGAGGTACAGAGTCTGACTGGGTGTGCGGGATTGTAGCCCAGGTTTCTGACAACAGGAGTTCTGCTGCTCATTCGTGACTGCAAGTACAATGGGAATCAGGCCTGGATTGTGTCAACTGTAAAGGTCATAGAATGGTTTGGGTTGGAAGGGACTTTAAAGATCATCTCATTCCAACTTCCTTGCTGTGGGCAGAAACACCTTCTACTAGATCAGGTTGCCCCAAGCCCCATCCAACCTGGCCTTAAAGATTTCCAGGCATGGGGCAGACACAGCTTGTCTGTGCTGTGCCTCGACACCCTAATAGGGAAGAATTTCTTCCAAATATCTAACATAAGCCTCCTCTCTTCCAGTTTAAAGCTATTTCCCTATGTCCTAACCCTACATGCCCTTATGACAAATCTCTCAATCTTTCTTGAAATCTCCCTTCAGGTACTAGAAGGCTGCCCTGAAGGTCACCCTGAAGCCTACTCCTGAAGGCTGAACAATCCCAATTGTCTCAGCCTTTCCTCACGGGAAGAAGTGTTCCATCCCTCTAATCATGTGTCATTCTGAGCTGTGGCACTCTTGGTAACTGCAAGCACCTGGAGTCTGCCAGGGGTGGTGTTCGTGAGGGCTGTTGACAATAACAGAGGGAACTAACTGTTATCTGCAGCTGAGCTGACCTTGCAGGACTCCACGGGGATGTTAGAAAAAAAGGAAACCTATTTGTTGTTTTAAATTGTGAAGAGTTTATAACTTGGTTCCACAGGTTGAAAGCATGGAAGACGTATTTGTGTTAGTTGCTTGGCTTTTTTATTTTATGAACCAGTTCTGAACAGCAAACACCATATAAAATTATTCTGTAATCAACTATTTGGAATTGAAATTGAGTGAATCATCAAAAGGAAACAACTAAGCAGTGAAGACCTGAACTGAGCAAACCCCTCAACCTCATGTTGGAAACCAATTGTGAAGGATGGTACAAATGCAGCCTGGATTTGAGTTAGGTAACACCAGCCCAGTGACTTTATCGGAGAGGAAAGCAAGAGTGAGGCAGAGAGTTTTCTTCTCCTCCTCCTAGAAAGTTTGTGTCCATCTTTATGCAGCAGAGTTTAAGGATATGTAAGTTGCTGTGTTTGATACAAGTGGTAACCATGGCATGGAGTGTAACTGCCACAGATTGGAAGTCAATGTGCTTAAGCATCTGTCTGACTGCTCTGCCGGAATAGGACATTAACTGTTGCTGTTAACAGTAGTTTCATAATATTTCAGCAGCAACCTGTAGTAATCTGGATTTAAGATGTATCTCTAATTGTTATAACTACTCAGTTTTGTAACTGAAAAAGAGTTTTGATGACTATAGGAGAAGATAGGTGGGGTGGGGGGGAGTGAGAGAAGGAAGGAACGACCCAGGAGACCCTCCTGTACTGTTTCCCTCTTTGTTGCCATGTGTGCTGCAGAAGAGGAGATTCAGGGGTTTTTTTTAGGGAGCTATTTTCTGATGGTGTTTAATGCAAAATCACAGTACGCTGCCATTAAAAGCAGTATGTGCAGTCAGAAGAGTGTATTTTCCTCATCTGTCCCTGCTCCCACATGTATATCTGATATGCTAGGAAAGGCTGAACAATTTCTTCCAAATATCCTATTCACACTGCTGTGATGAGCCTGCAGGCTTCTTCCAATCAGGATTACCTTGATTTTACCCTCCTGTGGCATCAGCCTGTGTCCCTCTGTTCTTCAGGTGAGGTCTGCAGCATCTTCTGGCTTTGAAGAGAGCTCTGCATGGTTTGAATGTGAGGTAACACCTTTCTCAAAGCAGAAACCTGGCCCTATTCTTTGTCTGAGCACCGGTGTGCTGTATAAAAACACTGTGAACTCCTAGCCTGACTTTGGTCACAGTTTATGACTACATCGAATAGTTTATCTCTACCTCTTCTTTGGCAGAGCTTAAGAAAGGTGAACTCTGTGCTCCCTCTTGTGGTACATGTAGAAATGTAAAGAAAGTTTGGGGAAAAACTGCCCTTATAGTGAGGGAAGCTGAATGTCTTCGTTTTACTGAGCATCTTGTGACAGAATTAAGTAAGATTTCTGATATTACATCAAGTGATGTGAAAGGAAAAGGTTTTCTTAGGTCAAAACACAGACCTGAAGCAAATAGCTTTCTAAAGCAAGGCTAAATGCTGGATTGTGTTGTAGCTTTCCAATAGTCAGGGAAAGCAGAATCATGAAATACTGTTAGGTATATGCTCTGTTAATTGATTTTTACATATACACATGAAAGAACAGCATAAGAATATTTGCCTAATACTAATTAAATTTTTATGTCACTTCCTGCAGACCTTTGTGCCGTTTTGTGTATTTTTCCCTTTGTATTTTATTAAGGCTTCTGCGGGTTTGTAATCCAATAGCAGAAAATGCATTCATTTTGTGATCACTAGCTTGCTTGGCCCTAGATTTTACAAAGTATTTACATTAGATGTGCAAAGATACTTACACCATAGGTGGAAATGATGTGCACTCTAGAAATGAGAAAAGGAATAGCAACAGAGAACTACACTTCAGATTACTGCAGGTTGCTCTTAGCTCTGTAAAGATGCTGTGTTTTCTTGGACTCCATAATACCACTTTTGATAATGTTTTTTCTGGAAATGTTTGCAGAGAAGAATTCTTTTAACTTCATAGTGAAGCAGTATGCAAAGTCATCTGCAGGGTGAAGAGCCTGGTTTGAAGGAGACTTCGCTGTTTGTGCATGTTTAGCTTCACGTCTTTGCTATGGGCTGCAGTGTTATTGCATACATATGTAGGAGTGCCCGGAGCCTCCAGGACCCCCAGGTACCCTGCAGTAGTGAACTGGTGCAAAGTCTGGTCTAGAAGTTACTGAGAGGCAAGTGAGGAATGTCAGACAGGTGAGCAGTTATGTGGTTGTTGAAGATGTAACTGGTGTTACCCAGTTATAGGAAAAGAGAAACAGGTCTGGCTCAATTATACAGAACTAATGCAACAGAATGACTGTGGTTTTAGCCCAATAATAGTTTTAAGGAATGATGATATCCTGCAGGTTATGTCATGACTTCCCCTCTCTGTTGACAATAATTATATCCATTAAATGTCTGCAACCTCCAATTTCATCCAATATCACCAATAGTCTTGTGGACGATATGAGCCGTTCGTGTTGGTTAGATATAATGGGATTTCGAGAAAGTGGTTGTGCTGTTTTTGGCTGGGATAGAGTTAATTTTCTCTACAGTAGTTGTTTTGGGCCCATGGTTTGGATTTGTGCTGGATGCAGTGTTGATAACACAGGGTTGTTTTTGTTACATGAGCAGGATTTACCCTGAGCCAAGGCCTTCTCTGCTCCTCACCCCACCCCAGCAGCGAGAGGCGGAGGGTGCCCAAGGAGCTGGGAGGGGACACAGCCAGGACAGCTGATCCCAGCTGACCCGAGGGATATCCCCAACCATATGGCCTCATCCTCAGCAATAAAGCTGGGGGAGAAGGAGGAAGGGGGCATATTTGGAGTGATGGTGTTTGTCCTCCTGAGTCACTGTATGCGTAATGGAACCCTGCTGTCCTGGGAAAGTGGGAAATGAACTCCTTGTTTTGATTTGCCTGTGTGTATAGCTTTTGCTTTCCTATGGAACTGTCTTTTTCTCAACCGAGTATTCTCACATTTACCTTTCTCTTTTCCCTATCCCACTGGGTGGCTGTGTGGTGCTTAGTTGCTGTCTGGGGTTAAACCCCAACAGTGGTGAAAAATTTAACATTAATGAAAGACTGTTTTTGATGTGGTTCACTTGGCAGTTCTAAGCAAAATTGCTTTGCATTTCTCTTTGCTGTGGTTTAAAGAATTTGAGTTTGCCACAGAATGTTTATGTTGATATTTGTAGTTTTACTGCTGGGTAGAGGAAAAACCATGCAAAGAAATCAATTACTTTATCTGGAATCTGGGCTTTAGCCCTAATGTGCTCTAAGCAATGCAAGCATTGAGTGAGCCACTGGGATTCTTATTTTCAGGGAGTACAAGCTGTTGTAAATGCGGAACACCCTGAAGTATCTTCATTTTGCAGGTCACTTAGGAACATCATCCAGGGCACACTAATGTGGGTAGGTGTCTCACATTTTTCCAAGGTGTGGCTGTCATGAAGCTGGGGATTTACAGAGATACAGAAATAAATATTTCAGTGGTGTGCAGTTTTGCTTAATGATGGGACATGTCTCAAAACATACATGAGATCTACTGGAGTATTGATTGCCAAGGTAACCCTCTTAAACCCTTTAATTTTATGAGCAGTAGAAGATGGATGCTTAAGCGAAGAAGTGGGTTACCTACAGAACTGGATGAAAGATCTCACAGGGAATTGGAGCAACAAAACAAAATAAAATATGTTCTACTTAATTAAAAAAAGGTCAATGAACCAGATTGAATTTAAGTAGTTTCTGGGAAAAACCTATCTCATGGGTGTTAGAGGCATGAGCTGCTGTTTGGCATTGTGGTGCAGTTCCAGCGACTATCAGCGTTGGAATGTGCTAACTACAATTTGAAGCCTACTGGACAAACCTGTTTCTTTCTTTTCATCCTTAAATGCCTCAATGATGCTATCGCCAGGCATTTACACCTCAGGGGGAAGGATTAAACGATTAAAAGAGTGGCCTGTAGGACCCTGATATTACAACAACTAACTGGTACCATGAGATCCTGTTTGAATGCTTTCTGTCTTGGAGCTGTTCAGGATACACCTTTGTCCACTGCTGCCAGTACCTGCAAGTAATATGTCTCTTTTTCCACTCTAAAATGAAAACCTGATGGGTTTTTCTTCTGATGGGATCATGTGAGTCTAGTAATTGGATCTTTAAAACAGACCCATGAAATAGTGCAGCACTTGTAGTGAGTTATGGGAGCGCTGACAATGCTTTAAACAAGGGCTCTGTCATATTTCTTGCTGCCCATTTCCTGGTGAACATGGACATGTGCTGCTCTCCTTCCTAGTATGGAGGCAAGGGTGTTAAAACTATCAAGAAATGAAGCAGAGATTTATTTTTACATTGACCTGCTACATAAATATCTTTTATACTGTTCAGCTGATTCACAGTCCTCATTAATGGACTAAACTTGCTAGTTTGTCTCTCTATCATGTTGATAGACCTGTTAAATGAAACCCTGAGAAATCAGACAATTTAGTCCTGTGGCCAGTGACAGCTTTTCACAGTAATGAGTTCTAGCTGTGTTGTACGTGCCAAATGTCCAGGCAGCTTATGCTTATCAGCATCCATTATACTTTTTGTTGACTTGGACCATTAATAACCTGTCAGATTAGGTAATTAGGCTGTCTCTAGTAGCCAGGGAAAATTGTTTTTCCTAACTGATGGTATGGGTTGTGCAGTTGTGCAGATAAGCACTTGGTCAAACGGCAGTTCAGGCGATTTTTAACTGGCCTTGCTGATGAATGCAAAATTACTGCTGAGACATGAGGGCCAGATAACAACAGAGGGACAGGTACGAAATAAAATTACCTGCCACTTTCAAAACTCTCTCCAAATAAGACACTGCTTACTGTTCTGATGCTGAAAATCTTCATGTAGGAGCAACCCTGTTAATTTCAATGCTCTGATGGTTTTATAAACATTGCTCCCTTCTTTTGAATTAAAAGTCATCCCAGACCTGGGGGAAATAGAGGGATTCTCTCTGGGAGGTGCCATTTTACCCCTGTGAGTAAAGCTGGCTGCTGGTAGTGCCCACTACTGCTCTGAGATTCTCTTTGTGCATTGACCTTCTTACTTTGGCACTGATGGAGTCTGTTGTGCCCAGGTGCAGGAAAAGGTCTGTTTATTCTGTTGAAGCTGGGATCCTACCTCTTGGGTGAATGACGTTTACCTATTTCTAGAAGCAATTAATCTTCAGTGTGAAAAGGCTGAGTGTTGTGACAACATCCATCAAATAAATTTAGTTATGTGAAGACTTTCTGCTGAAATAGACAAGAAAATTAATTTTCCTGAAAAGCCATTTGGGTTTTCCATGATTAAGGGCTTACATTCTTGAAGCCTGCTTTATTTGGGCCAACTTAAAAGATGGGTGCAAGAGTCATAGAGGCAACTTTATTCTGCAAGATTGGTAAGGTAAATGAATACATGCACAGAAAGTTGTTTTAAGAGAGAATTTAACATACTCGTTCCTCTGAATTGGAATGACGTTTGGGAGGGAAGCAAACCAGCACAAAAATAGTGATTGTCCAGACCTGATTGTACTGATGTTGACAGACTCCCACAATGGGCTGATATGGTGGCAGCAAAACATTCTCAGCTGCCCTGTCTTATTGGTTCACAGGGACACGGAGCAATTAAGTTGTGCTTGGTGAAGGAGGTGGATGGATGAAGTGGCAGAGGGCTGGAACAGCATCTACACCTACAGATCTACAGAGATAACTTGTTCTGGCTGACACCACCCTCTGCATGCCCATCTTGCAGCCCAGGTGAGTGGAGTGGGTCTGCACTCTGGCTACCTGTATTGAGCCTTGTGCCTCAAGTCCAGACACTTTACAGAGACTCGTAGCCATCTGCCATCCTTTGCTAGCTGAGAGACCACTGAGATTTATGTGGCATAAATTTAACCACCTCAAACTAAAAATACTTCCTGACAGCCAACCCTGCCCAGGATATATAGTAGAGAAGACTGAAAGTTCCTTCCTCCAGGGAGAGGTCACCAAAAATTATGTGCTTTCCTCATTCCTGGATGCCTCCTTAGTAGATGTGCAGAGGGCAGCAGCCAGGCCAAGGATACAGCTGGTCCTTGCCTTGCAGAAATAGTGTAGGGACCCTAAGAAGAGCTAAGTGTTCCCTGCTCAAGTGCTGGCACATGCCTCAGTGTCCAGGGAATTACATGCTTTTGCACTTTTATGCAGCTCCTGACAGGATGACAAAGATGTCATCCCATCTAAATGTCACTGAAGAAATTTTGCTGAACTTCTGGCAGATAAAAATATATGTGTTTAAACTGTCTCATTTTGATTTACTGTCTGAGATTCATTGGTGTGGGCTTCAATACAGCATTAGGCATTTACTGTGGGATCAAGGGTAGGAGACAGTTGATGTGTGGACAACAATCCATTAGAAGCCAACTTTATCCAGCACTGAGATGGTTTAAACCATGGCTGGTTTATGGAAGTGAATGGCTTGAGTCTATTGAACTTTTCACTTAAAACAGGAGGAAAATGCCCTTGCTTTGAAGTTCAGCTATTGGACTTAGACTCCAGCAGTTCTCATCTTTTATTTTCAGGATGGACTTGACTTTCCAGTGCGGTTTTTCCTTAATATAGTTACATGCTTCGAGTGGTTAGCTCATTCAAACAGAACCTGCACTCCGGCTTCTTTTGCCTTCTCTCTAGTCTCTTTGTGGAAGGAGTCCCTGCCCACAGCAGAGGGTGGAACGAGATGATCTCTAAGATCGCTTCCAACTCAAACCATTCTGTGATTCTATGGCTCATTATGGCTTTTCCATGAGGTATCCCCGCGCTGCTCGCAGGCGATGGGGCCTGGGGGAGTCCGAGCTCTCCCCGCTGCCTTCGAGGGGCAGGCGGCCGCCGTGTCCCGGCGCCGTCGGTTGCGTTCGGCCGCAGCTGCCGCGCGGTGTCGCCCGCAGGCCGCTGCGAGCGCCGGAGACACGGGGTCGCTGCTGCCAACCCTGGTTCCCGTTGAGTCCCCAGTGCCTTCCAGCTTTTGGTGCTCCGACTGTGGGTTTATGTTTTGGCAGCTTTAAAAATGCCATCGCTGCTTCTGTGCTGCTGCCCGCCTGCTTTTTGTGATCGCAGGAGCTTTAATTGTGTCCCAAAACTTTGCTGCAGCATTCCAGAAAAGCAGCTGAAATTATCTTGTTTTGGGCATTATATAGTGTAATAACTAAGAAAAAAACCTAAAAGCAAATGGACACAGTGCAAGAAGGGAGCTGCTGTGTCCTTTCCTATCTAAACTTCTTGTTGTTCAGCCTTTATGAAAAAACTATGCTGTACTTAGTTTCTACAGAAAGTCCAAGGAGGAAAAAGGCAAAAATAAATGATTTAGTAGAATCTAGGGGTGAATCTTACATAAAACTTAACAGGTTATAGATAGCTCTTATAAAGGTTACTGTGGTTTAACCCCAGCCAGTAACTAACACATAGCTGTGCGATGGGGAGGAGAATTGGGAAAAGGTAAAATGTGGGTTGGGATAAGAATAGTTTAAGTTTTGAACAGTTCTGGTCAGGAATAAACAAAGGAAGAATAATTTTAATGCAATGAAGAAAAGCCGGCACCTATGGCTTGGAGGATAGGAAAAAATCTGCAAA
The DNA here is from genome assembly GCF_000738735.6 of Corvus cornix cornix. NCBI lineage: Eukaryota > Metazoa > Chordata > Aves > Passeriformes > Corvidae > Corvus > Corvus cornix. The sequence continues at coordinate 9,330,485 of NC_047058.1, read as the reverse complement.
GTGTAGCCACAGTCTCCAAAATCTCAAACTCGGAGGTAACAGAAAGTGTTTACCTAGATCATTCACATTTCAGATCTGTCCTTACACCAGAGGCAAATGTACTGGCTCCAGTGTGTATCAGAAGTTTGCAGTTAGAGGAAGGTATAGAAATCTCTAAAAAGAGATTACTCCACTGCAAGGTAAGGAAACAAAGAAACCACTCTTAAAGTGTATAATGTATATTGTGCATAGTGTATACTGTAAATCATTCCAATACAAAAAGATCATTCAGAAGTGAAGAAAGTACAAGAAAGAGCTGGAGCATAAAACAGGAACATTGAAGTTACTGTCGTTTACAAGGTGTTAGGAAATAAGAAGTTAAAATTCTACTGCAAAGAGATGTTAGCCACCCTGGGGTCCAGTGCATCCACATACCCTATGAGATCACCAAAGTTTTTGCATGCTCCTATCTACTGCAGATGGTACCAAGATATCACTGTCCAGGGACGTGAGGTGTCTATTGTTCGCAAAGAGTAAGACGACTCAATTTTAGACAAAGAATAGAAATTCAGTCAGACCCTAGGACAATCAGTAATTTTAGGATAGCAATATGTAAAGGACAGGTTGTGCTGGACAGAAGAGTTGTTCAATGCTTCTTTATTCTCTGGCACTTGATTTCAAATGCTGCAGGATGTTCCTACATGCATGCATTAACTGAGGTACATTTTGCCACAACGTCTCTGTAAAAAGCCAGAAAGAAACAGGATCCATGTGTAACCTGCTGGTCTGTCAATGATTCTTGTCTCTGGCATCTGCTCCTGTTGGTGTTCCAACTGCTCTAACCATTGCTTTGTGGCAAAACAACTCCCTAAAAACACACACTGACAAATCCTAGTCCTAGTATTCCTCTCCAGCTTTGTCTTGTGGCTGAGGCAGTGGAAGAAATCATAGTATCACAGAATGGTTTGGGTTGGAAAGGACCTTGAAGACCATCTAGTATCAACTCCCCTGCAATGGGCAGGGATTAGACCAGGTACCTCAGGGCCCCCTCCAGCCTGGCCTTGCACACTTTCAGGGATGGGCCATCCACAACCTCTCTGTGAAGCTTCTGCCAGCGCCTTTCTCCCCTCTGGGTAAAGAATTTCTTCTTAATATCTAATGTAAGCCTCTCATCTTTAAATTTAAAAGCATTCTGCTTTGTTTTATCACTATTTACCAGTGTAAAAATTCACTCTCCCTCTTTCTTATAAGCTGTTGAAGTTCTGAAAGAAATTCTAGTATCAGAGATTCAAGTATGTCAGTTACTGTGTGAAGCTTGTAAGAAGTTCAGTTTCTGCAAAGGTAAAAGAGCATCTATAAAATGTCAACAGGAAAATATTATCCTTGTCTTGCATAGCCTCTAGCTTAGTTACAGCACTTCACACGTGATTCCATGCATGCCATTGTAGCTTGGTTTTGCAGTTCTTGTACCTCATCAGATTCACACACATGCTGCTTTAGAAGCATAGAATGAAGCATAACAGGAAAGGATTTACATCCCAGTTTAGACAGAGATTTATTATCCTAGTTTATTTATATTAAATTGAATTATCTCTCTTTTCTTTTTTGATTACCTTTTTTAGAGTGTCTAAAGTGAACAATTGCCATGATCATCCAGCTCACACCTGAAAAGAGGTAATTCAAGCAGCCTCATTTGAGGCTCTTTTGCTTAAATATACTAACGGTATTTCCCATCTTATCTGTTTCTTCCCAGACCTTATGTTCATCTATCTCTGTGTAACTGCCTGCCTGCATTGTGTGTCATAATAATACTGCGCAATGTCGTTTTGTACACTGGAGGCAGAGAATATACAGCTGACAAATGAATTGGTCAGACTTGTGCAGAGGAACAGACAATTTCTAGATTAGTTTCCAAGTTTACTGCAATTTTCCTAGTTTACTGCAAGCGTGTTATCTTTTCTTCAAAATTTATCTCTCTATGTGGTTAAACAGCTGTTGATAAGGCTTGCCTGTAATGCCACTTGTAATGATCCAAAATAATATTACCCCATGCAATCTTGTTATCTATGTATCACAGTATCCAAAAGACTTTCTGAGCTTGTGGAAAGTAAACCAACAGTAATGCCAAATGTATATCAGATCTTGTTTTAGTGGTCTCTATCTCAAGTTTTGATCATTATTGTAGTTCTTAAAATCTGGAAAAGTGTGACAAAGAATTTTGCATTCTGCTTTTTTGTAGGTTAGTGTGTCCCTCTCTATTAATCAAATAGTTATTCACTCCAACTTTAGCTCTAGTGAGTTGGTTATACTTATGTAAGTCTTCTATCTTACACTGAGGTCCCTTCAGGATCCAGAAGTCAGCAACCCCTTCAATGTGCAGAAAGACAACAAGAGCACAGGGAGCTGCACCTTGTTTGTGAAAGGTCAGATCACTCCACTGTTAATTTCACGTGAATTTGGAAAAGGCTTCTGACCTGTTTTCCTTGTGAATAGCAATATGCGTGCATACCTGATTTTTTTCTTGGCACCTTATCTAGACGTTTATAGCTGTGAACAGGAAGTGTTGAACTACCACCAAGGAAAAAGGAGAGTTCTTTTTTGGAAGGATTTCACAGTCACTTTTTGCAGGCAGAAATGAAGATATGAGGGCTGTGGCAAAGGAGAGTCAGACCTAGAAATTGTCTTGAGCTTCATGAAAATGATCAGACAGAGCCCCTCCCCATTGCAGAGCACTGCTGGCATGCCATTGGTATGTTGTCTGTATTCATCCACTGAAGGCTTTGCCCTGGGCAGCCAAGTAGCACTGCAGGGATATATATGCCTCAACCCTTGCATCTCTGTTAGTTCCCCTCCTTGTCACCCTGAGAACTATATGACATGTCATTTTCTGTCAGCTTCTTTTCTCCTTCAGGGGCACTGAGGCAAATAATTAATTTATCTTGTTTTAGAGAATGTCATTTTTCCATCTTGATAAATTACCCTGACTGCCGTGTCCCTCCGAGCCATTCAGGCTGCTTCTCTCATAGCATCCCATGTGCCTTCTGGACTTGAATTTTTTTCTTTATTTGCCTGAATATCTCTGAATTATCTTTTATTTATTTTACCCCTTTGCTTTCCTTCTCATTTGTTCACAGCTGATAGCTTTAAACTTGCCAGTCACCAGCATCTGATATTTTAGTGTCCATATGCCTCTAGAACTCTTTATAGCTTTGTATCAGTCTATATTGTCCTTCCTAATATGCCCAAGGAAAACTTACAGTGAATCCTATCCTTAATATTGAGTCCAAAAAAATCCTTGCCCATAGTTGCACACCACAGAACCTGAAAGCCACTTTTCTCTGTCTGCCCCGACAGTCTTATTTCCATCCAATTTGGTCAGTTCTCTGTGGCTTGGAAGATTTCTCAGCAATATGAAGATCTTGAGTCCCATGAAATCATGATCTCATGTTCAGAATATCCCACTGACCCCTTAGCATTGCAAAAATGCCCAGTCTAAGTTTTGACATTTCTCAAAAGGAAAAAGAACAAAGTTTTCCCATGAAGATCCATGAAGACTTTGTACATTTGCTGCTTTCCCACAGCTTTCTTCAATGATTTGGAAGGCAGTGCAGCAGGCAGTACTGTGAAAACAGTAGCCTCCACTATTGGAAGATGACATGTGAGAGATAAGGAAGAGGAGAGAAAGGAGCAGGCTGAGGCAGTGGTAGGTATCAGATATGGAAACCAGAGAGTAGTTTGTCTATGGACAGTTTCTAACAGCGGCACTGAGTTTGGTAACATCATTGAAAGGGAAGAAAAAGGACAGGGTTAGGATGAGTTTCAGGATTAGAGAATCGCTGGGTGAAACAGGTTTAGTTTCTGTGAATTTATAGCAGGATGACTTTGGTTAATGTATTACTGCCATTTCCAGTGCATCTGTTCCTTGTGCCTATGAAATCAGATCTGACAGCTTTAGTGATGCCCTCAATTTGGATTGGATTTTGGCCCTGCTATCCCTGTGAACAAGATTAGAGAACAGTGGTACCTTTTCTGTTCAAAATGGACACTTCATCCTGCAGAACACTTTGAGGAAGACAGGATGGCAGCCAAACTCCTGAGGTGTCAGAAACTTAGCTGCATTTGGTTCTCTTCCCCCCACTCCTCTTTTAAATTGAACGTGTCTGATCTGGAGTCACTCAAAGACAATGAGCATAGAATCCTATGAAAAATTTCATGTCACATTTCAAAGTAGGTCTGCATCTTACTAAGCCTGTAAAAGACCAAAGTGTGAGTAAAGGATTGAGAAGAGAGAGTGAAAGCTAACTATATTCAGGGAGGTGATGGCAGGTGAGGGTTATGTGGGAGGAGGAGAATGAATTCACGTTTAAGGATCACTCTGACACTTCATGCCCTGACCTGTGGTGGGCCTAAGTTTAGAGAATAAAGGTAAGATCTGAGGAGAATGGAAACAGATACAGGAAACAAAGCACATAGAGAATGTGCTACTCTGGAGGTCTTAATTCAGTAGTACGGAGCTGTGGTGCAGCCAGCAGCTGTGACAACTTAAAGGAAATCACTTAGAGGGATCTGAGTGAGCTTTCCCCACAGCAGCTTCTCATTAGTGTCACCAGAGAGAGAATTATGTAAGTCTGTCTTTCAGGTGAAAGAGATGTTAACTTCCGGCAAGGGAGGGTTGTGCTGATGAAGAATTTCTGTTTTAAAAGCTCTGCTATGGACTTAAATAAGCTGCTATCCAGACTCAGCAATTATGGGCATCTTTCTGGGATGTGACTATTTATACATGTAAGGCAGCCGGTGAGAGTAGGGCCAGCATCAGCCTGGTTCTTCTCTTTGCCTGCAGTAAACAAGTGAGCTCTCCCTTGTCCTAGTTATACACAGAGGGTTGTAGGCTCTGTTCCCTGGAAGAGCAGAGGCTGTTCTGTCCCTTGGCATTGTGGATGCACAAAGCTGTGAAGAGCACACGGTGCTGGATCTCTGGCCCACCATCCTGGCATAGCAATAACATTCTTGGCTGGGAGGTACACACAGGAGGCAGGATCACTCCCCTCTGGTATTGCTTCCTCAGCCATGGTTGCAGTAGTCTTGATTCCATGTCTTAGATTAAAAGGAGCAGCCTCTTTCTAATTCTCCCTTTCTAAGTACTTCCCTCCCTGAAGCATCATTGTGAACAGCCTTGATAAGTGTACTACTCCTCACAGCTTTACTGTTTTGAGGGAAACTCAGGGTTTACACTGTTAGCCCAAGGTCAATTATAGTGAAAATTCAGGTGTTGCAGTTTGAATGTGCACTGGTGGTCTGGAGACATCCTTGGCTCTGCCACAGTCTTTAACCTGACTGCCCCAGCCCATGCATTAGAGCCTTGAACAAACAGTTTATCTGTGGTATAACATAGTAGTTAAAGATTCTGACATGAGGTATGAAGAAGGCAGCCACTCATTAGAGCTCTCTCCTGCCTCTCTCTGTTTGCCTACCTTGTCTCTTGATGGGCTGGGAGAAATTATGGTGCTTGCACACTCACAGGCAAGCCAAGATCCATCCATCTGCCACATAAAGATGTGCTGTTATGCAAGACAGCTCTGAGATTCTCTCAGCAGTGAGCATAGAACATTTTCCAGTTATTTTCTGACACTATGTTTTGGTGGGATATAGAAAGGGCTGAAAATTGGATTCAGAATTTAGTGGAAACTTCCTTTCTTGTGTTTCAGCTTTCATTGATACTTACAATTTTGAAGGAAAAAAATAGTGTGAACAACAAAAACTCTACGTAGTCCACATAATAAATCAAGTAGAGACTGGTAAGAAAGGGCCAATACAGAAGAATCCTGCTCATCTGAATCCTGTGATTCTGCTTTAGTTAGATAGACTAAGATATCCAGCGTAGGAAATTTCCCTTCCAACCTTCTGTGTGAAAAAATAAGGGCTCATTTGTACAGAGTGAAATACAATGCCTGACTCTGCCTGACTGTGACTGTAACAGGACAAAAGACTTAAATTCATGAACTCATTCCTGAGCTGTTCCTCACTAGCTAAATCCAGAGTGTCATATGTTCAGAATATATGTGAGCATCTTGGCTTTCAGTGGAACTAGAATTGGGCCAATATATGCTTGTTCTTTGGTCTACAAGCATGTGACACGGAATATGTTGCAGTATTCTGAGCTATCCAATATAATGGGATTTCCATAAAACTTTTAAATGTAGACTTCATAAATACAGTATTTGGTCAGTACATCAAATGGATCTGACTTTCACAAAGTCAAGAGCCTGAGGCTGAGCAAACAGATCATTTTTGGGTGCTGTAGCATAACACAGGGGCTACATAGGTCCAAGAGCAGTAACAAAAAGACACAAGTCGTACTGAAATGAGGGGTGAAGGAACTGAAAAATGTCACAGTGGCCGCTCTTTGCAGCCCGTCTAGCACCTGCGGTGTGTGGCAGGAGTGGGGAGCAGCCAAAGGCACAAAGCTTTAAAGCTGCTCCTCTGGAGTTCACCTCTGCCCAGGGGAGCTGAAGCTCCAGGTGCTGTGGCTGCCAGCAGCCCCGATGAGGCAGAAGATAAAAGGCAGCGAGGAGGCTTGTCTCTGGATTACAGTCCCAAATTTACTTCCAGAAAGAAACCCAAGGCGAACAACCCCCGCCCAAGCGTGTACAACAACTTATAAAGGAGGGTTTTACAAAGGGAGTGGCCTGACCAGAGACCAATAAGGATCTCTGGGGGAGGGATATGGACAGGGACAGACATACACACAGCCCAATGATCTTAAGGGGCGGAGGAAAAGGGATCACATACCCCAGTCGGGGGGGGCGGGTGTGGAGGTTGAGGGGATTTCCAGAGGGGAGGTATCAGAAGGGGCAGGGTCTCCAGGGACTGACAAGCACCATATAGGGACAATCAGGGAGGGCCTAGGTGATGGACACTGAACTGTCTGGAATGACGAGAGGGGTTTAGGTGATTGATGGAGAACCGACTAGAACAAGGGGAGGAGAGTAACCATGTAGGGAGCATTGGGGGAGCGGCTAGGGCTTGGGGTGTACCAACTGGGAATGGGGGCCAAGGAGTAACAGGGTTAAGCCATATGAAACGTGTAGGCATATAGTAAAGCACCACACCACCACAGGAAAATAATATAAAACCCTAGTGTACAAATTCAGAATATTTGGCTCTGATCCTACATGAGAAGTGTTTATTCCAGGACTGTGTTTGATGCTTAGTGATGATGAGGCAAAATATAGCAGAAAAACAGGGGCCATGAGAAAACTGGGTGCACAACCACTTGGGTCTCTGTGCCGGGTTGACTCCTCTAAGTTACTGCTGGTGCTGTGAGTATTTTCTCCAGCTTCCTTTGCTCCACATCTGCATGGAGGTAGGAGTATCTTGCCCACTGCAGACTGGTAGCATGAACAGGCCATGTTTGTCAGTAGGGGAAAAGCGATATATTTAGTAATCAAACAAAATTTATTAAAATGTCTGATGACCTACTGAAACTTTCTGAACAGGCCCAGCCATTTGTTTTCACAGCAGCTTTTATTGACTGGCCATATTGCAACATCTTGCCTGAACAGTTGTAAAAAATATTTCCTAATGGTGCTGAGTTATAGCTTTTTTTTTTGGGTGAGTTGAGATTTCAAGGATGAATTTCATTGCATTTTCAAACATTGCAGTGCAAGAACACACACACGGTAGTTTTTCTTCTGATGGCTCATTTTGGAATTACATGGCTTGCTTTGTGTTAATGTGTGTTTTCTAATATCATGTAAGCAATTTTATTTATGGACAACTTGTGCTTCATGGATCTTCATCTTTCCTCAATGAATATAAGCAATGCCAGGAATTGGGCTAAATTACTTGCTACAGCATCTTTTTCTGCTCGATAATAATGGTCCATTGATCACTGCTAATCAAAAGCTTATGAGATAGCTGGCTACCTTAATGTGCATGTGAAGTTTGTCAGCTCTTTATTACCCAGGTTATGTACATAATAGCAATTTGTTAAGTTATTCAACCAGAGAGAAGAATTTTATAGCAAGCATAAGGGTGGAAATATTGGCTCCCAGAGTGTGTAGGAGCAGGAGACAGTTAAGTGTTATGCCAGTATACAAGTCATTCATTTGATGTTACTTAACACAAAAACACTGAAAATACATTTGATTTATATAAAAGAGATCTGGTGTTTTGTGAGTTTGTTTTGAAGAAGAGGGGTATTTTATTGAAAAGTCAGAATATAAACATTAAGCTGCCTTGGGGGAGGCCAATAAAATCTGTTCTGTGGTTAAGCTATAAGGTGGGAGACATTTTTGAATATAGAATTTAGTCATTAAAAACTGCTAAGTATGTAATGAGTAATACCTGCTGTGGCTTTTGGAGGATTTTTCACTTACTCTATTAAAGAAATACAAGCAGTTATGGTTAAAACATAATAAATGAAAAAGTAAAGGTTGGAGATGACTCGTTTTCATACTGTAATGTAGCTGATGTTGTCTTAAGTTGAAGTGAGCTAAAGTTTATAGCAGAAGCAGAGGGGCTGGATGGAAAGCGGACTCATTTCTACTCTGTTGAAATAACAGTGTGGTTACACGTGAAGGCTGTCGGCTGGCCCAGTGACCTTGCAGAATTGTCCTCTGACCACAAACCGATCATCGTATACCCCTGAGATGTGAGGAGGAACTAGAAAGCAGAAGCAAGCCAAGAGAAGCAGGGAGGTCGACTGTTGGATAATTGCTGTGGACAGGATGTGAACAATAAGATGGGATGTTAGAACTGACAACTCTGCAAGATGCTAAAACTAATTAATGAGTTATTGCTGTGCCATTTTTGGAAATAATGCTATGCTATTTTTAGAACAGTATATATATTGAGACAGTATGAATGTAGTTGATGTTACAATAAAGTCAGATGAAGACAACGACTTCTTTGCATGAAAACTTGTTGTGGCATTCTTTGTCCACCTCGATAGTAGCTAGCATGCCACAAGTGGTGACCCAACGTGATCCAGAGAGCTGACGTGTTCCAGGGAGCCTGCGTGCTCCAAGAAGCCTGCAGAGAGAGCAGGAGAGCGGCGGGACGAGGCGTCGCGGAGGAGGAGACCGGTGCAGCAGAGAGGCAGGGAGCCTGCCGGAACTCCAGACCTATAATTGACACCTGGAATCAAGGTTAGCCACTGGAAACTAACCCATAATGGGGAATGATTTAGCAACGGAAGAGAAGACTATAGTGTCTACTTAGCAGTCGCTTTTGTGACATACGTGTATAAAGACTACAGACTTTGTGTTGTGGAGCATGTTGCTTTGGGCAAAAGACCAGGGTTTTCGTGCTGATACTAGCACTGCCCTTAGTGTGTTTGCATGGCAATCCATGGGATCAAAACTGTGGGATGCAGTGTCTCGTGGAGACAAAAAAGCCCAGGGGCTGACCACGACCTGGCAGCTGCTATACGAAACCTTAAAAAACTGGAAGGAGGAACAGGATGAGAGGGAAAAGGAGTTACTGGAGTCAGAATGCCCAGGAGAAGCAGGGGCAGATTCCCAGGATGCTTCCCAATTATAGGCAGAGGCGAATTGTACCGAGCCACTGACTCCTGCTAAAAAGTATTTGTCCCCTAAAGACTATGTAAAACCTTCCTATCCGCACTCTAATGATTCTGTGCAGCTGGAGCAGCCAGTTTATCCGTCTCCGGCTGACCAACTTGCTGCCAGCCAACTTGCAAAAATGAAATTGACTGAGCCAATACCCACAGCTCCATTACCCCCATCACCTCCTCCAGTGACCCCTCCATTGGAGGAGCCACAGTATGACCTGAATTCGCCTATACCAGCTGGGTCGGAGAGTGACAATGAGGAGAGGGGCAACATACGGGTTACTGTTGGGGTTTTAGGAGCTCTCCTGTTTTCTTTTTTTTCTGTTAAAGGAATTTCCCCCATACGTGTTGCTAGGGGAACAAATGGGTACTTAAGAAAAACAAAAGAGCTGGCTATCTTTTTGTTTCACCTGGGTGTGTGGGCAGCCGGTCTCTGGCATTGGGACAGAGAGGGAGGCTGCTTTCTTCGGCCGCTTTTCCTTCTGCTGGAGAAGCCCCGGGATCCCAAAGCCCACATTCCCTGCCCCCCTTGGAGCCAGGCCGTGGCTGCCCTGCCCCGCTGTTGCTCCGAGCCTTCGCTACGCTGTAGCCGTGCTCGCCCTGCCTGCCCAGACCTCCGGGGGGTTCCCCAATTGGATACACCTCATCTGCTACTTGGGATTTGTGCTTGTCCCTGCCGTTCCAGCCTGCCGTTCCCGAGGGTCCGGCGCCGGACACCGGGATCGGCTGCCCAGGGGTTTGTGAAGCCTTTGTTCCATCCCTCCCGGGATCCCAGACCACCAGTGCCGCGTGCTCCCCGAGCTCGCTCCGGAGCGCCCCCTGCAGCCGCGGGGGAACCACCGCACCTGCCCTGCTCACCGGGAGCCGCCAGGGCCCCTGCCGGCTGCGAGCGGAACTGCACCCGAGGGGAAAGGGCCTGACAGCTGAGAAGGCTGGCACTGGGTTTGTGATTGTTTGCTGTTACTGCCATAGTTATTGTTGTTTGTTTGACTGGTTATACACATACAGATATATAATAGTAAGGAACTGTTATTCCTATTTCCCACATCTTTGCCTAAAAGCCCCTTGATTTCAAAATTATAATAACTCGGAGGGAAGGGGGTTGCATCTGCCATTCCAAGGGAGGCTTCTGCCTTCCTTAGCAGACACCTGTCTTTCAAACCAAGACAGTTGCTCAAACCTATAAACGGGCATTGGGCACGGGTTGTCACAGTGGCAGGAGCTATGCTTCTCGTAAGCAATGGACTTTGCCTCCTTGTCAAGTTACAGTGCAGCTTTGACAACCAGGGCAGTTTTGGGAACAAGTTAAAAGAAAGGCTCTGGAGTGTGGAGATTGGGATACAGTGGAATGATTAGGAATGCCCAGGGATGGCATGGCAGAAGTGGGGAATGCTACAGGGAACGCAGAAGAAGTCGCTCAGGCATTCCTGGTGTTTAAACCTGCTCCGGGGTTGAATCAGCCTGATAGTCATAACGTGCTTGCTTAGAAAGTAGTTCAGGACATACAAGCAAGAGTTGCAAAATATGGATTGGGGTCTCCTGAAGTTATGCAGATTTTACAGGTCATAGACACAGACTTGCTCACTCCTTTTGATATTAAACATCTAGCCCAAGTGTTGTTTCAACCGGTCTAATTTGGGGTGTTTGAGAGCCATTGGCGACAACTGGCAGAAAAGACAGCCATGGAAAGCTTGACATGCCCACCGGGGAACTCCAGGCTAGGAGTCGGAGTGGAAGCCTTGATGGGCGCGGGCATGTTTGCAAACCCAGATTTGCAAACCCGCTGGGACCCTGCGGTGCTTGAGTAATGCCAAAGGGTAGGCATGAGAGCATTGATAAAAACCATCGAAATAGCTCCTCCTAAACCTCAATATGTGAAAATAGTGCAGGGAACAAAAGAGCCATTTTTGCAGTTTGTGGAAAAAATTGCTGCTGCCTTGGAAAAACACGTTGAAAATGAGGAGTTGCAACACATGTTATATAAGCAGTTAGCAAAAGACAATGGAAATGAAGATTGTAGAAAGATAATAGATACTTTCCCAGAGGATCCCACATTGACTGACATAATTACAGCTTGCTTGAAAGTCGGTACAGTGGAGCACAAAATGTCTGCTCTGGCCTCCGTCTTAAGACCACAAAAATGTTTTGCATATAAGCAACAAGGACATTTAAAAGTGGATTGCAAACAAAAGCAAACAGAGCAGAAGCAGAAAGGGGCTGAGAATGCAGGAGCCTTCTCTTGCAATTGATGAGGAAAAATGAGTCATTTTGCAAAACAATGCAGATCTAAATGTCACGTGAATGGCCAACCTCTAGGAAATGCAGGAAACGAAAAGAAGAGCGAGAAGGGGAAAAGCACGCAGACACAAGCAATTCCCCAGGGGATGTTGCCAGCTCAGAACATGCTGCCGATGCAGGCTTACTCAGCCAACTTAGCAGGAGCTCCAAAGGAGCAGCTGGCATGGATGTTTCCACAGCTGCAGCAGTGACTTTAGCCTCTTGTCAAGGTGCATAAAGTTCCCTTGAATGCATAGAGGACCTTTAGGTCATGGACTAATGAGTTGTGGGTAGGAAGATCAAGTGCTACTCTACAGGGAATTTTTGTGCACCTTGGAGTCCTTGACGCTGATTTTACAGGACAGATTTGTGCTAAGGTATCTACTCCTACACCTCCAGTTATCATTCCAGAAAAGATTCGTATTGCTCAACTTACGCCTTTTAAGTCATGTGTTCCAGGACAGAACAGCGAACTCACGGAGAAAGAGCCTTTGAATCCATGGGAACACCTCAGGTTTTCTGGGCCAAAGACATCTCGGGCCAACAACTGAACATGACATGAACCCTCACTTTGCCTGGTGCCAGTCCATCGCATATTTGACTCCGAGGTTTGATTGATACAGTGTAAGAGACGGTCCGAAGATCCCTCATCTGCCTCACGATCATTGCCAAGGACTGAGACTGAACACAGGAGTCCCGGCCTTGGCTGAGGTGGGGTGTCTGCCAACTGTTGCCTGCAGGTGTGCCTCCTGGGAACTGGTAGGCATTCCTGAAGAAAATTAGTGCAGGTCACACTGGACCGCGCCATTCTTGCTGCCCAGGCAGGAAGGACTGCACTGAAGCAGAAAGGAATGACCTGTCCTGTACACCTGTCCTGTACCCGTTTCCCAAAGCAATGGGCCTCATTAACAATGGCTGTAGATTTCCCCACCTGTTGCCCATCACTTCTGAAAAGGACTATAAAGGTACTTTCTAAAATAACTGAGATCAAGATCTCCCCACAGAAAGATGAAGCTATTGGCAGAAGACCACGAGGACTTTGTCTCATCCATTTGTAGCTATTCTCCCCCTTTTCTTCCTCTCTACCCTTTTACTTTGTTTTCTTTATCTCGCTCTCTCTCTTTCTCTTCTCTATCACATTACTGTGATAGATAAGTGCACTTAATAAAGGCGCACTGTTCTGATTAAAACTGAAATCCCTTGTGTCCTTTTACACTCTGAGATCTATAAACAAACCATCATGACCCTCGCTTGTATTACTGGATCGTGACATACAGGTGCTGGTGTATCCATTGTTTCCTTTTCTGCATGGCCTTCTACATGGCCTCTGGGGTCAGCCATCGCAAGGTTGGAGGAGCAACACAAAGTTATGTAAGTTCAGAACCTGTACTGATTAAAAATGAGGAAGGACAAACAGCTATAGTCCGACCTTATGTTGCGGCAGCATCGCTGAACTTATAGGGATGGGATGTGTTGACTGCATGGGGTGTCAAGATTGGAACGGATTTTTTATAGGGGCCACTGTGATGAGGGGTGCCTACCCCACACTACAGTTACGCTGGCTTACCGGCAAGCCTGTCTGGGTAGACCAGTGGCCTTTGAATCAGGAAAAATTAATTGCCCTTCAATCTTTAGTACAGGAACAATTGGCACAAGGTCATATTGAGTATTCTGCTAGTCCTGGAAATACACCTGTGTTTGTAATTAAGAAAAAGTCAGGAAAATGAAGGTTGTTGCACGATCTCAGAAAAATTAATGCAGTGATGGAGAGCATGGGAGCATTGCAACCTGGAATGCCCTCACCTACCGTGATACCTATGGGATGGGACATTTTAATAGTTGATTTGAAAGATTGCTTTTTCACAATTCCTTTACATCCTCAAGATACACCGAAATTCGCTTTTACTGTACCCTCAATTAACAATGCTGAACCTGTAAAGTGGTATCAGTGGAAGGTTCTGCCCCATGAAAAATAGCCCCACCATTTGTCAATGGTATGTAGCACAAGCTTTGTCTGGAATTCGTGAACAATTTCCAGGTTCATATTGCTATCATTATATGGATGATATATTGGTAGCAACACCAACTCAGGAGGACTTGCTGAAGATACAACCTCAGTTGCTTGCTGCCTTGCATTTGTACGGATTGCATGTGGCTCCAGAAAAAGTGCAGCAGCACCCTCCTTAGAAATATTTAGGAATCAAAATCCTAGAGCAAACAATCCAGCATAAAAATGTACAGTTTCAGAATTCCATCAAAACCTTGAGCGATGCTCAAAAATTGCTGGGAATCATCAATTGGTTGTGTCCTTACTTAAGCCTGACCACAGATCAGTTGTCTCCTTTGTTTAATACATTGAAAGGAGACCCACATTTAAATTCACCTCAAGCCCTGACTCCTGAAGCACAGCGAGCGCTGGATGATGTCCAGCAAGCAGTTTCCACACGACAAGTCTACAGAATAGATCCATCCATTGATACCACTGTTTTTATCACCATTCCGGATCTTCATCTGACAGCCATCATTGGCCAGTAGCCTGACCCATTACATATTTTTGAATGGATTTTTTACCTCATCAACCAAAAAGATAGTCCCCACATTATTTGAATTAATTTCTCAGTTAATAATCAAATGTCGTCAAGATGTATGCAACTTATGGCTAAGGATCCAGAAAAACTTGTACTTCCAGTATAACAAGATTACTTTGAATGGAGCTTTGCTAATAGCGCTCCACTGCAAGCATCATTACAGAGTTTCATTGGACAGATTACCTATCACTTGCCCAGTCATAAATTGTTGCAGTTAGCAAAGTCAGCTTCTTTGTCTTTGCAACCAAAAAATAGCTGCGTGCCACTGCAGGGACCTACTGTTTTTACTGACGGGTCAGGGAGAACTGGAAAGGCCATCGTCACCTGGAAAGATGATTCAAGGTGGCAGATACTGGAAGGTCCTGAGTCAGCTCTGCTCAGCTTGTGGAACTGAAAGCCGTGACCATGGCATTTCAGCGATTTCCTCATGTACCACTGAACCTTGTTACTGATTCAGCTTATGTTGCAGATGTTGCACAGCGTATAGATTGCTTACTTTTAAAGGAAGTTAACAATGCAACCTTGTTTTCCCTATTGAAATCTTTGTGGTCTGCAATTCAAGATTGAGTGTATCCTTATTACGTCCTGCACGTTCGAAGTCACACTACATTGCCAGGTTTTATAGCAGAATGTAACTCTAGGTCTGATAAGCTTGCTAATCCTGCATGAGTAGCACCTCAGCCTGACACGGTAGCACAAGCCAAAGCATCGCATGATTTTTTCCATCAAAGTGCACGTACTTTGCAGAAGCAATTTTCACTCATACCTATACAAGCTTGTGACATTGTTAATTCATGTCCTGACTGCCAGGGATTCGCTGCACCTTTGCCCATTGATGTCAGTCCCAGGGATCTTCAGGCACTGCAGCTCTATCAGACAGGTGTCACTCATACTGCTGAGTTTGGCCGTCTCAAATACGTGCACGTCTCCATTGACACTTTTCTTCTGCCATGTGGGTGTTTGCTCATGCAAGGGCAAAGAGTTGTGATGCTATCGCACATTGGTGAATGGCTTTTGCTGTTTTGGGAGTGCCTTCTTCTATAAAGACTGATAATGGTCCTGCCTATACCTCGGCGAGGACAAAGCAGTTCCTACAACTATGGAGTGTAAACCACAAGTTTAGTATCCCTCATTCACCCACGAGTCAAGCTATTATTGAACATGCTCATGGCACCTTGAAGCGTGTTTTGCAAAAACAGAAAGGGGGAATGATAGGAGAACCCCCACACAGCAGACTGCAAAAAGCCTTGTACACCATTAATCATCTTACAGTACCATCTGATTCTGACATTCCAAATTTTTTGAAACATTTCCTCTCTTTGCGGTTGGATAGACCTGTGACCTTCCCTCGAGGAAAGGTATGGGTAAGAGATCTGATCACCAGTAAGTGAGAGGGTCCTTGGGACCTTGTCACTTGAGGGCGTAGGTATGCTTGTGTCTCCACACATACGGGAACTCACTGGGTTCCAGCCAGTGTGTAAGGACTGACCTGCAACAAGCTCAGAGTGCAGACTGGCAATGCAATCAAATTGCAGGAGACAATGAAGCGACCTGAAACTTTTGTGGTAACAGCCACAGTCATTTGCCTCTGCAGTAAAGGAGCAGTGGCACTGCTGCCTCCATTGCCACAAAGAAATGTTTGAGTGACTTTAGCTAATGCTAAAAATCAATCTTCTTTGTGTATGTTGCTTGCCACGCCACGCTCTCCCTTCCAAACATGCTTGGTGGGAGTGCCGCTGAGCAATGAAACCTTGCTGAAAACCTTGCCAATGGGATGGATGGCGCAGGAAAAAAAGCTATCACCTACAGAGAAACCACCTGAGCCCCAAGAAATTGACATTTTAAGTTCTATTCTTGTGTGACATTTAATTTTTCTTATGCATGGCATGGTGCCTATAATGGCTCAACACGGAAAGTTTCACCACTGCAGCCTTGGTATGGCAATGCGTCTGCTTGGTGTAATAAAAGCTTAAATATCTCATTTGAAAATAATCAGGTACCAAGATAGCTGCCCCATGAAATTTTCCTAATATGTGGAGACAGAGCATGGGCGGGTCTCCCATTGAATTTGATGGGTGGATCCTGCACTCTTGGGCAGCTAACTCTATTGCTTCCGAATATATCTACAATCCAAGGCCTTACATCTCCTTTACATGGTCAACGGAGAGCCCTTTTTCAATTTTCGCCAGATTGTCAGGATAACGTAGAATTTTGGAAAATGGAGAAGTGAGTGATCACGTCTCTCTTTCTCCCTGGGGTGGCAGCAGCAAAAGCTTTAGCAATGCTTCATAAGTTGATTGCTGGTTGACAAAGCAAAGTAACGCAACATCAGGAGCTTTAGCAGAATAGCTAACTGATGTTCAGTCCATACGCCATGCTACGTTGCAAAACCATGCAGCTATTGACTTTTTGCTTTTGGCTCATAGACATGGGTGTGAGGATTTTGAAGGTATGTGTTGTATGAATTCATCAGATCATTCGAAATCGATTTTCACAAGCATTCAACAATTGCAAGAAAGAGTAAGAAAGTTGGAAGAGAGTAGCAGCTGGTTTGATAATTTGTTTAATGGTTGGGGTATCGTTGGGTTAACATGGGTTCAAAGGCATGTTAAAAGTGAAAAGACTTTTCTGTTTACTATTTGTGATATTAGTGCTGTTGTTGGTGCCGTTTGTTGTCTTTCCTGCAAAGGGCCCTGCAGAAGACGGCAAACACTGTGTTCGTAGTTCAAAAACAGAGAGGGGGACATGTGAGGGCCATCAGCTGGCCCAGTGACCTTGCAGAATTGTCCTCTGACCACGAACCAATCATCGTATACCCCTGAGACATGAGGAGGAGCTAGAAAGCAGAAGCAAGCCAAGAGAAGCAGGGAGGTCGACTGTTGAATAATTGCTGTGGACAGGATGTGAATGATAAGATGGGATGTTAGAACTGACAACTCTGCAAGATGCTAAAACTAATGAGTTATTGCTGTGCCATTTTTGGAAATCATGCTATGCTATTTTTAGAACAGTATATTATTGAGACAGTATGAATGTAGTTGATGTTACAATAAAGTCAGACGAAGACAATAACTTCTTTGCATGAAAACTTGTTGTTGGGGCGTTCTTTGTCCACCTCGATAGTAACTAGCATGCCACAGTTACAGGAAATAAAGATTATTCCCAAAGAAGGACCAAAGAAAGAGACAAAGGAAGCCATCAGGATGTTACCCCGGAGAGGAGTGTCTGGGAGAGGAGATTAGATCAAGCATAGAAACAGCCTAACTGGAGGGAATTGCCGAGTACTCTGTTTCCTTTTTTTTCACTGGTCTTCCTTCCCATGGAAAAGTCTCTAGGAGGAGTAAGATGATGCTGAAAGTAGCCTTGCCAAAGAAGGTATGAAAAAGGAACATAACCGGGGAGCGTGCCCACCCCATTCACTGTCACTGACGTATTGTGATAGGACTCTGGAATGGAGGGGTGCCTCACACCTGCAGTGTTCCCTTCTGCTTGGCTCAGAATACCACGAGGAGTCAGAAGCACTTGTCTCTCTCATTGCTGATTAAATTAGTCCTCCTTGAGCAGAGACTGAACTACAAAGAACGTGAACACAAAGCCCATAGTTCTAGGTCTTACAATTTTCTGGCAATTCTTGATGCTCAGCATTTATCTGAGGAACAAAAAGATCTTGAAATAAAGAAGGGTGCAAGCCCAGGTCCAGTGATGCAATGTCTCCTTTCTTCCCCGTCCTTGCTCAGCTGAGGGCAGCAACTAACCCTTGCATTAGTCTACTCTATCCATCTTGACTGTTGTCTTAAAACTCCAAAAGTCAGCCCACATTGAATAGTGGAGGGTGTCTGAAGCGTTTACTTGATTGAGACCTGGCACTTCTTTTTGATTTATTACTTGAGATTTCTGAATTTTCCTCCTGAGGAACCACTACTAAGAATATTTAGAGTTTCTTAATCCTGGAAGCTTAAGAAATTCTCACAATTGTGCATAGTCTTGGTTTAAAGAGGGAAGAAGTAGAAGCCACAACACAGTTTCCCATAAACTGATGAAAATTTTTCAAAATACAGAACCCCTGGATTTTGGGGGTATTTTGCCAAGAGTCCCAATTTGCTGACCACCTCTGCCAGCCTATATCTCTAAGATCAAACCAAATCTAAGCTTGACATTTATGTTTACTTATCATTTATTTTTGATGCTCAATTTAAACAACTAAAATTGTGAGCTAAACATTAAATCAAAACCTTGGAATGAATTAGATCGTGTATGTCTCTGCATGATTGCTTTTATATTAAAAAGTTTACATGAATGCTTTTCCTTCTCTTAAAACCAGATTGACATGCATATTAATGAGCCAGATGTTGACTTCATGCTGTTTCGTTCCAACTAAGAAAATATTTATATTAACTTAGTTTTTTGCAAATGTTTCTTGTAAAATATATGATGACACTTTGCACATACAAATGTTCTTACTTTGCAAGTCTCTCATTTTATTCTTTCCCTTCTGAGTCTCTCGTTCAGTGGTAGATGAATCAGATTTGGAGTGATAGCAGATATCTCAACATAACCTGAACACAATGATATTGAGGAACCTAACAAAACATCAGTAAACCCAAAAAAAACCTGAGAGTGGAATCCCAAAAGAAAAGTTCTGTCCAGCTCAAAAGGCAATCTTGGTGTCTTCTTGGCTGTCCTTGGCTACCCCGCTTCATAGCTGTTCCATCACTGTTGTGACTTTCTTTATTTTCCCTGGTACCAGAATATTCTACCAGCTCATGTGGAGTTGAAAAATGTTGCATTCAGGTTTGTGGGCTTGCAACATGAACAGCTTTTATTTGTGACCTTTTATTTTAAAGACAAATAGAGCTGCCAGAAGTCTGGCATGTTCTTAGACTTGTTGGAGAAGGCTAGGCAGTGCCTAAGAAGAGTTCCTTGGGTATGGAATGACATAAGAAACAAGAGAAATTCTTCAAAATCAGAACCACACACAGCAAAGCTAACTTCTGATGAGCTTAGAAAGAAGGTCTGTATTTCATAAATAGACCTAGTCCCTGAAAGATTTCAATCTCAATTGCTTTTGATTTTTGGCTCTAGTAGAACTGTGTGGTTTTACTCTGCATGTGATACCTGATTATTTGCACATATCACAGTACTTGTCATAACAGCATAATTTTCCTGTGAGAATTTGATGCCCCTTCATGCCCCTAATCTGGTGAAAAACAGCTTCTTGTTCTGCAGGGGATGCAGTAATATGCAAAATATAAGTATTAAGTTAAATAAGAGCCGAAATGCTTCCCATTTTAATGTTATTCCCATGTGATTTAATGACTTATAATGGGCATATTAATCCCTGCTTATGTAAATATTTTGATTGCCCCTCTAGAATATCTTAGAACATTTACTTCCAACAGAGGCTTAATTATAGGATTTAAAAGATCAGTATAAAAGGTACAGAAATAAATATATCTTTAAAAAAAAAATTTAATGGTATTAACACTTAGTTCAATTTATTGCATAATGTCATGGGACACTGTGTATTATATAACAAGGTTTGTACTCAGATTACAGAAATAAATTTTAATTTGAAATTATGAGATCAATGAGCATTAACTTTATTTCCAATGTTCGTTACAGGTGGTAATAGCTTCATTTAAATTTTGGGAAATCATTACATTAAAGTCTCACTCAAGCAAATCTTTTTGTGGGGAGTCGCTAGGACTTCTCTTGTTTAAGGGGACAGAACCAGAATTTATAATGTAAGGGAGCTGCTGTTAAAATTTTAGAATCTCTTAGGGGTCTGGGGTGTCAGCTCTCCCTAGAAGACAGGACTTTTTACTATGGAATGGGGTGAGTCTATGTAAGTGTTTTGATAGAGGAGAGCCATCTGTGAAGGTGGTCAAAAAGAGTGGAGAGCAGAAAGACTTTGTGGAAGTATTTTTTTCAATGGTGGGGCGAAGTGCTTCTCTATTTTTGTCAATGTTTTGAAAGATGTCATCAGCTCTCAAGACTGTCAGCAGGTTTTGGAAGATGGCACATTGGAGAGTGATAGAAAGAGAGCATTTGGCCTGTTCTTCTCACCTAGGAACCCTGCTCCTCTTGCCAACCCCCAACAGCTGAGATTTTGGTTCTTCACAAGTCTGTGAGAAAGGAGGAACAAAACCAGACCTGGAAGGGGACTGCTGATGCCTGCCCCTGGCATGGGCACACGGGCAGATGCCCGGGCAGGGAGTGAGCAGGGCAGCCAGCGACCACCCTGCCTGTTCTGCTGCTCCAGGCTACTGGCACTTCCAGCCCCAAGCAGCAAGGGATCCCATCCTGACAAGATCTCCAGAGCCCATGTTACAGCATGTGCTGTGTTACAGCACATGTGGCCTTTTCATATAACACCAGGAGGAAGGATTTTGCTGTAACAGAGATCCTCTGCAGGAACAGAGGGCAAAATTTGAGGCCTGACAGACTTAGTGACATATGAAAAGAGTAATCAGACATCTCATATGGGCAGGCACACAGGTGTCTGAGCTGTGAGTGGATGTTCAGACATTGGTCACCCTTGAGGGTGAGTTAAGGCTTCCCTAAAGCCTGGACTTCAGTGCACTCTGCACAGCTTAGCACATGGCCCAATGTCTTTTGGAAACCGTATGGACATGAGAGAGGTGAGGTGGAGATATTTGAGAGCTGAAATACAGACATAAACTACAGCTATTCCTGTTGAAAAGATGGCATGTGTGATTGTCCGGACAAGAGTGTGTTATGAATTCAAGTGACTTACTGATTTAAGCTGAAGCTTCATGTCATGACTGGGATTTCCGCTGAGTACAGGTTTTCCGGAAAGTCTTTGTGAAACCAGGGAGACTCCAGCAAAATATGCAAGAAGAGAATTCTCTTGCTCTAAAATTAAGCTAATAAGACCCTGTAGGGCGACTCAAGAACCCAAGGACAGGGGAGGACGGAAAGAAAAAGCTGGTTTAAGCTGTAGCCAAGGCAAAGGAAGCATGATAAATGAGGTGAAAGTACAGTTGTGTTGCCTTGGCTGCCACAAGGTGAAAGAATAGCAGATCAGTGTATCCCAGCTGGGAGGATGAGGGACAAACAGATTTGTGAGTGAGCTTGTGAGGTTTGGAAGCCAACCTATTAGGTATAACAACAAGTTTCTCTCTTGGATTTTTAAAGCCTTTACAGCTCTTTTTGAGGACTAGGTGAGAATTTGAATTTTTAGTAAGACTCAGGGGAAAGACAAGGTGTTTCTGAGTGTATTACTGCCACTAGGAGACAGATTTTTCACTTCTGGTTAGGAAGGCCTTAAGGACATGACCATAAAGCTTTGTCCATTATCCATGAAATGATTTTCCTAAGCCCAGATCTGGTTGAGATATTGATGGGCCCTTTCTGCAGGCAAGTAAATGGGATCCTAAGCGCTGTTAGGCAATGTGTATTCTTAGGCTCTATGGACATGGATTGTCACTGTTTTGGGCTTGTAATGTGAGATAGAATGAAACTTCTACTATGGAAGTTAACTTTTCTAGGGGAAGTTCTTGAATGGGATTGCTCATCAGTTGAGTATAAAAAAACCCCGCCACTAAACTTTAGAGTGAAAACAGCTGTTCACCAGTAATTTTTTACAGACGTCTCCCAAGTTTATACCTGGCTCCTGATAAAGTGAGTGAAGTGCTGCTGATACCAACAGTAATCCATGCAGCTGGCCTCAGATTTGTGCCAAGGTTACTGTATGCTGCATATGGTTTTTTAAACTAAAGCAGAAATGCTTTATTCTTTAGAAGTCTATCTTGCTCTGTGTTAAGTGTTTCTTCCCTATAAATCTTAACGACTGAGATATCTGTATCTGACATTGGGTTTTGAGAGACAGCAGAGACTGATTGGGCCTTTCTCCAGAAATTACTTATGGTTGAGGATGGAGAGGATAAAATAGCACATGCTGAATTGAGGGGAAACAGTGCTCAGACCAAAATTCACGAGCTGTTGCAAGAACACACATCCAACCCAAAATATTTTAGGTATACTGTCAAGTAGTAATTATCCCTGATTTTTACTCTTGATAGACTTTTCCCACTCTGTAATTCCACTTCCAGCTGTCAGTAACTTTTCCATCCTTCAACATTCGGTTGACATTCCTTCACCTTTATTCCACCTTGTCAGTGCAGGATTCTTCTGGGCAATACAAGTGTGTTTAGCTCTCTGCATATTGAGTTAATCACGTACTCTCTGTCACTCCACTGAAGTCGTCAGGAACGAAGTTACGCTTTAATTATGGAGAGAGATGTGCCTTTTCAATGCTTCGACAAGCCTCGTGTTGCTGACATTGAACCTTTAGGCAGTTGGAATGTCTTATTCAGAACACTTTGAAGGATTCTGGTTATTTTTAAAAAATACCCTTCATTTTTCGTACTTTTAAAGACTTCTTTTTACAAAATATCCCTTCTTGCAAAAAACCACCAAGTGGCCAGCCAACAAATTTCAGCGTCTACAGTTTTTAAGAA